>NC_056681.1:5851875-6222500 GCF_018350215.1 Panthera leo
TAAGGGTCCCGTGAGATCCTGTGTGTGACCCCTGTGACGCGGCATCCAGGCCCGCGGGAGGGCCTGTGTAATCGTGGCCGTCCACCGCGCTGCCATCCGCCTGGCTGCCGTCAAAACGGAACGCCAGAAGACAAGTCGACCCTTCCTGGTGAGGACAAGCAGAGACCAGAGCCCTCGAGTACGGTTGGTGGGACGGTAAGACGATGCAGGCTCCGTGGGAAACGGCACGACAGTCCCTCGAAAAGTGAAAAATATAGTTACCGAGGCTCCTGGGTGGCTCAGTCGCTCAAGCGTCCGACTCTTGGTTTCTGCTCAGGTCACCATCTCGCGGTCCGTGAGTCCCAGCCCCGCGTCGGGCTCTGGGCTGACAGCTCGGAGCCTGGAATCTGCTTCGGATTCTGTGTCTCCGTCTCTCTCTGCCCCTCCCCCGTTCATGCTGTGTTTCTGCCTCAAAACGAAATAAACATTAAAAAAATTTGTTTAAAAAGATGGTGAACCTTATGTATGTTTTAAAATATTAAATGATTAATATTAAATTACGTTGAATTGCAATGAAATAATACAATCTATAAATGAATATGATAATTAATATTAATAACGTATTACTGTTTTTAGTACTAAATATTAAACATAAAACTTAAAAAGCGATAGGCATTACCTAGCTCAGGGATTAGGCAGGGGACAGAGCCTCGACCTAACTGGGCTTTTATCGGTGTTTCTCGAATCTCAGGACAATGGGGCGCTCTCCCACACCCCGCTGGGGCGGTCAAGGAGCATTTGTTGAGCGAGTACATTGGGGCGCGAGGAGACGCTGAGCTATTTTCCTGGAAGCATGTATCATTTTACGCTTTTGCGTGCTATTCCTTCACTGCGCGTGCGGACAGCGCCCTGTCTTCTTCTGGAACGGTTGCACAGCCGAGTGCCAACCGTCGTGTTACTAAGAGAACCTCTTCCTCTGGGAGTAGTTGGGTACGCCTGTTCCACTTTCCAGAGCTCCCGATTTCTGGCGTGCCTCGGGCAGCTTTCCAGACTCCGTCATCTCGCCGGGTAAATCTTCGAATGAATGTAGAGCCATCCTGGAAGTTGACATGCCCAAGGCTTCCGGGCCACCGGTTGCCTTCCGACAGCTGCCTTGGTAACAGTCAGCTCCAGGGAGTTCTGGACGTGTGACAGAACCTTCCGGGTGAAGTATATCTCTGTAGGAAGGAAAGGAGCCTGGGTTGGAAGTTTTAGAGTCAAGTCAGGATGGGGGAGGTTTCTGACGCGTGGGATCTCGAGCAGTCAGGCGTCCTTGAGAAGTCAGTTCTGGCTTCTGGTTATATTGTGGACTCTTGATTGGTTCTCTTGCCTCCCGGAGCGTCATCTTTATTAAAGAGGCTCAGAACTGGAGATCTTTGGACCAGTCTGTCTCCTCTGCCCGCGGTGCCCTTCCCTGTCCTCTGGGGCTGGTTGTCCCCATCCTTCCTCAAGACTGGATTCACCGTCTTCCGTGTGAAGAAGTCCCTCAAACGTAAACAAATGCACTGGGGTCTACAAACAGAAACTAAAACGAACTGTTCCTCTGGGGGCTGTGTCTCATTTGGCCCCGTTGCCGTTACCCCCACATTCTTGACATGGGAACAGTCAGGTGCATCTACCGAAGACCAGCGATTACCTGCCCGCTGACCTGCTGTCCCGCGTCAGAGTGTTTATCCAACAGAAACGTGTTCGCCAAAAGGCACGCACCAGGATGTTCCTCAAAGCAGGGTGTGTAACAGCCCCAGACTGGAAACTACCCTCAAAGAGGAGACGGGGGCCTGTACCCACAACGGGGTTCTATACAGCAGTGCAGACGAATGACCCATGACTACACACAGCCACACGGGGGGAGGCTGAGTGAAGGATGCAGACGCGGAAGGGTAAGCACCCAGCCGGCTGCGAGAGTCTGCGTGTCGGGTGTCGTGACCGTGGTCACCTGCATGGGGCAGAGGTGTTCCCTGACGTGTCAGCGGGTGGTGAGAAGGGACGCCCGGGTGGGTGGCTTCCTGTTCCCACCTGCCTCTGCTAAACAGATAAATGTCCATAAACACTGACATTCTCCCACCCAGAATTACCCCTCCCAGGACCAGCGTGGGGGTTATTAATTCCAGCCTTTTGTAAAAGGACACGAAAATCGGCTTTGGGGAATGGTGTTTCCCGGAATCCGTCTTCTTAGGACTTCTCTCTTGGTCTCGGAGATCTGGGCCCTTTTCATCTTTGAAAGATGAAAGTCGTGGTTAATGCCCGAGAGCTCTCTTAGCCGGTGGGGTGCTGGAGTGCAGAGGTCAGTGCAGAAAAAGCTAGATTCCTAGGCTCTGGGTTCCCTTTGGAAAGCTTTTCTGCATGGACAAAGGGAGATAACAACTCTAGGCAGTTATTTCAAAACCCAGGTCTTGGGTAATCAGGAATGGTGACGTGACAAGGAAATGTGAAGACGTATTTACTCCCTCAAAGTACATGCATTTCTCTGCTTTCGCGGCGAGAGCTGAACCGTCTTGACCCCTGAGATCGAAATGGTGTAGATTCTGTGCTGTGGGGCGACTGCTGTGTAAAATGGAAGCCTTGGAAATACGAGATTGGGAGTTTGGTTTGGACTTTGAATTATTAACTGCTCTTTTTTTGGGGGGGGGGGAGGAATGACTGTTCTTTCTTTGATAAATCACAAAGTTATTTTTAAAACCCACGATGCCGTGGTCTTAGGAAGCACAGGAGGTCCATGTGGTTTATGCTGCTCATTGCCCTGAAATAATTAGCGAGGGCAATTTGCTCAGAAAGCCGCCCGAAAGGGCCTGCGAATGTTTGCAAGAAATGTAGCTGGACGCTCGGTGCCTGTATCGTTTTAACAAAAGAAACCGTATAACCCTGATCGCTTCACTGTCTTCACAGGTAAGATGCATTTTTATCTTCGGCGTTTAAAAGGTTATGTGTGCACCTGCTGCCACAGATTGAGCTTTGTGATTATGCATCAGTCTTTTCTCTCCTTGTTTGGGGGTGGCTTTAGTGATGGCACCTGTGTTCATGTCGTGCTTATTCGCACATGTCTTTAGTGTTCGGTCTATCCGCACTCTTTTTCAAATACAGTTGTCAGGTACCCACACGCGCATAAGGCTCCTCCTTCTGCACCGACCGTCGTTCTCTCGGCTCATCGTTTGAGAGGCCCAGGACGGGAATTGGTTGTGTTTGCCCAGCATTGCTGTTAGGTGCTGACTCTGGACAGCTCAGCGAGAAAGGGCCGTTCTCATTATTGTCCCCGGGGCAAGGGGAGGCATGCAGAGGTTAGGGAACGCGGTCAAGACCACACAGCTGATAGACACAGCTGAGATTTGAGCTGAGCTCACCTGGTTCCAGAAAGTGTAAAGCTCAAGACCGTGGGCTTCTGGAGGCCAGCCACTCACTTCACCTGTAATCTTGGGCAAGTCCCCGAGCCTCCGGTTCCTCATCTGTAAAATGGGGATCCATCCTGCCTCACCAGAGTCGATCAGATGATGCTGGAAAGTGCCCAGAGCTGGTGCTTCGTGAACACCCAGAACTTCTGGGTTCTTCAGGCATCTTTGCTGCAAGCTGGGGGTTCTGCACCCACGTTCTCTGGGGGAGGACAGAGGCCGATGGTTGGAAATGGAGACTTGATCTGTGCAGTCTGTCGGCATGGGGGGAAGGAGGGGGGCCGTGGAATGCCCCTCTCATATTCCACAGCCCCATGGGACTTAAATAGGACTGTGTAAGGGGACATTTCAGGGGCGCCTGGGTGGCTCAGTCGGTTGAGCGTCTGACTTCGGCTCACGTCATGATCTCACGGTTCGTGAGTTCGAGCCCTGCGTTGGGCTCTGTGCTGACAGCTCGGAGCCCGGAGCCTGCTTCCGGTTCTGTGTCTGCCTTTCTCTCTGCCCGTCCCCTGCTTGTGCTCTCTCTCTGTTTCTCAAAAACAAATTAAAAAAAAAAAAACAAGTCGAGTACAAAAGAATACGTACCGTGTGAATCCCTGTTTATAATATTCAAAAACAAGGAAAACCAGCCTGTGGCTTGAGAAGTTGGGGAGAGCAGAGGGGTGCTGGGGGGTGATGCTCTGTCGATCTGGGAGGAGCTCCGTGGGGAGGTTCACCTTGACCGTGTGCAGAACCGCACACACGGTTCGAGCGCGTTCCGGACGCGTGCTGTCACGCAATGAGAATGTTCTGACAACAGGCACAGGAATTGGTCTTGCGGGGCTGTTGGCTCAGCCACTGAGATGCGTGGCTGGGATTTGGTGGGGCCTGGGTTCGAGTCCCGGCTCTTTGGCCCCGGGCAGGCCACCCCACACCTCTTGGGTCTCAGGTGCCTTCCCTGCCAATGTGGCATTGTGCCCACCTCCTTGGATGACCTGAAGGTTGGATGAGCTAGAAGGATGACAGAGGACCGGCCCCGGGCATTTCCTCAGTGACAGAGTCGAGGGTCTTTGCTGTGCCCCCTCCCGAAGCTCCCGTGGTCCCCAGTGGGCTGTACTTCCTAGAAGCTACCACAAAGACCCCTCCCTCCCCACTTCTGCATATCAGAGTTGGGGGACTGGCGGCGCGTGCCCATCACCATTGTTTGCCACCCAGCTCAGCCTTGCCCGTAGACCGGGTCAGAAAGGAAATGTTCTACAGATCCAGTGGTTTCTGGAGAGGTCACTCCTGTGCCCAGCCAGAGTCCCCTGGCCTTGAGGGCTGCCCCTGATGAGTGGATAATTCCTCAACACCCCTGCCCCCATCGCAGTATCTTTCAGAACTACTATTAAGGTTTAAAACAGATTTTTTTTTTTTAATGGAGATCTGTAGGAAGGGCCTTTGGGCTGCCACTGTTGGGGACCTTCTTCCTCAAAGGCGTTCACGTCCTGCTCGCAGCCGGGGTAGCCCTGACCCAGCCTGAGAGCTTCTAGAGTTCATTAAGCCAAAGCTCTAGACGAAACTGGCATGTTTCTCCTCTCTTCTGGCCAAGCTGGTTCCACTATTTTCCCTGCCTGTCTGGTCTCTCCCCACCCCTCCCCTGTTCCATTTTGGACCAGAGGATGCGTGCACCTTGGGAATCACAGGTCCACTCCCAGAAACACCCATTTGGGGCTTATATCATTGGGGCGTTTATTATCGATGCAGCGGGTATCATACCTGAGGCTAGGATCGCCGCCAGAATGAAGCAGGAGCACTGAGGCCTTTGCCTTACTTTATCCAGAAGCCATTTTCAAAAGCCACGTCCCCTGACCTTGCCGTTCACCTCTTTTTTCTGCTTTCACTCTAAGGCTGTGGTTGTAAACCCTGGTGGCCGTTAGAAACATCTGGGGTGGGGCGCCTGGGTGGCTCAGTCGCTTAAGGATCTGACTTCGGCTCAGGTCACGATCTCACAGTTCGTGAGTTCGAGCCCCGCGTCGGGCTCTGTGCTGACGGCTCGGAGCCTGGAGCCTGCTTCCGATTCTGTCTCTGTCTCTCTGTGCCCCTCCTCCCTCCCGCTGCTCGCATACTCACGTGCACTCTTTCTCTCAAATATAAATAGACATTAACAACCCCCCCCCCAAAATAAACACTCCTGCTTATGAGAATTTGGTTACTTAACTCTCACAACAACCCACGAAGGAGGACTATTGTCCTTATTTTTAGATGAGGAAATCGAGGTCCAGAGAGATGACTTGGTACCTCGTGCAGGCCAGCTCCTTAGCGGCAGAGCCCGGATTTGAACGCAAGCCCGAGCTCCCGTGAACCCGAGTCTGTCCAGGGTCCCTGGGACGGCTGGGTCTGTGCCCCACTCTCCCCAGCGGGTTGATGGAGAGTCATTGCTGTCGTTCAAGGCGGCCGTAGGGTCTGTGGCTGCGACCCCACCCCCACCCCCACCCCGGCTGCACCAGGTCAGCGGGAACGGGCAGGTGGCACCGGGGGGGCCCGGCGGTGGGCAGGCTGGGACGCTGAGCCACGAGGGTGAGAGCCGGTTACTGACGAGCTTTCGGTGCCCGCGTGTGCTTTCTTCCTCTCTAGTGGAGCACGACAAAGAGTTCTTCCACCCGCGTTACCACCACCGGGAGTTCCGGTTCGATCTTTCCAAGATCCCAGAAGGGGAAGCCGTGACCGCCGCCGAATTCCGGATCTACAAGGACTACATCCGGGAACGCTTCGATAATGAGACGTTCCGGATCAGCGTTTACCAGGTGCTGCAGGAGCACTGGGGCAGGTGGGTGCTGTGACTGGTCCCTGGGGGGCGTCCTGAGCTTCCTTCAGTGGCAGAGGAAGACGGGGGTGGCGGCCGGGGGATGGGGCCAGTTTGGGGCAGGGGGCAGTCGTGGCCGCTTCCGCCACGGGTCACCCACCGTGTGCCAGGCCCCCTCCACGGAATGTATTTTTTCAAGAAAGTTGATGGTGTATGTCGCTGTGTCTTAAAACTAGCCCCTGTCAGCAGATTGAGTTAGGAATTGGAGACAGCCAGGTGAGCCACGTGGGTATTTATGGGGGGGTCTGGGTCTGGCATGCGTTCATGGGCACCGAGGGGACGCGGGTAGGGAAGAGGGAGAAACATTTTGGGGGGAGGTCTACCCTGCGCCTCACTGCGAACCCCAGCCCATGAGGTCAGGCAAGCAATGAAGGTGGCCATTTGTAATAAAATGTTGGGGGAGCAGAACCTGACTAACCAGGCAGAGAGAGACCTCAGGCTTCCGAGAATCACGGAGTCAGGAACCAAAATCTTACATTGATTTAGTTTTGAGGTCTCCCGGGGGGGAAGAAGGCTGAGAGACGGGCTGGAGCATCGGACAAGGACATGATGGGCTCCCAAGGTGGATGTGACCCAGGCGGTGACACCCAGCAGTTGGCTTTCAAGATGTCTCAGGCTGGCAGACTTTTATCGTCTTCTGTCGTCGCACGATGCCACTTCGTCAGTAACTAATGGAGGGATTCATGGCGCCTCCTGACGGACAGCCCTTATTCGCACGTGCAGCGGGAATGGGGACCTGTCACCACACTAGGGACCTAGGAACCATCACCACCTCCCCAAGCACCACCACGTTAGGGGTCGTCTTAAACACTAAGAAAACCGAACTCTTCTTTCTTACTTCCACTGGTTTGCATGTGTAACCTCATTCTGCGTGCACCGTAGCCCTCCGGGATGGGGACTCCTCAGTGACGTGGGGAGAATTAAGAGCTGAGAGCAAAGGGTGGGCCATTTCCCCCCACCACCCAGAGAGAAAGTGGCCAAATTAGGGCTTGAGCCGGGGGGAGGGGGGGGGGCGGTATACAGAAAGTGTTTCTTTTGAAGATACAGGTTTGAGTAGCTAAGACGCGCGGACGTCATAAAATTCAGACGCGAGAAAAGCAAGGAACGTGAAAATTGAAGCTCCCGCCCAGCTCTGAGTCCCAGGGGCCCGTCTCTCAGGCAGCCTCAAGTTCAGTGCCGTGAGCTTCCCTGAATCCGCAAACGCGTGTGTGCGAGCGTGTGTCTTTCCAGGGGGCGTCTCTTCATATTCTCCCTCCTGCACCTTGCTTTTTCTTCGCCTCACAGCAAGCCTTGGACGATCCCGGGTGGGTTCACACAGAACGTCCTTTTTCTCTTTGTCACCATGCCGTGAGGGACTTAGCCAGCTTCCTGCATGTGCGTGGCGGGTTCCCCACCTCTCTGTGTTACAGGCGGACGACACGTTTTTTTCAGGGACGCGTTACTTCACGTCCGTCGTGTCTGTCGGATACGGCTCTAGAAACAGACTTGTGCGGTCCGAGGGTACACGCATCGGCAACTGATAGGTTTTGCTGAACGGCTGTCCTTGGAGGTCATGTCCGTTTATACCAACCACGTAGGACAGGAGGCCTGTTTCCCAAGCGCTCAGGACGCCGTCTCTCATTGAACTATTTGGTCTCTGTCAGTCTGACGGGCGACCAGTGGTATCTCAGTGTGGACGAAATTTGCACTTTAGAGCCCCCACTGGGACACAGTGCCCTACACGCCGTCCTGGAGGGGACGGTACCAGAAAGGGACGCGGTGTGGCGTGGGGGAACTGGCACCCGGTCCTGGCAGTCGCCTCCGAATCTGACTGTGGACGCTCCGCTGCCCCAGGCAACCCTGACGGCCTGTGCCCTGGCCCCCGGACTCATAGGAAGAAGCGTGGAGTGCATTCTGGGGGTGCGACACACGTTTGCTCCGTTCGCTCACAGATTGCCCCAGGACCCTTGAACAAAACCAGATGTTTGACTTTTCTCGTGAAGGCTGATGAGCTGGAGGCGAGGCAGAGGCCGTTGGTCGATAGCGCTCCGTTGCCCCCTCGTGCAGAAACCCCGAGTGAGCCCGGCTCGCTCCCCAGCCCTCCTGGCAGGCCCCCCACAGCCGCCTCAGAAATCTCCATCAAGGGGCTTCACCTCCGAGTGGGTCTGGCTGAACGCGTCCGCGAGGGTTGGCGGCTGGCACCTGTGCTGCTCTTTCTCCGGTCCCCGTGCAGGAGCGCGGTGGCCCTTCCCTGGCCGCCGGTCCCCGGGGGTTCTGGCCGGGATGCCGCCCCTTCTCGTGAGCGGGAACCTGCTCCAGCACTGCCGGCTCGCGCCCTCCGGGGCCGGGCTTGCTGCCAGGAGTGTCGCCACCCGCCGGTCCCCGCACTGCTGGGGGCCGCTGGAGGCTGAGAGCGGCAAGCCCGGCTTGACGGGCACGGGACCTCCTTCGTGGAGGTGCGAGGCCCCTGCACTTGGACAGAGACGCGTGAGCCCAGCGATCTGTTGCTTCCACCGCCTTGAGCGTCCAGGTGCCGGCCTCAGAACTGGACCGTGGGGACGAACAAGCTCAGATCACGAGGGCAGGACCCATCTGAATGGTGGCTGAGGAGTGACCTAGGTTTCTGGGGCGTCCTGACAGAGTACTGCGAGGACAGTAGAGAAGTGCTCAGTGCCGGAGGCTGGTCGTCTGAAGTCGAGGCAGGGCCGTGCTCCCTCGGAAGCCTTTGGGAGGTGGTGGGGGGCCCTTCCAGCCTCTGCCAGCTTCCGGGGCTGGCTCTCCACTGTCGGTGCCCTTGGCTTCCAGCTGCGTCCGTTCCCTCTACCCTGTTGCCACGTGGCTCTGCTCCTTCACGGGACACTGTGTGTGTGTGTCTCTCTCTCAGAAGGAAACCAGTCATCTCGAATTAGGGGCCCGCCTTCCTCCAGTATGACCTCATCTTACTCCACGGAGGGTCTGCAAAGACCCCCTTTCCAAACAAGGTCACACTCCTAGGTCCCGGGGGGAGGACTTGAGCGGATACAGCCCTCCCCGCGACGGGGTAGAGAAGGTGGACGGGAAACAAACGGGCCGCGTGGCCTGGCAGAGTGCTAGTGGTCATTGATGGCCTTGCTGAGCTGGGGATGTTCGGGTGACAGGAAGGATCTGGCCACGGGGAGTGGGAGAGAGCGGGGAGAGTGTCTCAGGGGAAGTGCAAAGGCCATGGTCCTAAGTGAGGGACAAGTGTGGGTCGTGGGGAGGACAGAGGCACGAGATGCTGCCCGGGCAGGGTGAGCCACTCAGTCCTCGATTAATGGAACACGAGCCCTGGCCTCCCGTCCCCCCGGCTGCCAGCAGCTGCTCCCCTCTCTGCCTGTCTCAACCTGCTGGCACCGTGGGTACCTGTCCCATCCCGGATTGAGGCTGCTGCCCCCTCGACCCTGGCTTAGCTCCGTGGAGTGGCTCCAGAGGCCCCAGGGGAGGGGAGAAGGCCCGCGTCGCTGTGGTTGGATGAGGGATGGGTGGGACGGCTGTCCGTGGCTCTCTAGCAGGGGGCCAGGGTGGGCATGGCAGGTTGCCCCCGATGAGCAGCTTGGCCACAGGCAATCTGTGGGGCTATGAGCCTTGCTCTGGGTCCCTGACTCTGGGGGAGCGCTTGGCTTGCTGGGAGACCCAAGTCCCTTGTCAGCAAACGTTTGAGTACCCGCTGTGTGCCGTGCACCGGTGGGAGTAACCAGACCCACGTCCCTGCCCGCTAGGAGCTCACGATCCAGCAGAGGAGATAACATGACAGGTGCAAAGTACCAAATAGGCGGGCAGTAGAGTGACAGGGGTGGGGTGGCAGGGGTGGGGGGAGGCGGGGGATGGGAATGCTATCTTTAGATTTCTAAATTTCCTTTCCGTACCTGAACCAAGGAGACGAGAGCTCCATTCTCCGGAAGTTAAAAGGTTAAAAAAATCTTTTTAAATTATTTATATCTTTTCCTGGGTGGGTTGTTTTGTTTTGTTTTTTTTTAATACAGAAGCAAAATGATTCTGTTGTGTAATTCCCCAGGTAGGATGGCCCGGCTAGTAAGAGTGTGGGTTCAAATACCGACACTATCTACCAGTAACCCTTGGAGCCTCAGTTTCTTCCTCTGTACAATGGGGATAGTAATTGCATCTACCTCCCAGGGTTCTGGTGAGGATAAAGTGGGTTAACATACTTATTTATTATTTATTTATTTGTTTATTTATTTATTTTTTGAGCCGGAGATAGAGCGTGAGCGGGGGAGGGGCAGAGAGAGGGGGAGACACAGAATCGGAAGCAGGCTCCAGGCCCCGAGCCGTCTGCACCGAGCCCGACGCGGGGCTCGAACCTACGAACCACGGGATCATGACCCGAGCGGAAGTCAGATGCTTAATGGACTGAGCCACCCAGGCGCCCCGACATACTTATTTAGAACATAGTAAGTGCTCAATAAAGGGTCACTGGGTTTAGATCATCACTACTGCCACCACCATCACCACCTTCTTCACTACGATCACCGTTGTCACAGGGGCTGCAGAGACCCTCAGAAGAAAACGGGAGCTCCCGGTTTTGGCTGCAGCACTGCTCCCCCCCCCCCCCCCCCCCCCGCCGAATCTCTTAGCTTCGCGGTCTCTGATGGGGAGGAAGGCCTGAGCTTGTGTGGAGGCGGGGCCCCTGTTGGCGTTTCCCCAGCTCTGCCGGTGGGGTGGGGTGGGGTTGGGGACACGCATCGTCTTCGAGAGCTGATCCCCAGAGGAGCCCAGGTCCTGCCCCTGCCACCCCACCGTGTGGCCAGCCTGCCCCCTGTGCTGAGGGGTCTGTGGCTTTGCTGCCACCAGCCGCCCAGCTGCGTGGAGCTGGGCCATCTGGCTCCCTGGCGAGCCTCTGCCGGGGCTCCAGGGAGGCCCCGGGGTGCCGGGGATTAGCTGGCTTTGGGTTAGCCCCAGCGTCTCTCCCCTCGTGGCAGCCACTTTCCACCAAGTCCTCTTGATCTCTCGGAATCCAGATTAAATTCCGATAATGAGCCGAGCTGGAGGCCTTCCATAGCCGTCGGGCCCTGCTTGCAGCTGGAGAGGCAGCCGGAGCCGCCCTTGGCGGCCTGCGGGATGAGTGGGGCTGAGGGGCAGGTCTGGGGACGGGGGCCTTGACCCCAGTGGCTTTGCCGGGGGACCTGGGGGGCCCGGGGATCGGGGCCTGCCCTCCTTTTCTGAACCCCGAGCCTCAGGCTGGACCGGCTGGGACCCGGCTCTCCGGAGCTGGATTCGCGCCCGTGTGGAGGTCGCACGACTGAACCGGTTTCGTTCCCGAACGCTCGACTGGGCCTTTCCATCCTGATCCCCTCCCAGCCCTCCCCGCAGAGGCCCCGGCTCGCCCCCCTCCCCACCCCCAGCCCGTGCTGCCTCACCTGTGCGGGACACAGGTGCTCTGCGAGACACGCCCTTGGGGGACCACAGGCCTGCCGGGGACGGCAGCGCCTGTTCGAAGGGGGTCAGTGACTGCCAAGGTCGAGATGGTTGAAAACTGTCCCTCAGTCAGTCTCAGGGACTCGGGGTGCCAGGGGAGGGACCTCAGAGCGGTCCCCGAGGCCAAGGTTGGATCGGCCGCAGCCTGAGCCACCGAGGAGGAAGGAGCTGTCCCCGTGACGGGCCGGAGTGGGGACCGAGGGGCCGCTCGCCGAGGCGGCTGGCGGGCGAGCGGAGGGAAGAGGCGAGCCTGTGTCCCTGTGCTGCCGGATGGGGGTCTTGGACACACTCCCCCCCCCCCCAGCCCTCCCCGGGGACCCCCAGGGCTCCCGGCTGCCATCAAGGAGGGGGCATCCTGTCTCCTCAGCGGTGCCCTCACCCCTCCCAGAACTCTCAGACCTGCCACGGCTCTTACCTTTTCGTCTCGAGAGGGGAGCCCCGTAGCATTCTTACCCTTAACAGTTCAGTGACCGGGCTCCCAGGATCCGGTGAAAACGTGGTCGAGTCTGCCCTTTGCGGGGGCAGGGCGAGGGGGGGCTGACCTTGTGCATTTCTGACAAGCTCCCAGGGGATGCCCTCGTGATTTCCATCCGTGGGAAGCAGGGACAAGCTGCCTGCGTGGTGGGGGCAGAGACTGTCTTACTGGGAGAGCATCGGCGGCTGCGGGGCGCCCGACCCTTCCCCAGCCTCCCTCGTGTTAAAGGTTCAGGACTTGGGAGCGAGGCTCTGACGTTTACCTGATTTTGAGCTGAGCATGTCTGGGCAGAGGGATATGGTCACCCACCAGAGCACATCCCCACCTGTGTTCTAGATTTGTCATTCTTTGGTGCTTTCCGGATGCGACTGCGTGTGCTGGGCCTTTTAGCCTCATCGTGTCCCTTGGAAAAGATCCTAGGAAAACTCACTATCCCCATTTCCCAGGTGTACAGACTTCCTCAGAGAGAGGGCGTAACTTACCTGAGGTCACACAGCTAGGACGGGGCAGAGTCGGGACTTGAACTTGGGTCTCCGAGATTCCAGGGCTCACGTTCTCGGCCGTGGTGGCACCGTGGTGTTTCTCGCTGGTACTGATTCCCTCACGTGATTGGGATCTGAGCTCTGGTTCTCACCCTGGGCTGGGGGTGAGAATCACCTTGGGGTGGGGGGTGGGGGCTTTTACAACTCCGGATACATCAGAGTCCCGAGGGTCGAGGCTGGGCATGTTTTTACAGTTTCCAGGCTGTGGGCAGGTGGCGAGAGCTCCCTTCTCTCTGGTCTGTGAGCCGTCGTATCTGCCTGAGAGATGGAACGGGACCGATTCCCTCCAGTCCGGGCCTCCATGTTCCCTTTTGCCTGGTCTTTCAACGATGACCGTTTTTCTTCACAGGACCGAACCCAAGTGCCGTCCAGACCCCGCTTCACAGTCTCGGCGGCACAGGCGAGGGGCTGGCTGAGGGTGGGGAGCCCTTCAGGCTCTGGCTCCAGAGGCTTCCGGAAGCTTCCGGAGCCTTTCTGCTGCTCCTCAAGGCCTACGTGCCTGGTTCCCCGTCTCCTGGCTTGCGCCTCCTTCCACTACACCTCGGCCCCAGGGCGTGAGCTCTGGTTTTGAGCTGCTTTTACAGAAGTTGCCGATTCAGCTCCCCAGTAGAATCTTCAGAGGGCAGGGAAGGAGCAGCTGGCTGCCTGGGCACCCACCGGCTGTTCCGGAAGGTCAGGGGAGAGCATGCCCGGGGCAGTCTGGTCAAGGACACCTTGGCAGGTCTCCTTGCTGCCTTTCTGTAATCCCAGCCCGGAGCTGCCTCAGCGGGAACCAAGTCCCTCCATGCCTCTCGGTCCCCCTTGGGGTCCTCTCCCGTGTCCAGAGGGACCGTTCTGGAAAAAGCCCGCATTCGGGGACAACCCGCCGGGTGGAGACGGCCGGCACCGTGTCCAGTCCAGTTAGCGCCATCGGCGTCCTGCCCTGCGGGCTGACGCTGGCGGGCCTTGGTGGTTTTTCTGATCTTTGGGCCTTTGTTTCCTTCCATAATTCATCCCAAGCCTGGCTTGGTGGGGAAGCGACGGTGACAGTTTCCGTCGGTCACGTGCTCGCAACAGATCCGGTCAGTGCTTAGCACAGCGCCCGCGTCCTCTCTTACTCCGCACGATGACCTCGAGACGTCCGTATTCTCCCGCTGGGTGGATGAGGTCGCCGGGGCGCAGAGTGGTCACATGAGCCTCCCAAGGTCACACGCTAGAGGCGGAATTCAAAACCAGGCAGTGCAAGTGAAACTCGGCACGCTGGAGCCCCACCTCGAGAATTCCCACGGACTCTGTCCTGGCGTCACCTTGATAGTGACACTGACTTGCTCCCCGCCCTTGCTGTTCCCTCGAGGATCGGTGGGAGCTCGGATGAGTCACTTCATCCCTTTCATGGGGGTGCAGACTCCCGTCCCGCTCCCCCCCCAGGGGTTCGAGGGCTGTGGGAGGTGCAGCGGGGTGGCAAGTAGGGCTCCCAAGGTGACTGGAAGGGTCTGGCCGTCTTTCTGCGAGGGGACACGAGCGATCCCCTTGAGGTCCGCTTGAGAGGCGCCTCCTACCCATCCGCCCCAGTCTGATCGCTTTAGGTGGGCCTCACACTTGGCGACTAAGGTCACGGTGAGCACGGGTCCCCTTGCCTGCGGGCAAGGGCTGCTGCTGGGCACACCTGCATCGATTCGGCCGGTGCCTTCCATTTCGCCCACCCCTTCTTTTTTTCTTTTTAAGTTTACTTATTTATTTCGGGGGGGGGGGGTGGGGGGAGGAGGGGCAGAAAGAGGGAGAGACAGAGAAGCCCAAGCAGGTTCTGCACTGACAGCTCAGAGCCTGACACGGGGCTCGAACTCCCAAACCTTGAGATCATGACCTGAGCCGAAACCAAGAGGTGGACGCTCAACCGACCGAGCCCCCACCCCCACCCCCCAGGTGTCCCCTGGCCCTCCCCTTCTTGAGAACGCCCCTCTGAACGGAGAGAAGAGACGGCCACCTTCTCGAACAGCGATGATGACAAAGCTAGCTTCCTTGAGTACTTGCCAGGCGGCGGTCTGTGGTCCTTCGCATCACACCCCCCGAGGGAGGTACCGCCAGGCAGCTCGGCTCACAGACCAGGACACTGAGGCACGGTGCCGGGTCAGGGAGTAAGGAAAGGAAGCTTGCATCTGTCTTTAGTCCCATCGGGTTTTCTTCCTTGGCCGGCAGGTACGCTTTTTCCTTTTCCTACACGGCAGTCCTAGGAGTTGGGTAACGGTGGGGAAATCCGGTTTCCTGCCCGAGGAAACTGAGGCAGAGAAGACAGAAGACCTGGCCGGCTTATTCCACAAATCTGCGTAGTGAAGAGGGAGAGACTGGGGGGGGGGGGTGCTCTGGAGACACCTGGATCCACCCCTGTTCCACCACTGGGTCGGTGGGGTGGGGGGGGAGGTGGGGAGGAGGGGGAGGCGGCTCATGGACCCTGGCTGAGCCTCACCGGAGATCTGAGTGCCAGCTGCTGAGACGGTGGCGGTTGCCCAACAGCAGGGGCAGGGACGGGTGCCTCGAGAGGGCAGGGGTTTGCTTTATGTTGCCCATTGTCATGTTCTTCGCGCCTGGAGTCTGACACAGAGCCGGCGCTCGGTAAAACCTGTGTGTGTGAGTGCCTGACAGAGCATCCGGCCTTCTGGGGCGTGGTGGGCTTCCTCCCGAATCCCGGGACCACGGCCGCCTCTTGCCTCGAGGTAGTCCCGGCACCTGAGCGGTGCCCAGTGTGGAAACGCACGCCAACAGTTACCTGTTGGCTGAGCGAGCGCCGCCGAGGAGCCCCGGTCCAGCCTCAGACCGGTCCGTCCCGGCGTGTTCTCTCTTCCGGAACTGAAACCCGAGAACGTCTTGTTTGCACTCTTTCCTCGGCATCTGAGCCCAATTTCCAAAAAGTGAAAATTGCCCGTAATTATAATACTTTTCGATCTTAGGGACGTTTCCCTGTGATGATTATAATTATATTATTTAGAGCTGCGTGCCAGTGGGTACCCAAGGGTGGATTGGTTCTCGTCTGCAAACAGGGGACATGTCAGCGTGGGTGCCGCGGCCCCGGGTTTCCTACCCTGGAATGAATTTGGAGAGGATGGCTTTCGCATTGGGGGCTGGCTGTATAACTTGATCTGGCGCTTTAATTCCAAAAGCACTTCATACTTGGACCTCTGCTCGCCTATAGGAGCCTGTTTTTCCAAATGTATTAACATCTGTGTTTCATATCAGGGCCTGTAATTGCTTTAGCCTTTTTGGCAGGAGACAAAGAGAATTAATATTTTTCAATGTGGTCGTGAGCGGTCATCTGTAGCTGGGAAGAAAAGAACCCAGTGAGGACCGGGAAGGCAGGCTTACCAGGAAGATCATGTTTTAAAGGCGTCAACCGCGCTTGTGGAAGTCCTCGGTTATTTCAAGTTCGTGGCGGAAGGTAGCCATCCGGGCAAGTGCTCAGGGTTCCTCCAAACCCTGGGTCTCCCTTCCTCCGTCTTCTTGCCAGCCTGTCAGCACCATTTTCTTCTTTTCCCCTCACAATGCCCTTGGCTTTCCATCCTGCCGCTCCCAGGATGGCGGAAGGAAAGCAGACACCCGGCCTGCACTCCCCCTCCTGCCCCTCCGGCATCCGAGGCAGGCATTGCTAATGGATCGCGGCACGCCCTCCAGCCTGATCGTCGGCACAGGCCTTCGCTTCGCGAAGCGGTCGAGTGACCAGCCGCGGAGGGAAGCCGGCCGGCCCCCGGTCTCAGGTCCGGTTTCCTGGAAGCTCACCCCGACACGAGGGTTATGGGTGAAAGTGAGTAATTAGAAAACGTTTCCGGCACGGAGGAGTGGGCGGGCAAAGGCGGGCCGCCAGGCGCCCTAAAGTCTCCGTGGCGGGACTGTGGCTCCCTCCGCCTGCAGGGGCTCCTGGAGACAGAGGTGCAGAGCTCTGCAGGTGTTGAGGCCTCCAGGTCCGTCAGTAGGGGTTAAGGGCGAGTGTCGCAGGCTTGGCAAGCCTGACCTGCCGTGGACTCAGTGCGGATCACCGTGTGAGGGTGGGTCGGGCCGTCCGGGGCCCTGCCACCCGGGAGATGGCGCCACCAAGTTTCAACAACCCCAAACGTGTCCAGACGTCGTCATATGCCCCCTGGGGGCAGAATGGTCCCCGAATGAGAAGCGCCCGGAGTGGAGCAGGGGGAGGTCGGTCCCCAGGCCCTTCCACTCTAGATGCTGCTCGGCGAAGGGCATGCTGGCGTGGGGGAGGGGAGGCTCATTGCCGCCCCGGAGCCTCCGAGGAGGATCTGGGGTGCTGGGCCAGCCCCAAGGGGTGCTGCTGGCTCTGACCCACGCTCGGAATAGGAATTCTTCACCACCCTGCCTTGTTCCTCCTTTCCCCTTCATCTTGCTTACCGCCGTCTGCCCCTTAAAATACTGCTTAGCCCCTGCCATGCACCTGCTCACAGGCTTGTATCCTTCCACAGTCAGGGATGATGAGGCCCAAACCGAGGTGTCATCAAAACCACTTGGGAGCACATTTAAAGAGGAAAACAGAGGGGCACCTGGGTGGCTCAGCCAGTTAAAGGTCTGACTTCGACTGGGGTCATGATCTCGCCGCTCGCGGGTTGGAGCCCAGTCGGGCTCTGTGCTGACAGCTCAGGACCTGGAACCTGCTTCGGATTCTGTGTCTCCCTCTTCCTCTGCCCCTTCCCTGCTCACACTTTGTCTCTCCTTCAAAAATAAACATATTTTTTTAAAAAAGTTTTTAAAAAAAGAGGAAAATAGAGATTACCATTTTTTTTTTAAGTTTATTTATTTATTTTGAGAGAGAGAGGCAGAGACAGAGGGACAGAAAATTCCAAGCAGGCTCCGTGCTGTTAGTGCGGAGCCTGACGCGGCCCAGGGGCTCCATCCCACGACTGTGAGATCATGACCTGAACCAAGCAGGGACTGGAAGTCTTCATTTGTATTCTACTTTTTAAAAGTTTTATTTTAGAGCCGTTTTCGGTTCCCTGCAAAACTGAGGGGAAGGGACAAGTTTCCTCTATGCCCCCTGGCCCCACACATGTACAACCTCTCCCGTTATCAACGTCCCCAGCCAGAGTGGGACGCTTGTGACATTGGATGAACCTATTTGGACACATCATAATCACCCCCGGTGTGCTGTTTACACTAGGGGTCACCGATGCTGGTGCACATTCTCTGGGCTTGGATAAATGTCCAGTGACGTGTGTCCACCATTATACTGTCATACTGAACGTGTTCACTGCCCTAAAAATGCTCTGTGCTCTGCCTACTCCTCTGTCCCCTCCCCCATCCTTGTTTTTATTGTCTTCATAATCTAATCTTTTCCAGAGCGTTCCGTAGTTGGAACCGTACAGGATGTAGGTGTTAGTATTGAGAACGAGCACCTAGGACTGGCCACGTGATTTGTGAGACCTAAGGCAAAATGAAAAGGTCCTAAGGATTTCGAGATGGTGACGGGAGAGCACACAGAGTCCACGCACAGAGTCCTTCTGTGTGGGGGACCCTGAGTGATGGGACAGGTGCCATGCCCGTGGGGCTGGCCCTGCAACGTCTCCGGGTGTGGATATCTGTCCGTTATCTCTGTGCGTTTGGGTACCTTGTGTCTGCACCTTGATTCCGTGGTCTAGCTCCAACCTCATATACACAGACACACGAAGATGCACACACACACGTACACGCGCTCTCTGGTGTGGCCAGGTTGACATTTGCACCCCCTTTTTTTCTGGGGGCACCTTGTTTTCAGGCCTCTGCGTTTCTCACCCCATTTCCCCGTCCGTCCGGTCTTCTACTCTCTTAATTCCCGCCCCTACTCCCTCCCCCCACCAGCTTTTTAAGAAATACAATTTACTTTTTATTACCAGGTTTTTATTTATTTCCTTTTAAAGTTTACTTAGTTATTTTGAGAGAGAGAGTGGGGGGGAGGGGCAGAGAGAGAATCCCAAGTAGGATCCGTGCTGTCAGTGCAGAGCCTGATGGTGGGACTTGATCCCATGAACCACGAGATCATGACCTTAGCTGAAGTCGGATGCTCAACCGACTGAGCCACCCGGGTGCCCCGATGTTTGTTTATTTTTGAGAGAGAGAGAGAGAGAGGGCACGCGCGCGCATGAGTTGGGGAGGGGCAGAGAAAGAGGGAGACACAGAATCCGAAGCAGGCTCCAGGCTCCGAGCCATCAGTACAGAGCCCGACGCGGGGCTCGAACCCGTGACCCGTGTGATCATGACCTGAGCCGAAGTCAGACACTTAACCCACGGAGCCACCCAGGTGCCCCAACCCTACCTACTTTAACCTCCAGCTCAAGCCCATCATTGTGGTCTCCCTGCCTTTTGGACCTGGACATGTGGGGGTCAAGATCGCTGGGTCCTCAGCTGGAGAGCCTTGTAACCTTTGGGTCTTTTACCCACCGTCCCTCCAGTGCCTGGCACAGAGCAAATGCTTCCTTGAGGGAAGACTAGACTATGAGAGTCTTTTAAAGAAGGTGATTTTTTTCCTTTCGGACTCTTTTTCAGGGCCTAGTTAAGGAATCTTTAAAAATGATACTTAGGCCCCAAAGCAGACTTCTTTTTTCTCCTGGACGTTGTGGGTTCAGGGATTTGCATTCAACCTTTGGCTCAGGGATTGGGCCCACAGGTGGGGGAGGAGGAGGAGGAGGAGGAAGGGCAGGGTCGTTTGTGAGTCAGGTGGGACCAGGAGTCAGAACCAGGAGCCTCCGGGGCCGGCTTGTCAAGGGAAAGGAAACGGGGACTCTCGGGAAGCTTTAGCCGACAGAGCCGTGCTTCGGGTCCCTTCACAAACATCAGGGGGCCCGGGCGCATCTCTGGACCCTGAATTCCTGGGAGAACCCGTGAGGCCCAGTCTTGCTTCCTGGGCAGTAACGGGGGGCTGCTGCTTTCACCTTCCTCGCTCTCTCCTCGTCTCGGGTGGATGTCCCTGCCCCGAGTCTTTGAAGCACTTGTTCCTCTAGCCTACGGCGGCCCACCTTGGGGGATGGCTTCTGCCACGTTGGTCTCGCCAGCTGTGGCCGTGGACAGAGCCTCTGTCCCTCCTCGGTGAGATGCCACAGACCTGGATGCTCCTACCCAGCACCGGCCCCTCCTGCCCGAGGGTCTTCTCTGACCCTGGGAATGTTTGCAGCCCACAGAGGAGCCAAGGCCCCCGGGAGCAGCCCCCCCGTTGCTGGTGGTCAGGGATAAATGGTGGATAAATGCCCCAGCCTCCTGTCACCTTGGGGAGCACCGCGCTGAGCTGTGTTCGCGCCGTGTCCCCGGGGCGGGGCGGGGGGGGCTCAGGCATGTGAGCCCCCGATGCACACAGCTTCCTGTTTGGGCTTTTTTTCCATCCCTGCCTCTCTTTCTGCCTCACCTCCAGGTGGTTCCCGGGGTCACCTCTCAGGCTACTTGCATTTAAGTCCTTGACTCAGGATGTGCTTTTGGGGGCGGGGGCGGCCCCTGAAATACGACGGAAGGTATGACAGAGTGGCCATGAGGCATAGCGTGCGCTTATTACGAAGAGGGAGCTGTTTCCACAGCCTTCCGTCCAGCCTCCACTCTTCCGGTTAAGGATCCACGGTCGGGATGAAGTCCGAGACACCCCTTCCCACTCGGCATCGAGGTGCTCTGATCTGGCCTTGGTTTCCGGACCTCGAACTTGGTAATCGCGTTACGCGTTTCTGTCTGCACACCCAGCTGTCGGGCTCCCTTCTCTGCTGGCTGCTTCCTTCTCTTCGCGTCTCTGCCTCTGGGTTTGGAATCTTAAAACAGACTGTGGTTCTTTTTCAGAAAAAAAAAAAAGAGAAAAAGAAAAAAAGGCAGGAAAGATGACCCAGCAGGAAAACGGTGTTTATGTTGGTTTGTTTATTCCCTGAGTGTGCGTGAAAGAGGCAGAATTTACCTCGTTCTATTTTGGTCTGGGGCTGGAGGCTGGAGGAAGTGAGGCCACCAGGGAAAGTCTCGAAAGATGAGTCTCCTGTCCGTGGTGTCTCGCCCGCCCGCCCCCACGATGCCAGATGCACGCAGCTGCCAGCCTCGGGGGGTTTCCAGAGCCACCCCCAAGCCCCACGGTGCTCCCCGCAAGGCCTGGTTTCTCTGGGGCGGCCCCGGGACCCTTTCTGTTTCACCGCAGATAGGTTCCCCGGCACTGAAGTCAGCAGCACGGCTCTCCTCTCGTCACTTGCTGTCTGGTGGCTCGTGCCTGGGTGAACGGAAGGAACGACAGGGTCTCCAGTTTCCGGAAACTCTGGGGCCCAAACCCTGGAGCCTTGAGCAAAGGGGGACAAGAGTCAGGTCCAAAAGTAAACTTGCAGTTGGCTTTTTTCCCAGCTGTGGCTTCCTGTCTGTCTGTGTCCTCCCGGCTCCCCCTGGACGCTTACAGATAAAGGGGCCAGTGCTGACAGTGACAAGGGTGCAAATATGGGGGCGGTGAAGCCCAGACCACCAGGCAGTTTCCCACCGGGGGTGTGTTCGCGTAATCTGGTAGCCCCCCGGTTGCACAGGCAGGCCTGGAGGGTGGGGTGTGCAGTGCCCGAGGCTAATCAGCCGGTGTTGTTGGGAGCCTGGGTTCCCGGTGGGTACCGGGGTTGGGGTGGGGGGCAGCGGGCTGGGGGTGGATCCATTGCCAGAGGTGCTTGGGTCGTTTGGAAAAAAACATGGACTTTTCCTCTCTTAAAGAAACATTTTTTTTTTTTTTAAGTTTATTCATTTTGAGAGAGACAGAGAGCGCTGGCGGGGGAGGGGCAGAGAGAGGGGGAGAGAGAATCCCAGGCAGGCTCTGCTCTCAGCACAGAACCCAACACGGGGCTCGATCCCACAACTCCAGGATCATGACCTGAACTGAAATCAAGAGTGGGACGCTTCACCAGCCGAGCCACCCCGGTGCCCCGACTTTTCCTCTTTTAATAACACAGATAACAGAAAGTGATCCCAGAAAGCCCCCTGGGCTGGTAAGAGGACTCTGAAGATACTCGCACGTTCACTCGACGTAAATTGGAGACCTACTGTGTGCTGTGCCGTGTGTTAGGTGCCGGGGCTGCAACGAATGGCTGGCAGAGCAGGACTGTTTCTTCCGGCCTTAGGAGCTTGAGGTCTGGTAGGGAAACAGGGAAAACCCAAAGAACCGTGCAAACGAACTTAAACCCCAGCCTGAGTTCTCGGAAGGGAGAGGCTCGGAGGGCGTCTAGAGACGGTGTGCCCATCAGGGCGTCGGCAGAAGCTTCCTTGGGGAGCCGAAGGCTGGGCAGGTGTGTTGGAGGTAAAAAGGTGAGGACGGTGTTGCAGCGGCCGCACGTGCAGAGGCCTGGGGTAGGCTGGCGTCTGGTCCGGATGCGAGCCTGGACGGAGGCTGGGGTGGCTGAGGCCGTGGGGGCCGGGCAGCGGGCGTGTGGGGTGACGGGGGGAACACATTAGGGAATTTTGGCTTTTTATTCTAAGAGCCACTAGAGGGTGGAAAGCAGGGCAGTTGTGTACTCAGATTTGAGCCCCGGAAAAGCCCTCGCAGGTTGCTGGGGGTGGGGCGGGGGTTGGGTAAGGACGGGTGGGAGTAGGACCCCCCCGCCCAGGCTTTCCCCCATCAGAAGCGTTGCTGGCTTCCCTGAGCCTCAGCCTCCCGCCTGTGGAAGGAGACAACAGCACCGACCTCTCAGGTGTGGTGGGAACCAGCAGGCTCCCTGGGTGACGGGGTGCCAGGCCCGTTCTAAGATCGTCGCACCTTGAGTGAGGGTCGGAACTTGGTTGTGAGCTCCTTGCTTTGGGGCTGGGGCAGCTTAAATCTGGGGTGGGGAAGATTCACGTTGACGAGGAGGTCCGCTCCGGCCTGGAGCCTTGAGCCTTGGACGCTGGCGTGGCATCGGGAGTGCATCATTCTATTGAATCCATTTTTAGAACAGTCCTCGTAGTTTGCCCCACTTTATAAGTAAAATAACACGAAAGACAGAAGCTGGCTTGTCCAGGGTCGCTCCACTGGGATTTTACTCTAACTTTCCTGGGACCCAAAGCCTTGTGTTGTAATGCCTACATCCCTGCCCGCCCAAAGTGTGGCCCAAGGACCAGCCTGGGGGATTCTTCGCAAGGTAGATAGATCCTGGGCTCCGCTTAGACCTCCTGATTGTTTTCTCCTGCCGGTTGCTGCATCCCTGATCGGGGAGAATCTTCTATTTTTAGCTGACCTCCTCGTCCACCTCCTACCCCCACGACCCATGTGTACGCACACATTTGAGAGACTCTTTATCACACACCAAGGTCAGAGTAGGCGTTTCTTTGCAGCAGGACTTCTCAGAGCCTTTAAAGAGCTGATGCACCTTAAGGAGCAATGATCCTGTGGTGCATTCCACCCTTGTGTGAGAGCCTTTGGATTTTTGACCCTCTCGTTTTGCTCTCTTGGGTGTTCTATTAGCAGAGGCAGTTGTTGAGAGCTTGGTAAACACATCCGTCCTCTTACATATGGGGAAACTGAGGCCCAGCCCTTGATGGCTCCTGACTGACTTCCTGACTTTTGACAACATGGGCCTCCTGGACTGTGGACAGGAGTCTTGTTGGCCCTCCTGCGAATGCCCAGGCGGGGGACGGGGGAAGGGAGAGAGACCGACCGACAGACAGACGGACAGATGGCCCCGGGGTGGGGAAACCGCGGGCTGGCGGCTCATGCTCCGGCCGTGGGAGGAGGCTATCATGCTTCTTTGTGTGTTTTCCCACCTTCCTCCCAAATGACTTAATTTTAGCCTTCCTGGATGTGCGTATGGTCTTCACGAAAGTATTTAAAAAAAGCCTCTCTGACTTCATCTTCCCGTCCCAGGGATGCCAGGGACCGTTTGGGCAGCTTGGTAGAAAGGCAGGGCATTCCCCGAAGCCCCCGGGTGGGGTGCTGGGGAGCCGGGCTGGGTCCCCCCCAGCCCGGGGCTCTGGAGGGGCACTCCCCACGGCACCACGCCCCGGCTTCCTCCCTGGGCCCTTTGATCTCCTTCCCTGCAGGGCTGGTGTGCCGTCCAGGTGCGAGCAGGGCTGCTGGCTTCCCAGCCTGACTCATCCTTTGCAGCAACATGCCCGCTCTCCCTCCGTGACTTCCTGTCAGCTTGGGGCTCCCCAGTGCGCGCCCTCCTGCTCTCCGGCTTCTGGGGCACGTTCTCAAGGCTCAGAGGCGGTCAGTGACGTGCGGAGTTTGAAAGCGCCAGTCCCTGCGGTGTTCCAAAGAGCCGCGGGCTGAGGGTGAGGGTCAGAGCAGGGGTGAGGGAGAGGAGGCTGCTGGTGACCCTTCATCGTCACTCCACCCCCCGGCTGGAAACTTTTCTTAGCTTCCCAGTCCTCTTCAGACCAGAACCCACCCCCTCCCCACCCCCACCCCCGGGGGCCGGAAGCTCTCCCCGCCTCTCTTACCTTGCCTCGCACACTCTGTTCCCTCTGCTGGAATGCCCTTCCCGCCCTCCTGGCTGCATTAGCCCTGCCCATCCCTCTGACCTGCCTCAGGAGACACTCTTTTCCTTCCTCTGGGGGTTACAGGGGACTCCTTCCCCTCCTTCGGGCCAACCGACCGGGATTTAATTGCCTTCGCCTGGTGAGGCGCTCAGCCTCCGGAGTCCAAGCTCTGTCTCTGGCTGACGGAGCGGGTGTTGGGGGAGTGAGACTCCATTCATTCCTGTGGCTGCTGGACCACACATTTAGCGGCTCGAACGCGCACCCATGATGGATCTCGCCGAACTAACGTGAAGGTGCCCCAGGGCCGCGGTCCTCCTGGAGGCCCCAAGGGAGGATCTGTTTCCTTGTCCTTTCCGGCTTCAGATGCCGCCCCCATCGCTCGGCTCACGGGCTCCGGCCAGCAGTCGCGTCCCTGTGACTCCGCGTCTGTCCTCACCCCTCCGTCTCTGGCTGGCGCGCCCCCCTCTTTGGGGCCACCTGCACCACCCAGGATCCTCCCCCAGCTCAGCATCCTTCGCCACATCTGCAGAGTGCCCTTGCCTGGACAGGTCACGGGTTCCGGGGATGAGGACAGGGTCTTCCGGATTGGGGGGCGGGTGTTATTCTGCCCACCCCATAATCCGAAGTCCATTTCTCTCTGATGGGGGTCGCTTGGCACTGGGCCAGCCACATTCTCCTGGCTTCTCTCCACGCCCACTGACCCCTGGGAGGATTCCTGGCTTGGGGGGGGCCCGATGGGAGGGATTATTCATGTCGCTTTCTGTCTGGGGTGTGCTCCTCATTGGCTGAAGACACTTTTTGTGTAACGTTTACTTACTCTTGAGAGAGGGAGAGAGAGAGAGAGAGAGACCGAGCAGGGGAGGGACAGAGAGAGAGGGAGACACAATCCAAAGCAGGCTCCAGGGTCCGAGCTGTCGGCATAGAGCCTGACGCGGGGGCTCGAAGATAGGAACCGCGAGATCACGACCTGAGCCGAAGTCAGACGTTTCACCGGCTGAACCACCCAGGCACCCCATTAGCCCCTCATCTGTAAAGCAGGGGTCACGGCTCTGTACCCCGGTGAAGGAGGAAGGATTAGGTGGGAGAATGTCACTCAAGCCTGGTGGCACAGCCGCTGCCCAGGCCTCAGTGTTGGGGTGCCGGGGCCCCTCGCTGCCGGGCAGGACTCCTGGAGAGACCCGGATGCCTCCCGATGTGGCCCTTCCAAACCCCGGCCGCGGGTGCTCCCCGAAGGTTGTGGGCTGTGTTCCTGAGGGACCCCCAGGGGGGACAGCCAAGCTGGGAGTCGGGCTGTGACGGATGGGTGGTTCCATTGTACCCTACGCTGAGGCCCAGAGCTGGCTACCCCCACGCAGCCGCCGGTGGCCTGCACACAAAGTCTGGGTTTCGGCGCCGAAAATGAAAGCAGCGGGAAGAGATTTCCGAGGCCCCAGGCCGCTGGGACCCACCGGCGGGAGCGGGAGGCAGGAGGTGGAAGGAGGCCCGGTCCCCTCAGTGCTGCAGGATCGAGGGAAAGAGGAGGGAAACTGGGTTCTGAGACAGGACAGGGGCTCTCCAGTGCCAAGGCCGCGGGCACTGGGGAAGCTGGCTGGGATCTGTTTCCTGTGGCTCCTGCCCCTGCCAGGGGTCCCCCGGGGCCAGAGAAATCCTCTGGCTTCCAAGCTGGCCGTTCGGCGGGGCCCAGGGGCTGTATTCTGTGGGGGCTGTGTTTGCGTGGAGGGCCGATCTCTGAGGTCCCGGTCCGGGGGTGGTCCCCCCACATTCCCCCGGGGATCCCCACCGCTCTGGGAGGTGGGTCGTGGTGAGGCCCTGTAGATCACAGTCTCGGAATAGTTTCTAAGAAGCCAGAGGGCAAAAAAAAAAAAGGACTTAGCGCCTTCCCACGTTGGATTAAAAATACCCACTTTTCCAGCGTGGTGGAACTTTCCGGGGCAGGTGGGCTGTGAGGCGCTGGAAAGTGACTCTAGCCATGGCGTGTGGCCCTCCTGCTTCTCTCTGGGGCTTAGGTTTCGGCTGGTTCTCAGGGCTGGTTCTCTCCCAGGAGAGGAGGAGCCCACAGGCCCCGGCCACACACTGTTCCCAGGCCGGTGGTTAAATATTAACACCCCTCCGTGCCACGAAGCCGGGGTCACTGGCGGTTCAGGCCTCACAGGGAGCACGGCTTCAGGGGCTCCTGGGGGTCAGGAGGGAGAAGGTGACCTTCTGCGTCTTCTGTCCTCCTGCCGCTGCTTTCGTCGGAAGCAGCGGGAGAAGGTGAAGCGAGGCCACATCTGCATCTCAGCTGGGCTGCACCCCTGTGCGTTTGCAGGGGTGGGCACGTTGTCCACACCCACGAACGGGGGCTGAGAGCCGGGCCAGCGCCCCCTCCCCGGTTCGTAATGCGGATCGGGCCGAGCGGGGAACTAGGGTTGCCCCGCGGAGATCTGGCTTCTTCCAGAAATGGAAACAACGTGCCAGGGGCTCCTCGGGGGGCTCAGTGGGTTAAGCGTCCGACTCTTGGTTTCGGCTCAGGTCAGGGTCTCTCGGTTCGCGGGTTCGAGCCCCGCGTCGGGCTCTTCACTGGCGTCGCGGAGCCTTCTCGGGATCCTCTCTCTCCCCCTCTCCCTGTCCCTCCCCCCCTAAAAAATCAAAAAGTAAACCTGAACACGTATTTAGAAGACACGGAACAGGCCAGCTGAATTGGGACAGCGTCGATGAACACGCGAGGAGGGGAGCCATTTGGGGGAGAGTTGTAGCCGAGACACGGTGGGTGGGCGTGGGAACCTGAGCGTACTATTAGCATGATGGCTCTTTGCTCTGTGTTTTAGGCCTACGTTGGCTCTACCCGCTTCACGCGACATGGCTTTATTGAGAGAGAAATCGCATTCTGTACGACTCACCCTTGTGAAGCCTACCGTTCGGTGGTCTTTAGTCTGTTCAGAGGTCTGCGGCCATTACCACTGTTCCACGTGTTCATAAGCCCAAAAGGAAAGTCCGTACCCACCAGCACCCCCCGCCCCCCCCACCCGGCCCCCTCCCAGCCACCGCTCGTCTTCCCGATTCTCTGTAAACTTGCCTCTCTGGACAGGTCACGTAAACGGAATCCCCCCGCGTGTGGTCGCGTGGCCGCCTTCCTTTACCCGGCAGGATGATTTCAGAGTTCGCCCATCGTACCAGCCGGTTCTTTATTCTGTCTTACCGCCAAGTCATTTTCCGTGGCGTGGATTTACCACACTTTGTTTATCCACGTAGCAGTTGATGGGTATTTGAGTTGTTCACACTCTTTGGGGCCACGTTACAAATAATGCTGCCGTGAACCTCGGCGTGTCGGGTTTTGTGTGGGTCTGTGTGCGCGTTTCACGTCCCCACGAGCGGTGTGGGAGCGCTCTGGTTACCGCGTATCCTTGCCAACACGCGTTACCGTCTGTGTTTTTGGTTTTAGCCGTCCTAGCGGGCGTGAGGGGCTGTCTTACTGTGGTTCTGCATCGCATTTCCCTAGTGGCTGGCGATGTTATCTTCCTTCTGCGTGCTCACCGGCCATTGGTATGTCTTTGTAGAGCTGCCGTTGACATGGGCCTTGTCCGTCGTTGGAGTCCGTGGCGGACGAGCTTTCCCCACCTTGTCCTGTGCCATTGTCTTGACCGATTTGTATAAGCAGGAATTGTCCATTGATAGTTTGTCAGTTTCGGTCAAGGTAGTGCCAAACCATTTGGGGTTTGGGGGTGAGAAAGGCTATTTATTCCTGTTTCAATTCTTTTTTCTTTTGAGAGATCACGGGGGGGGGCACACTTGTGCAAGTCAGGGAGGGGGCAGAGGGAGGAAGAGAGAGAGAGAGAGAGAGAGAGAGAGAATCTCAGGCAGGTTCCATGCCCAGCACAGAGCCCGATGAGGGGCTCGATCCCACAACCCTGGCATCATGACCTGGGCTGAAACCAAGAGTCGGACACTCACCCGACTAAGCCACCCAGACACCCCACCTGTTCCAATTCTCAACGCATTTACTTTGGCTCGAATTCTCTGTTTGTTTTTTTCCGCCATCTTTAGCATTTTGTATTTCTCCGGAAACATACGTGCTACGCATTCTGTTTTATAGGACCTTTTTGCTCGGTACCCTATTTCCCCCTTGTCAAGCAGTGCTGATTTGCGTGGTCCTTAGAAGCCACTCCATGGGACTTGTACGCGCCGTAAGGTTTTACTAACGTCTCTTAGTAAGTAGATGGTTTGCGGTTTTTCTGTAACGCGGCGTGACTGCTCTTGGGGTCCTCTCTCCGGGGGGGACGGCCTCCCCACGACACAGCGGCTGAATCGGCAGAGTCCTATTTTGCTCAGAAATCCAGGCAGGGCTCAGCTGGGAGGTTCTCGTATCTTCCGTAGGGTCTGCTGTGGTCACTGATGAAGCTGGCAGCTTGGCTGGGCCAGGGACACCCAAGGTGGCGCCTTGTCTGGGGGCTGGCTTGGCTTCTCTCTCTCTCTCTCTCTTTCTTTTCCAGACCCTCTTCCCCCATGGCTTCTGCCCCCTTGCACGTGGTCTCTCTTTCCAGCACAGCAGCCAGATTTCTTGATCCAGTGGCGAGCTTCCCAGAGAGCAAACCCAGAGCTGCTGAGCCCCTTACATTTTAGTCCCCAGCCTAGCCGGGCCTCGCTTCCCCTGGGTCCCACCGGTCACAGCAAGTGGCAAAGTCGGCCCAGACTTCAGAGGCGGAGAACAGACCCCACTGACTTATGGGGGAGCTTCATGTGGGGGCAGCGGTGGGAGGAGTTGCCAGTGGCCCTATTTGCAGAAAACCTACAACTGGAAACATCCTAATACAGTTGCCTGATGCACTTTGGGGTCCAAGTGAACATTCTTTGAATGGATACGTGGTCTGTTGACTTGTGGCTCTTGGGAAGTCACGGAACATCTGGGGCCAAGGCAGGTTGAATTCCGCGGTCTCGCAGGGAACCGGCCCCTGCGTGGCTCACGTCAGCACAGGGAGTTCCCGCGGAGCCTCGAGAGTCTGGTGCTGAGCTGGTCTTCACTTGGGTCTCCCCGTCGCCGAAGAAGGTCGCGTCATCCCCATTTGACAGAGGAGGAGACTGAGGCCCCGGGATCGGCTGGCTGGACCTACTCTCCTCCCTTCCCCCCCACCCAGACCTCATTACCCGTCTAGTATTTTCTCTGCTCCGCTGCTGTGCTGTGATGGGAACCTGTGTGAACGCGGCATCCGACCACCTCCCGCGTCTCTTGTCCTCTGGTGAGAGGGTGATTTAAGGACGTCCCAGGGCTCGTGTGCTCAAGTTCCGGGGGTCAGACTTCCGATGCTGTGCCCGGTCCTGTCGCTCACCAGGTCACTCGGATGGACAGTTGGCTTCGCCTGTCTGGAGCTCACCCTCCTCATCTGTAAAATGGGAACACCGCTCTTACCGTCGGGAGCCCCAGAGAACTGACGGGAGGAAAGCACCGGGGCGGGGGCGGGGGGGTGGCCTTCACCCTGAGCCTTTTCGGCCTCTGCTCACGCCTGGGCTGGTTCCAGGAGGCCAGCGTGTTCAGGGTAAATGCCACGTCACCGAGGGCTTCTCCGGCTCCTCCTCTGCATGAGAGCCGCTGTGCTCTGATAAGACGCTCGAGGTGCCGGCTGGAAATGGCCAGTCGCCCACCTTTCCCTCCAGACTTGGTTGCAGAGCGACCTCTCCGTTGCTTCGTCTGGGCCCGCCTCGTGCCCGGACCGTCGGGGCAGAAGCAAAGCCCGTGTCCGCGTCCCGCTCTCCCCGCCTCGCCAAGGCTCTCCTGCCCCAGTGCCTTCGAAGACGACTCTGCCCCTGCCAAGCAGGCCTGGAACAGACTGCAGCCCGTGGCTTGGGGGCGGGGAGTCGGTGCGTTCCCGCTGATTCACGGATGAGTCAACGCTCCCTGAACATCTGGCGCGGGGTGTCACGGCCTGTAAGAAGAACGTTCAGTATCGTTTGGCAAGGCGTTCACCGTTCGAAGGCCTGATTCTGTGGCCCTAAGTGACTCCTCGTGGTGTTTTCCTGTCCGTGAGGGCCTCTCCGGATATCTGGTCGCGTTTTCTTGCAAACAGCGGCGTCCAGCAGAGTCACCCCCCGCCCCAGGTTTGCGACTTCCGTGCTGTGGTGTGGACGCCTCCCGCGAGGGCCCTGGGAGCCTGTGGGAGCAGGGGAGCTGTGTTGGCTCAGAGCGGTGTTTCTTCTCTGACTGTGGCTCGTTGGGAGCAGCTGACTGGTTCCCTGACGATGTTGGCAGCGACGCATGGCCAGCGGAGCCATCGAGGCACACGGGGGGCGAAGCCGGCGGGAGACTCTCCTTTGTAAGCTGGCGATCTGCCTGGAACATCCCCCAAAGCAGTTCTGAGTCTGCCTGTAACGGGGCGCCGGGCAGAGGTGGAAGTAAAGCGGTCAGGAAAGACTGTCTCGTCGTTTTTGTTCAGTTCAGACGTGACAGTCAAAGCTAGGGTCTTCAGAAAGACTTCGGGGCTCCAAAAAGCCGTCCCTGGGGCGCCTGGGTGGCTCGGTCGGCTGGGCGCTGACTTGTGCTCAGGTCACGATCTCGCGCTCCGTGAGTTCAAGCCCCGCGTCGGGCTCCGTGCTGCCAGCTCGGAGCCCGGAGCCGGCTTCCGATTCTGTGTTGCGTCTCTCTCTCTGCCCCTCCCCTGCTCGCGCTCTGTCTCTCGCTCTGTCTCGAAAAGAAATAAAGATTTTCAAAAATTTTAAATTGCTTAAAAAGGACAAATACAGATAAAATGAAAAGCTGTCCTTGCTTCCATAATCTCTCTGCGTCAGCGAGGGGACTGAGATCCTCGGGGACTTCGGGTGGCTGGCCCCATTTCTGTCTTCTGGTCCGGATGATGCTGTCGCTGTGGAGCGCCCAGCCCTCCCATGGCCAAGGGCTGGGCACCAACTCGACTAAGACAACCGGGTTCTCTGCTCTCAGACTTTGGGATGGGGCGATGCATAGAGAGAACTAGAACTCAAGTTCCTGCCTTCGACAGCTGGGCCGGATGAGACAGCCCTGCACCCTCACACCTGCCTTGGCTCGTGCTGCTTCCCCATCCCTGTGTAGGCTTTTCTGAGTGACCTGTTCACCTCCCCATACGTTTCCAGTGGGTTCTGCGATCAAGGAAATTGAAACACCGGCTAAAGTCACTGATCTAGTTTCTGCGTGCCTTCTCACGACTCTCGTATACATTAAGGGGCTTGGTACATGTCTAATGCGTTACGGCACGCAGCAGAGGTAGAATTCGGCCGACCTCACAAACATGGAGTCTCCGGGCCACACAGAAGAGGGATGACAGGACATGTGTCCCTCATCTAAGGTGGGGGGGCGTCTGCTCCTCGGTGCCAGCCGATGGCTTAATGGCTTGTATTACAATGAGTTTGGTTTGCCAGAGGTTCTGAAATGAGGACAACCACACCCGAGCAATGGCAGCGTCCGGATGAACCGTGTGTGTCCCTGGTTGCAAGCTTTGACTGGCAGGTAGTCTGGTTGGATTTCGATCCCGCCTTGACCGTGTTTCAGCACACAGTGACCCCTGCAATCCCAGGCAAACAGCTTTGCCTTTCTGAGCCTCAGTTTTGAGATTTGCACAATGGCACAGGTAATTTTATCCACCTCATAGAGTTGTTGTAAGGATTCAGTGCTGATAGGATGCTGGTCAGGCATTTCAACCCAGAGTCTGGCACATGGTAAGTGCTCAATAAACAGTCACTCCATCTCAGGCCTTTATGTGTGAGCAGAGAAAATTTGCCTTAATTCCCAGGAAAATTAGATCACTCCGGGTATGATGCAGATTGTCGATGCCCCAGGGCAGGGGCTGGTTAGGGTGTTGTTCACCATTGTACCCCAGTGTCTGGCACAGTGTGGGGGTTCAAATTTTTTAACTGATTGTTGAAGGACTCAAAATGTTGAAACTTTCAATTCTTACGAGTAAAAGTGTGCAGAATGTTATGAGATGTTGTATACTACAATTCTATTAACAATGAATGTAAAAATTCACCCATCCGTCCATCCATCCAACCATTCATTCATTCATCCATCTATCTATCCATCCACCCACAATCCACCTATCCATCATCCACCCATCTATCCATCCATCCATCCATCCATCCATCCATCCCGTATATCCCTCCCTCCCTCCCTCCATCCATCCCACCATCTATCTGTCCATCCATCCAGTCATCCATCCATCCATCCAACCATTCATCCATCCATCTATCCATCATCCATCCATCCATCCATCCATCCACCCACCCACCCATCCACCCATCCATCCATCTATCCATCTACCCCCCATTCATCCATCCATCCATCCATCTGTCTATCCACCCACCCATCCACCCATCCATCCATCCATCCATCCATCCATCCATCCATCCACCCATTCACCCATCTACCCATCCATCCACCCATCTATCCTTCCATCTATCCATCCATCCATCCATCCACCCCTCTATCCATCCACCCCTCTATCCATCCATCCATCCATCCATCCACCCATCCATCCATCCACCCATCTACCCATCCATCCATCCATCTATCCATCCGTCCGTCCGTCCATCCATCCACCCATCCACCCATCCACCCATCCACCCATCCATCTATCCTCCATCCACTACAACATCAGTTGTAGTTTTGACCATTTTGCTACTGCAAAATGTGAGAAAGAGAGGATTAAAGGGTTATCTCTATTAATGCCCATCTAGGCGTCCACCACCTCATACGTGGTGGGCTTAGGAGGAAGTTGCACGGCATGCAAATGAGGAGTTTGTGTACCGGTGCTCGGTTGCCTGAGCTCACACCCCAACTCCTGGCTAAATGACCTGGGGCAAGTCATGGTTTTACCATAATCGTGGCGATGATAATATCCCTACACCTTAGAGTCATGAGAATTGAATGAGGTAATATGTGTATTCCAGGCCATGCCTGGCAAATGGTGAGTAATCCAAAAAACGTGAGCTTCTATTCCCTGAGAGTTCAGGCAACACAGAGGCTGCAAATGCCTGCCTTCCTGTACTGTCTCCCATCGGGATCCCCCCTAACAAGTGTGAAGGGTGAGCTCGCCTTGGAGCAGCGCCCTGTCCCCTGCGTGTATTCTCTGTGCCCCTTCTACACTCCCTTTTTCCATCACAGCTACTAAGGGGTCTTCAGCCCTGGATCTTGCTCTGATGTACCCCCTTCTGGGGGCCCGGTGGACCTCCTCCCACCTCCCCTACTCCCCATGGTCCTTCTGTCCAACGGCGGCCGGCTGGTGACAGGGCTGACCGAGCCATGACCTGCCACGCCTCGTGTCTCTCCTCCTCTTTTGTAGGGAGTCAGACCTGTTCCTGCTGGACAGCCGCACGCTCTGGGCCTCGGAGGAGGGCTGGCTGGTGTTCGACATCACGGCCACCAGCAACCACTGGGTGGTCAACCCGCGGCACAATCTGGGCCTGCAGCTCTGCGTGGAGACCTTGGACGGTAGGTGTCCCGTCACCACCCCTCTGGTTCCGACACAGCCTGTGCTGTGACTCACGTAGGAGCTCAGCAAGTTCATGCCTGTTCCCATCCAGGGAGGGCTCGCTCCTCTGACCCCCACCAAGCAGTGCTCGCTCTCCGCGTTTTGATCCCAAGCAAGAGTAGCACCTGCCCCTTTGCAGGAGACGATGACACCGTTGGCCACACCGGGTTGGGCGAGGCCTCGTTGTGCAGAGCAAGGTCCCCGCACCAGCGGGCTGGACATCCTCGCGGAAACACAGACTCTGGCCCGTCCCAGGCCTGCACTGTTAAAACCGGCACTTAAAAAAAATTTTTTTTTTACATTTATTTATTTTTGATAGAAACAGAGCACAAGTGGGGGAGGGGCAGAGAGAGAGGGAGACACAGAGTCCAAAGCAGGCTCCAGGCTCCGAGCCGTCAGCACAGAGCCTGACCCGGGGCTCGAACTCACAAACCGCGAAATCACGACCTGAGCCGAAGTCGGACGCTCGACCGACTGAGCCACCCAGGCGCCCCTAGAACCGGCACTTTAACTGGAGCCCCAGGTGATGCCTGAGCGCACATAACTGTGTGAGACGCGCTGACCCAGGCACCCCGACCGGGGACATGGGACATCCTGGGTGTCCCGTGCATGGCAGGATGTTGAACCGTGTCCCCGGCTTCTACCCACTAGAGGCCGGTCTGCCCAGAATGTCTCCAGCTGTTACCGAATGTTCCCTGAAGAGCCACATTGCCCGTGGCTAAGGACCTCAGCCCTGGTGCAAGGCAGGAAGCCCCTTCCGGGAGACCCCGAATGTGGTTCTGAGCCCCCAGGACTTGGAGACTCCGCTGTTGGCTGCGTTCCCCGGTGCTTTCCGCGCCCCGCCTTAGATCCACCGTCTTTGACGAGGGCGGACGGAAGGCGAGTGCGAGCCAGGGTGGGGTTAGCTGCGCCCATTTCTTCCCCCGAAATGTGTTTCTTATTAAGTTGGGGGGCGGCTCTGGGGTCGGTAGCTTCTTCCTTACGCCAGCTTTAAGGAAAAAAAAAACACACACACACCCAAACGAAGAACACATTTCTTTCAGAGTGGATAATACTTGCCAGTGGCTCCAAATTCAAGTCACAGATGGGTGCACCCGTGTGGACTTGCCCCGTGACCTCCTTCTGTAGCTGAACTCCACCTCCAGCGCCAGTGCTGTTCCCCTGGTAGTGGACATCTTTTCAGAGGTGCCCTCTGGGGATTTACACCATCGCACGTACATTCTGTGTTCCTTTTGTTTATCTGTTTTCCCCTGCGGGCAGTACCGTAGTCTAGACAGCGTGGGCCGCCTGGCTTTTTTTCCACCTGGCGACTCACCTTGAAGGTTGGGCCTTTTCAGCCGTTAAAGAGCTTCCCTGTTCGTGTGAGGGCTGTTGTGGGTTTGTGTACGTGTGGAGCGTTTGTAGCTCTTCCGCTCGCTCGCCGTGTGACTTTGGGCAGCCTCCCTGACCTTTCCCAGCCTCCTCATCCCCAACGCCCAGGGCTCCGGGGTGGTTCTGAGATTACGTGAGTTAATACAGAAGGGGTTTTAAAATAGTGTCCCAATGGGCCGCGGGGGGCAGCTCGGAGGGTCCGACTGTGGATCTCGGCTCAGGTCACGATCTCGTTGTTGGGGAGATCGAGCCTCGCGTCGGGCTCTGCGTGGACAGGTACGTGCCTGCCTGGGATTCTCTCCCTCCCTCTCTCCCTCCGCCCCTCACCTTCTCTCTCTCTCTCTCTGTCTCTAAAACAGACTAAAAACAAAGTTTTAACGATTAAAAAAGGGGTGCCTGGGTGGCTCAGTCGGTTAAGCGTCCTCGCCCGCTTGAGTGAGTGTAGCCCTGGGATAAATTCCTGAAAGGGACGCTGTCTGTGCTTTGGATCAATACACCCCCCTCCCCCCCCATAAGCAATGCACGAGGGCAGCCGTTCCCCCTTCTTTGACAGGACACGTTTCCAAACTTGCCCATCTTTGCGGATCAGGTAGGCGACACATGGGACCCTGTAGGTTTGCTTTGCTTTTCTCTCTCACGTGTGAGGCTCCGCCCTTCCTCCTGTGCGTGGCCTGCAGTTCTCCTCCGTGTACCATCCGTTCATACCCTCTGGTAGAGCGTTGGTCTTTTTCTTTGTATTCTACGGACAGCTTCGAGTTGGCAAGCTATATGTCTGATGGACCAAATTCAGCTTGCAGCCTGTTTTCCTGTGGCCTGCGAGCTAAGAATAGTCCTCACATTTTTAAATGGGCAAGATATCAAAACAGAAAGACTATCTCATGACATGTAAACTTCTGTGAAATTCACACTTTGGTGGCCATAAAGTTTTATGAGTACACAGCCACACTTACTGATTTACATGCTGTCTAGGCCTCCTTTTGTGCTATCACAGCAGCGTCGAGGAGTTATGACAGAGACTCTGGTCCACAAAGCTGAAAAATACTTACTATTTTCCGATGATTATTTACAGACAAAATGTGCAATCCCTGTTGTATGCCAGAACTTCTCAAACAGTGTTCTGTGAAGTGTTCGCGGATGTCCCGGGGTAAAGGAAAGCATTTATGATCAGTGAAGCGTGAGAAATGCTAGGTTGGAGACACTCAGCAGGTTTCTCTGCAGGACTTATCAGAGCCTTTATTTTGCGAATGTCCATTGGGAGTTTCCTGATGGGGAATATAGCGTAGAGGAATTCCAAACGTATTTGGCAATAGAGTCATGCAACTCTGCTTTTTACTTACAAGCTTTTGAGGAGCAGATTGGGGGGGGTGAGGTTAAAAAAATGAGGCTAAGGTAGGCTTGATCCCTTTCCCTGGACTTGTGGATCCTGGCTAGACCTTCCAACTTGACCTTAAGGGGTCCTGTGCTTCTCTGCCCTGCTGGCTCGAGGCGGCCCAAGTTTGGTTTTTCTCTTAAGGGACAACCAACCCCGTTCCCTTTAGTTTTTGCCACTGTCTTTCTCCCCCAAAGTCTGGGGCTTTGTACGCTTATTTCCTCCAGCTTCTGCTCCCCCCTAGCGTGAAGGGGAGGCTTGGCATCCACCGAGATGGCATAGCCTGCTGGTTAAAGCTTGGGCTCAGGAGGCCAGACTCCCCGGGTTCAAATCCCACCTCGGCCGTGTGCAGCCATGTGAGCCAGGGTGAGTCACTTAATGTCCCTCCTCTGGAAAGTGGGGTTAATAATAGTTTCCACCGTCCAGGGTGGTGGTGAAGGATCAGATGAGCTCATGCAAGTGAAGGGCTCAATTGCTCAGCTTGAGGCAGCAGCCGAGCACAGAGCGCTGTCTGCCGTGGTCCCTCGTAAGTCCCGCCACGGGGCCTCGAGGCAGATGCCGCCGTTCAGCTCCTCATGGCACAGGGGAGGACGCCGAGGCCCCTGAGGCTCCCTCTTCTGGCATCCACCTGGGAACTCCTCTCCGTCTATGGGTGGGGGTGTAGCCTAGTGGTCATAAGCTGCTGCCCAGAGTCAGGGCGAGGAGCAGAAGCTGTACCCCTGACTCCGGGCCCGTCTCCTCCCCGCCCGTCCCCTCCCACGCCGGGCACCGGTTGCTGGGCAGGGATGCCGCCCCCCGGGGACTTGGCTGGTCCGTCCAGGCACTGTACCTGCCACGGAGGCAAGTTTGGCCTGGCTGCCTGGGTCAGGGCAGGACCAGCCACTCAGCCCACCAGGGAGGAGCCGAGGTATGCCGTGGCCAGTGGGGGCTGTGAATTTGGGGATCTTCTCGGGGATGAGATGAGAGGCAGGTGAGCCCGGCGGTTCTGAAACCACGGGCTCCTGGCTCTGCAGTTGTCCATCGGAATCCCCCCGGGGGTTCGTAGAGAATAGTGATTGCCGCCCCCCCCGCCCCACACCGGGGCCTGGCCCAGGGCTGGCACGCTGGCCAAGCCGTGCCCTGTGTCCCATTGGGGGGTACCCGCCGGTAAGATGGCACCCAGGCCGAGCGCCCCGTTTGGGTTTCGGGTCTCACCCGCTTTGTGTTAAACGTCTGTACAGGTGCGACAGACGGGAGCCTGCCGGGGCGTCCGTGCGATCTGGGCTCCGTCTGCTGGCACCCCGCTGCTGTGTCGCCTGCAGAAGCAGCCGGGCCCCTGCCCCCGCGGCTCCTGCTGAGCAGCGCAAAGTCCAGTCCGTGAGCATCACCGCCTCCTGCGGCCCCCGGGGCAAGCCGAGTTCCAGGCGTCTCCGGCCCTCGGGGAGGGGAGGGGAGGGGAGGGGGCACCGAGTCAGGTACAGCATCTCGCCCTGGTCCAGACCCTAGCAGCATCTTGCAGCCCGCCGGGCGGCTGCCGGAACAGGGAGCCCGGGCCCTGTCGGGGGCCTCAGTTTCCACGCCAGTACAATGGGCGTGATGCCAGCAGTGCTGGTGAGGTCGCCTCCATCCTGGTGAGGCACAGACGTCACAGGTCTCCTCTGAGAAGCTTGGTGCTTGGTGTGGGGTGAGTCTCCCGCTCACGGGGTCTCCGGATCCCTCCCGGGACCACCCAGGAAGTTGGCGTCCCGTCCCTGTCCCTGCAGCCGCGCCTTCCCGTGGGTGCCCCCGGGGGCGGCACGGCTGGGGCCCGTGCGGGGGAGAAGCTCGTAAACGCTCCGGGCACCTGTGGCTCATAAGGAGCCAACTGGGGAGCGTCGTCTCGTCCGAGGGCAGGACGCCGAGGGAAGGAGGGCCGGCGTCTCCCGATCTCTCCCTTCGTCCAGAAGGCAGGAGGAGCGGCGGCCGCCCCCAAGCCACCCGGGCTGCGCTCCCCACTCCTGGGGCGGGTGGGAGAGGAGCCGAGCAACCCCTGACGGAGGGGTTCCGACGCGTTCCGGTGCCACCCGAGTGGAGGGCTGGCCCGCTGACCGGGGGGCCGTCCCTGCCGTGCCAGGCGGGCCGAACCCTCGCCGTGGGCCAGGCGGCCGGCGCGGGGCTCCCGCGCAGAGCAGAAGCGGGACCGGCTGGCGGCACCCCCGCGGACTCGGGAGCCGACGGCCCCAGTCCCTGCTCCTGGGGCAGCTGGTTCAGCCTCTCAACGCCTCGTCCTTTCGTCCGTTCCACGGGCGCGGTGATGGCCGGGAGGAAGACCTGAATGGATTTGCAGTAAAATGCTGAGTCCTGGGCCCGGCACCCTGGCCAACCGCATGTGTGCTCGAGATCGCCGTCGCTGTGCTCGCTGCTCGCGGGGGCCCGCCCGGGTGGCTGTCAGCAGGGGAGCAGGGGAGGAAACCGAGGCCCAGCAGGTGGGGTAACTTGCCAGAAGGCGCCCAGTTCCCTGGGCAGACCGGGGGCTCCGCCGCGGGTTCCCAGTCCGGCGCCCCCGACCTCGCTCTTTGCGGGACCGCGTCCGAGGAATGTGGTCAGCGGGGCCCAGGCCGGGGGAGGGTTGTGTGGTTCGGTGGGTGCCCGCCGGGTACACGGCCGGGCCGTCCGGACAGACAGCCCAGGACCGTACAGTCTCCCGGTCCCTCCTTGGGAACGAAGCTGTTTGAAAAGGAACCCGAAAGACCGTGGGCTTCCCACAGGACCAACAGAAGCGGCCAGGGCTGCATCTGACTTTCGTGGACTCCTTCTTCCATTAAAGAAAAAAAAAAAAAAACACCAAAAATTATGTTCTATGACCACGTTAGTATAAAGACGAATATAATCCTGGCCGGATTAAAAATGATCCCAAAAAGTTTTCTGCGATCCCAAAAAGTTTGTGTTTTGTCTTCCGATCTTAAGAGACATTAAAACATTTTCACGGGCCCCTAAAAGTACCGTGGGCCTGGGCACGGTGCTCGCGGACAGCTTGGCCCCGGGCCCTGCCCCCCCGGCCAGAGAGCGACGCCGGGCTCTCCCTGCCCCGTCAGACCTGCTTGTTAGAACCAGCCTCCTGCAGCTAAGAGCCTCTCCGCCTGCACTGGGTACACGTTTCTTCACTCAACAAACATTTGATATGGCAGCGATTTGTTGTAGGCACCGGGGCTACGGCCTGAAGGATTTTGCCGTCACCTCGCCCACATTCTTGTAGGAAGGCGGAAAGCGGAGAGACCGTTTGCTGAGGGTCAAGGTTGAGGCTGTGAAGACAAGTTCAGAGCCTCGGAGGTTCCCAGGAGTGCTTCTGGCTGCTTGCTCTCCAGATCGGGGCCCGTGGTTCTCCCGGGGCCGCCTTCCGTCTCCAAGCTGCCAGGAGACAATGGAGACATTGCTTTGGGCCAGAGATGCCTCTGTCCTTACAGACATGAGAACACCTGGTCCCTTGTTCCCAAGACAAGGACTTCAGCATTTGTCCTTCTTTATAGGGTCCTCCTCTTCCCCCTTGTAGAGAGAAGAAATCACTGGGAGGCCCAGGAGGGCAACGTCTAGAAGCCCTACCCTTCCAGTTCGAGAGGACAATGCGGTGGCCTCACTGGCCCGTCTCACACTTCTGGGGATCGCAAGGCATTTAAAGGATTGGGGGCGTATGCTGTCCCAAGTGCGATGCTCGGCTGGTACGGGACCAGGAGGTGAGCCGTTCGCCCAGGGCCGCTGGGGAGACAAAGCCCCAGAGAGCCAGGTTGGCGACTGGTCCCGCCCCCAGCGCAGCTGGCTCCAAGGTGCCTTCGCCCTTGGTGCTGCTTCACATCCCGTTTCTCCAGAGGCCGAGCGAGAGAAAACAGGAGGCCTTGATGACCCAGAGGCTGGGAGGGGTCCTTCCAGGGCTGGGTGGGCCGCAGGGGCCGGGACAACATTGGGTAATTGAGGCCAGGCCGATGTCACAAGCGTTAACTGCGTTCTCACTTGTCACTTGGGCCTTGGGCCATCGAGACAAGTGCCTGGAACCGGCGTTTTGCACAATCAACAAAGCGCATTCTTACGCCTCGGGCCTCCGCAGGGGAGCCCGTGGCTCTGGGCCTGGAAAACAAGGAAACCACAGGAAAACCAAGATGCTCCTTCTCTGTGATGAGGCTGTGCTCTCTCCTCTCCCGAGAGGCCCCCGTCTGTGCCCCGGGCCGGTTCTGGGGGGACGTCCTCTGGGCTGGGCGTGCGGACTCTGCTCGTGCCATCCCAGGACCTGCCGGCGGTGGCTGTCGCCCGCCCCCGTGCCTCGGCGAGCCCTCCCCTGCCGCTTGAGGCTCCGCGTGTCGCCCACATCCGTGCCTGGGCAACCTTTCCTCCCTGCGTCTCCGTCCACCCGGACTCAGCGACGGTCTGATGATTAAGTTCACAGCTTGGAGCCCGCTTCCCCGCCCGTAAACGTGGGGTCAGGAGGCCGCTTGGAGGGGCACGGAAGGGGCTCAGCGCAGTGCCTGGCGCAGAGCAAAGGGGCCGGAAGGATGGTTTCTCGTCCTTCTTGTGAGCCACCAGCCGCAGAGAACCAACTCTGTCGGGAATGCGTTCATTGGCAGGTAATAGACAAAGTGTCGCATCTCGGGGGCAGGTATGGTCGCCTTTACGGTCGGGGTATGTGGAGGCAGGGTCGGTTAGAGCAGAGGTCAGCAAACTTTTAAGGATCTACAAAGTTCCTGTAAAGCACCGGGTAGCAATGGTTTTAGGCTTTGTGGGTCAGAGGTGCTCCGTCACAGGTCGTCCACTGTGCCATTAAAGCATCCAAACAGATGGTGAGTAGGCGGTAAACGGAGGGAGAGCAGGTCTAGAGAGCAGAGTTTCTCTACCTTGGCGGTATTTGGTTTTTTTTATTTTTTTAAGTGTTTATTTCTTAAAGCATTTTTTTAAATGTTTGTTTATTTTTGAGAGAGAGAAAGAGACAGAACGTGAGCGGGGGGGAGGGGCAGAGAGAGAGGGGGACACAGAATCCGAAGCGGGGTCCAGGCCCCGAGCCGTCAGCACAGAGCCCGACGCGGGGCTCGAACCCACGAACCGCGAGATCGTGACCTGAGCCGAAGTCGGACGCTCGACCGACGGAGCCCCCCCGGACGCCCCTCCACCTTGGCACCGTTGACATTTGTCGTCCTCTGTCGTGGGGTCATCCTGACTGGGGGCCTCTCTGCATCCTGACAGAAGTGGTGATCACGTGAGTCTTCTCACGGCTCCGTATACGAGAAAGGTCTGTTTTACTACATGCTCACTTACCGGCCAAGCCCTCACCCTGGATCCATAACCTGCCCGTCAGGTGGGCCAGATGTCCCCGCCATCCTGTTTGTTTTCCATCGGGAAAACCTTTCTCCCCTAGCTTGCGGGGCACCTCTTGGCGGATTCAAATACAGGACGCCCTGTCAAATTTGAATTTCAGATCAAAACCCAACAATTACTCCGTGTGTGTCCCACGTGCTGCAAACATGGTCATTTATCTGAAATGCACATTTAACCAGGCATCCTGTATTTTCATTTGCAAAGTCTGGCAACCCTGGACTTGGGCAAATCCTCAGGTGTTGTTTCCCCCCCCCCCCTTTTTTTTAACCTATTAACTCTTAGCCACACTCTAGATCGTTTCCGACTTCCCTGAGGATACAGACCTTATGGTTAAAGTATTGGGTTTCTCTGCCCTCCCTGCCTAGACCAGGTGTGTCCCCTACCTCCGTCCCTCTGCCTGGTGCATGTGGCCCGAGTCCGTATCTAGCGTGAGTCGCCCTGGACACTTAGAAACAATCAAAACGAGCATTTGTGCTTGTGTGTGCTGTAACTGTGACATCATACACTGAAATCGAATTCTTCCCCCAGCCCGCCCACGTGTCCCGTCCTTCATTCGAGCCTTCCTTGGCCCTTTTTGGGGGGCATTAAAATAAAAATACACTTTTCGCAGGTACATACCCACGTAGGTTGGCATATGCGTTAAATTTCCTCTCTCCCAGGTGTAATCACAGTAGATCTTGTTCTGTTCCTCCTCTACGGGGCCCCGCGGGAGCCTGGGCCTGTCTTGTTCCTGCTTATAACCCCCGGGGTGCAGAGAAGTGTGGGGCTTTGGCCCGCGCACTGTGAACACTTGTGAAAAGGTGAATGAGGGGCGCCTGAGTGACTCGGTTAAGCGTCGGGCTCTTGATTTCAGCTCAGGTCACGATCTCCTGGTTTGTGGGATCGAGCCCCACGTCGGGTTCTGTGCTGACAGTGCGGAGCCTGCTTGGGATTCTCTCTCTTTCCCTCTCTCCCTGCCCCTCCCCTGCTTGCACTCTCTCTCTCTCTCTCTCTCTTAGATAAACTTAAAAAAAAAAAAGATGAATGGTTTAGGTGCCTGGTCGGTTAATTGTCTTGGGAAAACGCCACATTGTCTCTAGGATTTTGTAGCTAAAAACTGGACGGCAATGACTTCCGGCTGTATGTCCATCCAGGAGAACAGGTGCTTACTTTAGGGAAGGCGTGGGTAAAGCCGTGGCTCTCCACTGGGAATGTGGCCTCCCAGGGGACACTTAGCGATGTCTGGAGACAGCGTCTGTTGTCAGGACTCAGGGAGGGTGCTCCTCGGGCACGTCTGCCGTGCTGAGGTGCCCCCCGCTGGCCTCAGTGCCTCCTGCCATCGTCTGTGTGAACGTGCTTTGGCCAGTGTCGAGCCCTGTCCTGTGCCGGGACAGTGAGTGGAGGGGACCACCCTGCCCTGAATTGCCGGGCTGGATGGAGGGCAGCACAATGTGTGTGGGGCCCAGAGAGGCCACCCAAGTGCGGGGGTCTAGAGGAGAGCACGGGGGGAGGGGGCTCCGTCCCAGATCACCATTCACCCCACATACCCCCCTGAGCGGGCCTCAGAGGTTTGGCCATGTCCCCCCTCTCCAGACCCTCTGTGGCCGCCATCGTACCTAGAATGTGATCCAGAGCCCCCGCCAGGGCCCCCAGTGACCCAGCCTCATCGTCGGGCCCCCTCCCTCCCTCCCTCTCTCTCTCCAGCCCCACTGGCCTCCTCCCTATTCTTTTTTTAATTTAATTTTAAGTGTTTATTTACTTATTTATTTTGAGAGAGAGAGAACAAGTAAGTGGGAGAGGGGCAGAGCGAGAGAGGGAGAGAGAGAATCCCAAGCAGGCTCCACACGGCCAGCGCAGAACCCAGCGCGGGGCTCGAACTCACGAACCACGATACCACGACCTGAGCCGAAATCAAGAGTCGGACGCTTAGCTGACTGAGCCACCCAGGCGCCCCCGCCTCCTCCCTGTTCTTCAAACACACGTTTGTGTGTGTTCCTGTCTCCGGGACTTGGCATTTCCTGTTCCCTCTGCTGGGAACGTTTCTCTCCCAGGACCCCTGTGACTGTGCAGCCTTCCCTGACCAGTCCCCCTCGTCCCTGTCCCTGCCCCTGCCCTAGACTGCTTCTCGGCCATCACCACCGTCCCTCAGCTCATCCCCCCCCACCCCCCGCCCCGGTGGGCCCCCAGGGGGTTGTTCTGGCCGTTCTACGTGCACACCTAGCACAGGGCGGCCCACGGCAGGCGTGCCGTCGATAGTTGCCGAATGAACTAACGAGTCAGTAACAAGGTGGTTGTTGAAGCCTGGAACACATAACGCAAATGTCCACGGGCAGGAGAGGATGACGTAAAGGCCTTTCCAGATGTGAGGCTCCTCTGCGGCCACGAGGGATGAGGTCAGTGTGTTTCATCGATGCGGAAAGATGTCCACAGTGTATTGCGTAAAAACCAGGTTTATAGGAAACGGCAGTAACAGTACGATCCCAGTTATGAGGACCTGTGCACAAGCGTGACTGTGGACACACGTGCAGGCAGCTCAGACTAAACAGTCACGGGGGGTTTATTCATCTCGGTGGTTGGGGCGAGAAGCAAGCTTCAGGACCGGTTTGATCCAGTGGCTCAGGGATATCACCAGAGGTTCCATGTCCGTGTCTCTGCTCTTCCTTCCACCAGGGCGGTCCCACTCGAAAATGTCACCCGCTTGTGGTCTCTAACTGGTGGCCATTTCTGGGGCTCCATCCACTCCTCCTGCCTCAGTCTTGTCCAGGGGCTTTCTGGAAAGGAAACTTCCAGGGTGCCTCCCCTCCGTTCGTTGGCTGAGTTGGGTCACGTGCCCGCCCCCGAGCCGGTCGCTGCAGCTGGAGGACTAGTTGTTGTCTCGTAGGCCTACCCCTAAGGCACAGCTGCAGAAATGAAAATTGGGCCGGGTACCAGGGACAGGAGCCATGGCATCATCCCCATCTTACAGATGAGGAATTAGAGGCCCCCGCATGCAGCTTGACCTCCCTCGGCCCACACGGCGTGGTCGGTGGCAGCTGCGGGTTTAAACCCCCCGAAGACCCGCTTCCGTCCCCTCTGTCTGCCCGTTTTTGCAGTGAGGCTGTGCTCCAACAGCTGTGAGGGCGAGCTCGACCCCCTCCCTGCACACACTGCTCACGGCGCTCGCGTTTACTGTATCTAGATCGGCATCAGCTTTTCAGGCGAGGCATTTTTATTTTGCCCTGAAAGCCTTCCAGGTGGGGGTGGGGGCAAGATGCAATTCCTAGGGGCTCAGCTTTAATGGTTTCTTTTATAGAATCGTTCGAATTATAAATGCATGAACTCGAGGAAACCCTGCTGAAGAATGCAGGAAAGCCGAACGTTTAAAGGGGTTAAGGTAAAATAGTGGTGGACGGGGGAAGTCTGCTCTTTTAAACGCCGGCTGTTAAAAAACCAAAGCGAACCCCCTGGTGCTGGTCTGGTCCCTGGGAGGCTGGGTTTCCTGACTTGGGCCCGTCTGGGGGGCTCCAGGTGAAGTTAATTCCAGATGTGGACGGGCCCGCGGCCTCCAGAAGCTCCGCTCCCACTCGCCTCTGGCTCCCCTCGCCTAACTCGGGGTGACGCATTCCTGTCGTGGGTACGCAGCCTGGGCTCAGATTCGGCCCGGCCCCTCCCCAGCTGGGTGGCCTTGGGCAGGTTATTCAGCCTCTCGGAGCTCCTCTCTCGCGAGTGAGATAGGCTTTCTTTGCCCCCTGTCTCTTGCTTTATTCTTCTTTGGAATACTTAACCACCAGGAGGCAGGACCTCAATCCCTACCGGCCAGTGGCCTGCTTGTTGCCGCGGCCGAAAGGTAGACTGATCCCAGCTCCCATCCTACTGCACACCCATCAGCGGAGCACAGGACACCGAGATTATTCTGCCCGCCTTCTCCTCTCTGCCTCCAGGACCCCATATCCTCTGGGTGTCCCCCTTCCTCCTGCCCACACTTCTTCTAGATCCTTCTGACTGGGCACCCCTGTCCTCTCGGTGGTGGAGACAGGATGCCTGGGCTCAGCCCTCGTAACGCTTGTCCAGCTACACGCCCTCCCCAGGTGAGTTCCTCTCTGCCACCCGGACGGCCCCCCGACCTCTGCCCTGAGCCAGCGTTTCTCCAGCGCTTGGGGAACGCAAAGCTCTGCTCTGAGGAGCGTCTGGGTGTTGAGTGGCAGAGGCGGGACTTGAACCCGGGACGTCTGGCACCGGGCCAGAGCACGTGTGGCCCCAGGTCCGTCTCTGCCCCCGGACCAGGAGCTGCACCCAGGCTGGGATGCTGTGCTTCCCACGCTCCGGCTTCCCTCCCGCGTCAGGTGGGCATTGCAGACAGCGGCCGCGAAACCACCTGCTTTCGCCCTCCACCCTCCCCTGCCTCCCCGGCTGATTCTCTCCCCCCCACCCCCACGCCCGCCTCAGTTTCCCCACCTCCATAAACGGCCCCTCCCTTCCTCCAGGTGCCCAGGCTCAGAGCAGGAAGGTCAGGGATGAGTCCCCACCTCTTCACACCCTCTCTGTCCAGTCCCTCCTCCGCAAGTTCCGTCACTTGTGTCTTTTCACAGTCCCTCCAGGATCTGCTGGTTCCCAGCTTCGGAGGTACTCCCGTGACGCGACCGCTGGGCGAAACTGGGGAAGGAGCGCGGGGGGCACGTCCCTGTGCGTTTTTTTCTGCGACTTCTCCTGTGAATCTGTATAATTATTTCAAAACGAAACACGAAAAACGAATTCCAGAGATGGAGTTGAGAAACGGACCGTTGAGGAGCCCCCCGTCCCCTCTCCCTGCCACTGCCCCGGTAGCCTCCACCGGCCCCCCCACCCGGCCCCCCCAGGACACCTGGGCTGCTCTGTTACATGCAGCAGGTGGCCGTCTCGGGGTTGCCACTTCACGCCATCGCCTCGGTCTCCTGGGGCTACCGGGAGGCCCCAAACCGGGGGCCGCAAAACAGCAGGCTGCACCTTCCTAAAGCCTGGAGACCGCAGGCCCCGGGGCCGCACCCCTTCCGAGGCCTCGAGGAATGAGCCCTTGCTTGCCTGTCCCAGCTTCTGGGGGCCCCTGCTGTTCTTTCGTGTTCTCTGGCCTCCTTCCCTCTGGGTGTATGCACGTGGGTGTCTCTGTGTCTTCACGTGGCCTTTCTCTGAGGACACCCTCCAAGCCCATGTGACCTTACCTTAACTGATTGTGTCCGCAAAGGTGCTGTTTTCAATGAGGTCACATCCTGAGGTTCTGCACGGACTTGAACTTGGTGGGGGCTGGTGGGGAGGGGACGCTGTTCGACTCGGTAAACAGAGTAAGGGTAAAGTGCTTGCTGTTGCCCACAGGACCCGACCTTACCTGTGCTCCTGAGAGTCCCCCACGATTCATCCCCCTGACCCCTCATTCTTCCCTGCTTCCCCCCAGGCTGTGCTCCAGCCAGGCAGCCAGCGTCCTTACTGCTCGTTGAGAGAACCCTCCTCACTCCGTCCTCCCAAGCATTCGCCTTGGTAGTGCCCTCTGCCTGGAACGCCTGTCCCCAGACATCCACATGGCTCCCCCCTCCCTGTCACGCAGTCCTCCACTCACACGGCCCCTCCGTGCCTAGGGTGGCAGTCACCAGGGCTGTGTGCAGCTGTCCCCGCCGTCCTCGGGCAAGCAGGCTTCTCCCACCTCTTGAGATAGGCGGATCGCATGACCAGCTTGGGCCAATGAAATGTAAATGCAACTTCCGCTAGCCTGAGACCTGCAAACCTCAGCCTGCCTGCCCCACCTGCCCGCACGCCCAGAGGGCAGGAGGTTTTCTCTGTGCGGTTCCCTGCTGTGTTCCAAGCTCCTGAACAGCATGGCACAGAGTAAATGCCGAATAAATACCCGCCGGGTGGACGGATAACGGATGCATGAATGAACCGTGAGGCGGGAAAGAAATCGTGTCCGGGCGGCCCCTCCCCGCTCACCGGCTCACCGTTTCTCCCATAATTGATCTTCTGTGCATTTGGCTGCTTCCGGTCTAGGGCAGAGCATCAACCCCAAGTTGGCGGGCCTGATCGGGAGGCACGGGCCCCAGAACAAGCAGCCCTTCATGGTGGCCTTCTTCAAGGCCACGGAGGTCCACCTTCGCAGCACCCGCTCCACGGGGGGCAAGCAACGCAGCCAGAATCGCTCCAAGACGCCCAAGAACCAGGAAGCCCTGCGGGTGACCAACGTCGCAGGTACGCCGGGCTGGGAGGGTTAATGCACAGCCCCTGAGGATCCCACAGGCCCCCGCAAGACCCCAGAATTCATCCTGTACTCTCGATGTGACCCTCGAGCCAATGCCGCGGGAAGCAGACCCCACAAAATCCTGTGCTGCGCAGATCCCACTGCTTTAACTGGATAAAGTAGTAAGTTCGTGTAGAAATGCACGTGGCAGCACATTGGTGCATTCCGTTAGTATATAACGTATACTAGTGTGTTACGTTAGTATATGTTAGTATAACAAGATGCCGGTCATGTAAATTTCCAAGTAGGGAGAATCATGGCCCCAAATAAATGAAAGCAAACTCTGAAAACATGCAGAGCAGGAGACGCCACCCCAACATCCCCAGGAAGGCCACCCCTTGGGAGAGGAAAGGAGGACAAACGGGGAGAGTTTGCTGTGTCTTTAATTGTATTTCTTAGGTGAAACATACTTGAAACTCCTGGCTCGCTTTACTGCTTGTTCCACACGGGCGGCAGCGGGGCTGTTTTGAACGTTATTTGGGATACTTTGAACGTGTGTTTGAAGTGTCAGAAGTAAAGAAAAAAAGAGCATTAACTCTTTCAGTGCATTTTGGGGGGTACTTTAGGTTCATTGAAATGTTGCCTTGTGACAAGTAAACACAAACTGGAAATAAAGGGAACATGTTCACAGCAAGCAACTCAGAGACGAATAGCAATCCTGAAGGTAGTGAATTCCGCAACAGAAACTTCCAGGAGGTGCTACATTTATGTACGCTGTGCTTCTTGAGGCTCTGAGGCGGACGGCCTCCCGTTTTGAAGAGGGGGCGACAGTGGGGCTCAGAGAGGTTAAGTCACTGGTCTGGAAGTGCACAGTGCAAGTGTCAGCCCTGGGATTTGAGCCTGTTGATTTTGCCGGGAGGCGTCTGCCTGCCCTTGATGAGCTTTGGTTCCTCCACAGTCCTGTTCAGTGTTTTCTGACAACTCACCAGGTGCCTGCTGAGCCCTGCCCGGGCCTGCCTTTGTGCCGGCATCGGGGCTGGGCCGAGACATGGTCCCTTTCCCTACCGGCTGATCAAGCAGCAGGATGTTGATGGCATCTGGTGGCCTGGGGTCGCTGGGATGAGTTTTGGGGCTGGCTGGCTGGCCTGGACCGGCCCCTTCAGCACGGTGGACGCCTGTGGCCTGCGTGCCCACACCCTGGCCCGTGCCACGTTCTCCTGCGTAGCAGACGCTGCCTCTGTTAGGGAAAGATGCTTCTTGATTTTTCCCCCAGAGCAAAAAGAAAATTGCAAGTAAATTAAGTTGGCCCGCAGACCACGTTCCCAATGGGCTGCAGAAATGACCCACCGCCTCCGAGGAGCCCAGCTTGTGCCCTGTCCCCCTCGCCTTGGCTGGGTGCGCTGCTCTCCAAGGGGTATCCCTTGGCTCCTCAGGAAACTGTTTGCAGAATAATGCCCCCCCCCCGCCCCCGCCAGGCCTCCGATGTCCGTGTCCTTAATCACCAGAACTGGTGACTGTTTCCTTACATGGCCAACGGGACCAAGGCTGCTGATGGAATCCAGGTTGCTAATCAGCTGACCTTAGGATAGAGAAGCCTGGGCGGCCCAGGTGGGCCCAGCGCCGTGCTGTCATCACGTGGGTCCTTAAAGGGGGCAAATCTCTCCCCCGAGCGTGGTCAGAGGGGCGGCGAGGCGCGATGTCGCTGGCTTTGAAGCTGGAGGCGGGGTGGGGCGCACGTCGCGAAGGCGGGCTTTTCGAAGCTGGAAGAGACCAGGAAACAGAAGTCCCCCTGAGCCTCCAGGAGGAACGAGGCCCTGAATTCGGCCTGTGATGCACTTTCCGAGCTACAGAGCTAGAAGCTTATAAAGTGGTGCTGTTTTCAGCCGCCGTGTTTGTGCTGATTTGTTGAAGCAGCCACAGGAAACCCAGCCACCGTGTTTGCAGAGCGGTTGACTCAGCAGACGGATGTGCCGGAACACGTCCCCCCGAGGCCATCACGGAGCTCTGGGTGGGCTGCGGGGCAGGGCAGGGTCTGCAGCAGGGACCAGCCTGCCCGCCGCGTGGGGAGCTCTGAGCTGAGCTCATCGGCTCTGCCCGCCGCTGGGCCCGGAGCTGGCCCGAGAAGCATGCGGGGGGATCACGGGGGTGTTCAGAAATAGGGTGGTAAGCCGGCAGAGCGGCCCCGACCCCCAGATTGACCCCGTATTGTCATTAGCTTCTTTGGCCTCATGTAACCAGTTTTTAAGTGTCTGTTCGTTTTCCTTCTCGAAGAAGAAAGGAATGGTTGCTGTGCTTGGTAAAGCTTTCAGAGTCGGGTTTCCTGACCCCCCAGGGGCCCCTGGATGGACTCCAGTGGCCCTGCAGACCATGTGCAGGGGATTTGCAGGGAATCTTTTCTGGCAGTTGGATCCATCCTTTTTCAGGCTTCTCAAAAGGGTCTGTCATGCCCCCTAATTAAAACCCAGCAACCGGGGCGCCTGGGGGGCTCAGTCGGTTAGGCGGTTAAACGTCCGCTCAGGTCATGATCTCGCGGTTTGTGAGTTCGAGCCCCGCGTCCGACCCTGTGCTGACAGCTCGGAGCCTGGAGCCTGCTTCGGATTCTGTCTCCCTCTCTCCCTGCCCCTCCCCTGCTCACATTCTGCCTCGCTCAAAAATAAATATCCAACAACTGGATCCCTTCCTTTGCATTGGAAGCCTCCTCTATGCTGGCCCTGGGGACGGGGGTTCAGTGGGGAAAGCCCAGCCACCGTCCGTCCTCGGGATTTGGGCCAGGCTGGAGGTTGCTGCCGCTCCCAGGCACGCTTACAGGCCTGAGAGGCAGGGGGTGGTGACTAGGGACGGATGCATTGGGGGAGGGGACTTCAGGGAAGACTGTCCCCCGAGAGCTCTGGGACCAGCAGGTGCCCTTGAGGCCTGGCTGGGTCGGCTGGACCAGGGTGACCCAGGGAGCGGGCACAGAGACTTCTGGCGGGAGGCGACAGGGCGCCTTCGAGGGGAGACATGGTGGCTGGGACCAGGGGACGGCGGGGCTGGCAAGGTGAGCCATATCAGGCTCTTGGGAGCCCCGTCTTGAGTTTGAACTTCATCCAAAGCAAATTTGGAAGCCTTGGCAGAGTTTTAAGCTACGATGGGGGGCGGGGGGGGGGCAGGGGTGATGAGACGATCATGTTGGCTGTTCTGGGGATGGCGAGGAGCAGGGTGGGGTGTCAGATTAGGGACCCCCGTTAGATGTCTTTCCATATCAGCCAGGCAGGAAGCACGGACAGATTCCTTGCCAGCCGACACGCAGGTGTGCCTCAGGAGGGAAGGAAGAGGGACCAGGCCTCAAAGTCTTAGAATTCGACACCCGGTTTCCCCCACTGCATACTCCCCACTCACTGGGTCTCCATTTACATAACCCCCAGGACGGGGCTCTCACTACCTCACGTGGCACCTCTTCTAGCTTGCTTGCGGTCTGCCTCCTTCCCGGGGCTTTCTACTTCCTGGCCCTTTTTGAAGTTCACCTAAACCCTTCCTGGACATTTAATTTAAAAGCCATAGCAAGGCCTCCCCCCCGCCCCGCCCCACCCCAACAGACTTGGTAAACCAGAATGGCTGAATGTGTGAGTACATTCATTCACACCTTTTGAAGTGCTTGGCCCCGCGTGCTGGGCTGGGAATCCTGCTCTAGGGCCCTCCAAGCTGAATTCTCTCTCACACGCAGCCCTTCATGTGCCGGGGGGGCAGGGGGGGGGGCACATGCTCCAGCCTGCTGTCCACCACGGAGCTTTCTCTCCTGCAGGCTCATCCCCCCCTTCCCCCCTACATACACCCCAGAGCCTTCTACTGCTCGTGGACGGTGCGGTTGGGGATGGAGAGCCTGGGTCCCTGGCCTCCCTTCGACTGTCTTCTCCCCACCCCCCTGGTAATTAGGCAGCTCCACCAGATGACCTGGGCGGGGGGGGTAACTCGTCAGCCGCTCAGGCAGGGGCCGGTGGAGGCGGATGAAGCCGTGTGGGGTTCGGGGGGATAGGGCAGACCAGAGGGACAGGGGCGCTGGGAGTCATCTCTTCTCCCCTGTCCTAGCCTTTCTGCTAACACGCGGTCATCTCGAACCAGGACTTCTGACCGCTTTCTCCCAGAGCGGCCCAGCGATCCAAGGAGGCCCGGAGGTACAGTGCAGGCGTCTGGGTCTCTGGTGGCAGGGCCGGTGCCCCCCACCCCCCCCCCGCCACTTACACCTACAGCTGGCCTCACACGCTGCTCGCAGCCTTGGTCTGTTGGGCCTTGGGTTTCAACATCAAGCCAGATATCATTGCTTCGCTTTAAGACAGGATTGGGGAAAGTGGCACTCAGGCCGACCCTCGCCCTTCCTCTGCTCATGGCAGACATTACTAATCGATGCTGGCACCTTCCCCTCACTGAGCCTCGCGTGGCTTCGGATCCTTCATTACCCAGGGCATCGAGCAGCCAGCATCGACAAAGCTTCGTAGCCGCGCCCCTGTCCCAAGTTAAGGCGCTCAGTCCTCTGTCTTGTTCAGGCTGCTCCACGTGTTACTGGGCTGAGGGGAGGCTCCTCCTCCCTCCCCTCTACCTTCCGGCTCCCCACAGGGAAGGCGGGGAGGGAGGCCTGTGCATTGAAATTGCTGCCTGTGGCCACGGGCGTTGCCACAGCAATGGAGGCCATCTTTGCATTTCCGCTCTGCATTCCAGACAGCATTGTGAATGGTCCGTCGATTTCTGGGGCTCTTCGCTGATGGCTCCCTTGACCTCGACCGTCACGTGTTGAGTGCCACTGGGCCCTCCAGAGGACCCCTGCAGCCGGTTCCCTCTCTCAGCCCTCCGGCTGCCAGGCCCAGAGGTGGGGAAGGGGAGCCCGACCCCCCGCTGCTGCTCTGTCCTCCCAGCCACCCCTCGGAGCTCGGTCAGCAAGGCCCACACTGCCTGCTGCTGAGCCCCGCTCACCCCTCCTCGCTCCTGGAAGGTTCTGGTGCCTGGCCGTCTGTCCGTCTGTCGGCTGCTGGGGCTGTCAGGGTTCTCGCTGACCTTCGCGGTCACGGACGGCACGCTCCTCTCTCTCCTTCTGCGTCCTCGGGCTGGAGCGTTCCTCCTTTGGGTGCCTCTCTGGCAGACTCGCTCCCTTTCGGTTCTCGTGCAAATGTCACTTCCTCCCAAGGGCCTTCTGTGAGGACCCTCCCTCGCAGGGCCCCCTGGCGACACACCCCCTCTCCGGCCTTACTGCTCTCCTCGACAGGACACAACTCAAGCTGACCCACTGATTGATCATCTGTCTGTCACTGGAAGGCGTAGGCGCCCGGGGCAGGGCCTTATTGTGTTGGCGCCTGTGGCTCTAATGCCTAGAACAGTGGCCGCAAACTAGTAGACAGACCCCCAAGAACAGATGGCATGAGTCAATGAATGAATGAGGCACCAGGCAGTGAACCTGTGTCCCCGCCCCCCCCCCCCCCCAGGTCATTTCTGTAGTCCCGACTATCTGTCGTGCTCAGTCCAACGCAGTTTTTCTCTCCGGTTTGTAAATCTGTAAAAACTGCCTTCCTGGGCGCCTGGGTGGCTCAGTCGGTTGAGCCGCCGACTCTTGGTTTCGGCTCAGGTCACGATCTCAACGGTGTGTGAGTCCGATCCCCGAGTCAGGCTCTGCACGGCCAGGGCAGAGCCCGCGTGGGATTCTCTCTCTCCCTCTCTCTCCGCCCCTCCCCCGTGCTTGCGTGCTCGCTCTCAAAATAAATCAATAAACTTAAAAACAAAATAGAAAATAAAAATTGCTGGGGCACCTGGGTGGCGCAGTCGGTTAAGCGTCCGACTTCAGCCAGGTCACGATCTCGCGGTCCGTGAGTTCGAGCCCCGCGTCGGGCTCTGGGCTGATGGCTCGGAGCCTGGAGCCTGTTTCCGATTCTGTGTCTCCCTCTCTCTCTGCCCCTCCCCCGTTCATGCTCTGTCTCTCTCTGTCCCAAAAATAAATTAAAAACGTTGAAAAAAAAAATTAAAAAAAAAAAAAAAAAGAAAAGAAAAATTGCTTTCCTGGACTATAAAGATATGTATAAAATCGGGAATATTCACAGAGGCCGACGAAGGTGGAAGTCGCGTGCGATTAACCAGGCCAGCCGTGAACACGGGCTCGTCACCTAAGCGTTTCCGGAAAGCCCATCTGAGACCGTTTTCTGATGGCTGTGCCCTCTGCCGCCCTCCCCCTGCCCTCCCTCCTCCTCCTCTCGTCCAGTATTGCTCTGCCAGCCCGACCCCATCCCTCCTTCTCTTTTGTCCTTCCCATCCTCACTCCCGCCCCCCTCCATTTCGCTTCAGATTTGTTCTCTGCCTCGGGGTGGCCCAGGTGGCCATATGTTTGGGGTGTCTGGGACAGCGTAATATCTCGCAGGTGTCCGAGAGGGTTTCCCGATCTGCTGTGGCCGCCACATGTGACTTCCTAGAGAGACACCCCACCCACCTCCCAGATGGGGAAGTTGAGGTCCAGGGAAGGGAATCCAGTGATACCCTTTTTATCTATTTCTCATGAACATAGAAGCCACACGGGGAGAATTCTCGTGAATCAGAGGAAGGCGGAAAACTGGTGGACGTTTCGCTTCTTGCCAAATGGGCGTGTCGTGGGATTTGGAGGAAACAAGGCATTCGCTTTAAATGGCTGAAGGGTGTCTGTGTGAATGAAGTTCGTGGGGAGTGTTTTTTATTATCATTTAAATTCAAGTCAGCAGCGAAGTCTGGGCTTCAGGAGCAGACCCCTCCCTCGCAGGTGGGCCGGAAGGATAAGGATCAGCAGCTTGTCGCTATGAGCCGAGTGTTGTGCGAGACTGATTTGAACGTTCGAGGCCGCCCCAGTAGGCACTGGATCCTCGGCGAACGAGGAGCCCAAGGTCTGGGAGAACCGGGATGTGACTCCAGAGCTGGAGGGGCACCACCCCCTTCCCTGGTCCACACCCACTGGTCAGACTCCACTTGGGAGCCGGTGCGCTCTGGGGTCTATACCTCCGGGGTCTGTCCCTGGGCTCCAGCTGACCACCAGCCCCACACGGGGACGCACCTTCCTAGGTGGGACCCGCTGGGTGGTTTGGCCGCAAGTCTCAGAAGCACAGATCAAGTGGCGTCAGCCGCCAGGGAAGCCATCGGCTCGCGGCGCCAGGGCCGGGTGGGCGCGAGGGTTGGTTGGTCCACAAAGTCAACGACAGTGGAAGCCCGGCTTTTTCGACCTTGCCCTTCTGGGTTCCGAGTTGGCTTCTTCTCAAGGCTGTGGCCGCGTGGAGCCATCAGGCTTCATTCCTGTTCTGCTCCCGGGTGATAGGGGGGGAAGAGCTGAGCACCGTATCCCATGCGTCTTTCTTAGGAATCAGGAGACTTTTTCCAGAAGCCCCCAGCACGCTTCCATCCACGTGCTGTCGGCTTGGATCGGGCCGTTCGCTCTTACCTGAACCAGTCCTCACTCCAAGGGTGGGGAATGAGCTGGTGAGCTCAGTCCTGGGTTCTCAACCAGGGCGGGGGGTGCCGGGAGCACCTGAGGCCACCAGGAGGGCCACTCCCCTGGCCATCTGAGAGGCCTGACCATGCAGCGGGAACGGGGTACGTCTGGAAGCCTCCCAGGTACGGGCCAGGTGAGCAGGCAGCCCCGGTTCCTCCTTGTGTCTCTCATCCACTGGTTTCATTACCTTCTGGGACACTTAGGCCTGGAGGCATCACAGCAATGGACAGAAGCTGGGGCACTAACCTCTCCTTTAGTTGTGCGTTAATTACACAAATATCAGTGGACACTGGGCTCTGGGGATCCAATGGTGACCTCGCAAGACCTTCTTGAAGGGGCGACATTCAGACAGGCTTCAATATCAAGTAGATCCAGACATACAAAGATCACAAGAAACATTTCAGGTGCAGAGAACAGCAAGTGCAAAGGCCCTGAGGCAGAGACAGGCTTGGCATTAGATTCACAGCACAGAAAGAAGGCCGGTGTGATTAGAGCTTAGTGCTTGATGCTTTAGGAATCCGGGTTCCATAGGACCTGACAGGCCAAGGGCAGGAGTTGAGAGATGTTGCTCGAAGCATGCTAGAAAGTTTTAGGTGGGAGAGAGACAAGGCGTGGTTAAAGAAAACGATCCCTGTGGCTGCAGGATAGAAGATGATGTTGCAGTAGCAACAGAGTGAGTGTGTGAGAGAGAGAGAGAGAAAGAGAGAGAGCGCGTGCGATTGAGAGAGAGAGAAAGCCGAGGGTTTCTGCATGTTCACAAGTGCTCAGGCCCTAACCCAAATGCCAACAACCCTTACATACTTCCGGAAAACCCCAGCGCATAGTTTCGACTCCTCAAAGCAGCCTCAGGAGAGTGTTCTTCTGGGAGGTCAGTGGGATCTGACTTCCTGCCCTCTCCTTTCTTCCTGGTGGTGGGGGCCTTGTCCCAGGCCCCGTCTGCGCCCCCTCGCGCCCTTTCTTGCAGGGTGAGCCTCGCCAGTGGGCGGGCCTCACGGAAGCAGACCCCTTGAGCGGGCTCCTGGGGCCAGCGCGGCGGCCTGTGGCCGTAGTTTGATTCCCGCAGGGAATCTGGGCCCGTGTCTGCGTCTGAACAACACGTGTGGACAAAGACACCCAGGGTCCGCAGAAGGGTCCAGAGCGTGGCAGGAGCTAAGGTGGCGCGGGAGGAGGGGGAATGCGGGCACGTCTCGCGTGGGCCGTTCGTCGGGGACGGAGATGAGTTTTAAGGCTGCGGGTACTCGAACAGCTTCTGTGTCCGAAAGGTCGCCTTCCAGCTTTCTGAGTCTGACCGTGCTCACACCATTGCCTGCGACCGAGGGAACTCTAACGCGCGCGTGTTTCCTTCCCTCCCCACCCCCCTGCCCTGCACCTCTGCTTCCCGTCAATGCAGAAAACAGCAGCAGTGACCAGAGGCAGGCCTGTAAGAAGCACGAGCTGTACGTCAGCTTCCGAGACCTGGGCTGGCAGGTAAGGGCGGTCGGCTGGGTCTGCCGGGTTGGGGTGGCGGGGGGGGGGGCTCTGGGCTGGGCTTCCCCCAGGCTCCCCCGCCAGGGCGGTGAGGGCTGTGTCGCACCCGTACGGTGGGTCAGGTTTCTCACCTACTCGCCTTGAGACTCCAGCCTCAAGGGCCCTCGCTAGGGTAGAGAATCCAGGTTAAGGATGCAGGGACGCCTCGTGAGATCCAAGAGCGGGAATGGAGTCAGGACGCAAAACAGAACCAGGAGCCCCAACGCTCCGGACCCTGAGCCTCGTTCTCCACGTGGGCTCCATTTCCATCCTGCGGCTGGCTGGCTGCTCTCAGACGCGGGGGAGCCCGTGTGCCAGAACGCAGCTGCCTGGAGGGCCCACCTCCTGCCCTGTCTGTCCCTCCCTCCCCCTTCCGTGATTCAGTTGTGTGGGGCAGGGAGTTGAGCCAGCTCGGGTCAGGTGCTTGATCCTGAACCGGTCGGCTGTTTGGGGACGAGATCATGTCCTGGGACCGTGACTGCTCCCTCCGGAACCATTCGGATGGAGTGGGGTGAAGGGCAGGGGGCGTATCCTAGGACGGGCATGAGGGTCATACGCTGTCGTGATTGTTTGTGAGTGTCTCCGACATTCGGGGCCCTCTTCCGGGCACCGGAGATGCAGCCGTGAGCGTTAACAGTGTGCCCGCCCTCGTGGGGCTCGGCTCCCCGATGGGGCGTTGAGATCACCAAGGCCACCGACTTCGTTCTCTCCTCAGTGAACTTGTGGTTCGGTGGGCGAGGCCAGATCCTTCCCTGGGGATGGCTCCCAAGCGCACCTTCAAGGCCAGCGTGGAGCCCTCCCCTGGTTCTGGCCCTCGTACTCACGGCTCCCATGCTCCACGGGGCACCCGGCCGGGCTGGAACCGAGCCCCAGACCCCGCTGCTGGAAGAATCCGTGGGCTTGAGTCAGTGAGGGGTGTGGGTATTGCTGGGACGGCAGTGCTGCGCTCACCCGACCGTAAAGGCAGGCACGGCCGCGCGTCCTTCCCCAAGCCGCTCGCGTGCACCGGGCGGCTGGGCTGGCTCGTCGACACTGTCCTGTATCTGTTCTCCCCGTGGTGGGTGGTTATCAGTCTGTGCCCCACGTGGGCGAACTGGCCGACGGAGACTTCGCCGAACGCAGACCGCCAGCGTGTAACCACCTGGCAGTGCTAACGTGGACGTCCCCTCGGTCGTGCTTCTCTGCGCCACCTTCCCACAAAGCCGTGCGAGCGTCCGCTCCGCACTCAGCCCAGCCCCCGGGTGGCCTTTCCTCCATTCTGCGTTCAGTGGGGACCGTGACAGCACATCATCACCTGTTTCTCCTGCTCCGGCAGGACCCCCGCTGCGCAGGACGGAGCGGGGCTGGGTCTTTGTGCCCGGGAGTGCGGAGCGTGGCCCGTAGGAGGCAGTTTGGACGTGGAGGTTAGCGGGCCGTACGGGGCCCTCGCTCGCCCTGATTCGCCCTCTCTCGCCCGCAGGACTGGATCATCGCTCCCGAAGGCTATGCTGCTTACTACTGCGAGGGGGAGTGTGCCTTCCCTCTGAACTCCTACATGAACGCCACCAACCACGCCATCGTGCAGACGCTGGTGAGTGTGGCCCGCCCGCCATCGGGGCGGCCGGACCCTGCCTCGGGCTCCTCCAGGCTGGGGCCCCCACCCCATCCCGCCTGGGCCCCTTCCTCCATAAAAAAAAAAAAAAAAAAAAAGATTAAGAATCCTCTTTTACAACGGCATCGGCATAACAATGTGTACAACAACCTCTGACCCTAAAGTTCATGTATTTCTCCCAATTTTGAAAGAAGCGAGAACAGTTTCCTGGACTCCTAAAGGCATCTCGGACAACGGTCACTGTGCCTAATGGGGAAGTCGGCCCTGGTCCTGCCTCTGTCTGGGGGACTGTTCTTGGCTGTCCGCACGTCTACCCCACGTCCATAGGGCCTTCCCCGACCCCCCAAATCCGCACTTCCTTTGGCTCATGTTGGCTCGAGAGCCTGTCCCCTTCCCGAGTTCACGTCTTTGCCTCCTACCCTTGAACTCTGGGGGTTCAGCCATCCTAGGGCGTCTCCTGAGCATCTCCTGCATGTAGACCCGGACTGGGAACAGCGGCCACCGCGGGGAACAGCGGCCACCGCAGGGAACGGCACAGATGGGGTCCTTGCCTTCGGGGCCTCGGTTTCCAGGGAGAGAAACGGTCAAGTAGACAAATGAGGAAGCCTGAGAGGAGTAAGGGACAGGAAGGTGGCAGACAGGACGATAGGACAGAGAGATGGGGTGGAGGGGGGCCTTTCAGGTGGAACTTCCCTGGGGTCACTAGAGGATTCAGTGTGATAATAAGCTAAACTCTTACCAGGGTGCCCAGCACTGGGACCCCTGGTGCATGTGATTTTTATTACTCTCCTGAAAACAGCAGTAGTGATAAAAATTAGGAACTTGGTTCTTCGGTGTAGAATCTGAGGCTCAGGGGTCTTGATTATCTAGCTCTCTGCCATGAACGTTATTGGGGCCTTTCCTGTCAACCGGTCGTCCTCCCTGGCTTGAATGCTCCTGGTGACAGAGAGCTCCCTCCTCAGGGCCATCCCCTCTGTCCTGCAGTTCTGTTGGTGATGGACTTTTTGGCTTCTTTTGTTTCAGAATAAACGTCTCTCTCTTCCCTTGTTCCGACCCCACGTGTTACCTCCTGGAGAAAAAGCTCCTTTGGTCCGTTCGCTTGGGCCGCGGTCTGCCCTTTGAAGGAAGGCCTCTTCTTTTTAGCAGTGCTTTTGCAAGGTCCTTCCTCCCCCAGCAGTAAACTCCGGAGCCCTGTTGAGGATTGTAAGTCCTCGGGCTGGAAATGAATAGTGCCCCCACCCTGTTCCTTGGCGCCCACGTGCCCCCTAAGTCCTGTCCTGAAGCCCCTGGGAGGTGCACCGGGGGTCTCCCGGGCTGCCACGGGTCTAGCTCTTCCCTCCGACCCCTGCTTCATGGCCCACACGACAGGAGCCTAGCCGTCCTGTGACCACCCGCCCCGTCCGCTCGTCACGAGGAAACTCTGGGATCAGAGCGAGCCCTCCGATTATTCCGAAAAGATGCTTCTGTGGTCATGGTTAAAAGGGGGGGTGGGAGGGGCGCCTGGGTGGCTCGGTCGGTTAAGCATCTGACTTCAGCCCAGGTCATGATCTCACAGTCTGTGAGTTCGAGCCCCGCGTCGGGCTCGGTGCTGACAGCTCGGAGCCTGGAGCCCGCTTCGGATTCTGTGTCTCCCTCTCTCCCTGCCCCACCCCTGCTCACGCTCTGTCTCTCACTGTCTCAAAAAAAAAACCAAAAAACATTAAAAAAATAAAAGGGGGTGGGGGGAGAAGCCTTGCCTGCCGAGAGTCCTAGTGAAATACAGAGGAAATGAGCTGATGTCTGGGATTTGCTTTCAAATGATTCAAGGGTGGAGGTGGGGGGGCGGTTAGATGTGTAAGGTTTGAAATGGTCCGTCATAAAAAGTTACCAAGTGCGCTGGCTCATGTCAGAGGTCACAGGCTGGAGGCCTCTACAGGGTGCTTTCCCTTGGCATGTGCTTGGAAACCTGAAGTCTGACATAAAAACAAAGTTTGACGTAAAAACTCCTGGCCTGTCCCGGGCACTCGGCACATTCAACTCGCTGGCTTTGGTTGGCCGCGGTCAGCTGGCCGCGTCCGCCCTGCGGTCTGCCCCAGCCCTCACTCTTCCCTCTCGTCTGACTCCCTGCCTGCCTCGCTCATCCGGGACGCTTGTGTGGCCCCTTCGGGCCCGGGGCGTCGTTTGCCACCAGCCCTGGTCTCTGTAGGGTGCAGAGACTCCCACGAGCACGAAGGGCAGTAAACCTGAGCAGCCAGCCGGCCTCTGTCTTCAGTCCTCCCTTCCCGACCTTCTTTCCTGATGATGTCCAAGCAAGCGTCCGCCCCGTTTTGTCCTCTTAACTGTCACTACTAACGAGGCAGGACGGCCTCGTATCGTTCAGATCTGCACCCTCCAACACGGTAACCCCATTTACACATGGCTCTTGAGCACTTGAAATGGGGCCAGTCTGAATCAAGAGGCGTCGGGACTCTAACACACACCCTGCGGGCGCCTGGGTGGCCCAGTCGGCTAAGTATCCGACTTCGGATCAGGCCATGGTGTCTGGTGAGTTCGAGCCCCACTCGGGGCTCTCTGCTGTCAGCGTGGAGCTCGTTTGGGATCCTCTGTCCCCCTCCCTCTGCCCCTCCCCCCCTCAAAAATCAACATTACAGTACAATACGATACGCACTAGGGGTGCGCCTGGGGGGCTCAGTCGGTTGAGTGTCCAACTTCAGCCCAGGTCACGATCTCACGGTCCGTGAGTTCAAGCCCCGCGTCGGGCTCTGGGCTGACGGCTCGGAGCCCGGAGCCCGATTTCGGATTCCGTGTCTCCCCCTCTCTCTGCTCCTCCCCCGCTCATGCTCTGTCTCTCCCTGTCTCTCCCAAAAATAAATAAATATTTTTAAAAAAATTTTTAAAAGAAGGTGACGGACATCTGGGTGGCTAAGTCAGTTAAGCATCCGACTTCAGCTCAGCTCGTGATCTCACGGTTTGTGGGTTCGAGCCCCGCATCAGGCTCTGTGCGGACAGCTCGGAGCCCGGAGCCCGCTTCGGATTCTGTGTCTCCCTCTCTCTCTGCTCCTCCCCCGCACATGCTCTGTCTCTCTCTCTCTCTCTCTCTCTCTCCCCTTCAAAAATAAATAAAAACATTAAAAAAAAAAAAACCAAAAAATAAAATACACACTAGTTTTTGAAAACTTGGTACCCAGAAAAAGCACAATACGTCATTAATGATTCTTTACGGTAAGTATGTATTGCAACGGTAATATTTTTGAAACCCTGGGTTAAATTAAATAGATTATTTAAATGAATTGTACGTGTTTCTTTTCCATCTTTTCACATGCGGCTGCTAGAACATGGGAGATTACATGTGTGCCTTGCTTTCTCCTTTTCTTGGACCGGGCAGGTGAGCCCGGGGGTCAGCCACCTTTTTCCGGACAGAGTCAGGCGGTAGATGTTTTTAACCTCACGAGTCCTACGGCCTCTGTTGCAGCGACTCAAGTGTGCCAGGTGCAGCCCTAGGTGCCGATAAAACTTTATTCGCAGGAACAGGTGGTGGGCAGGATTCGGCCTGCGGGCCCACTCTGTCCCCAGTTGGGGCAATTTTGCCGCCCCCCCCAGGGGACATTTGACAGGTTCTGGAGACATTTTTGGCCGTCGCGGCTGGGGGTCGAGTGCCCCTGGCCTCCCAGAGACCCCGCGAAGCCCTCCGCGCTGTACAGGCAGCCCCGCGGTGGAGACCCGCCCGGCCACGCGCTTCCCAGCCGAGTGCTGTGTCGACGTCGGTACTCTGGTTCCCTGTGAGCCTTCTAGAAACGAGGCGGCCAGGGGCGGGGGGGAGTGACGCGACGCGGCTCACCGCTGCCGCCGTTTGCTCGTTCCAGGTCCACTTCATCAACCCGGAGACGGTGCCCAAGCCGTGCTGTGCCCCCACGCAGCTCAACGCCATCTCGGTGCTCTACTTCGACGACAGCTCCAACGTCATCCTGAAGAAATACAGAAACATGGTCGTCCGGGCCTGTGGCTGCCACTAGGCCCTCCCGGAACTCCGATCCTCGGGGGGGCCACGTTCTTTTGGGATCCTTGGCAAGGCACCAGCAGACCCGCCGCCCCTCGAGAGGCCTGTCCCGCCCCCGTCCCCAACCTTAACGGTGTAGGAGTATCAAGGAATTTGGGAGGTGAAGGCCTTTTGATCAGGTTTTCACCGGCCTCCTATGGACAAGATCCTACAAGCTGCTGCAGGCAAAGCCTGAAGGAAAACAGTACATATGTAAAGAAAAATTGCCCGGCCACGATCATTGGCTGTGAAGTCTCTGCCGTGCACTGACTCGTTCCCAGGGGTAATTAGGAGCGCCCTTCAGCCGGGCCCCCCAGCAGCGGGAGGAAGGGGGCGCAGCAAGGGGTGGGCGCGTTGTGTCTGTGCGCAAGGAGAGTTAACACAGAAGTTCCTGTAATAAATGTCACAATAAAACGAATGAACGAAAATGGTTAGGATGTTACAGATATATTTTCCTAAACAATTTATCCCCATCTCTTGGTTTACTCTGGTTTCGTAAACAGAAGCTGTGGCCGGGGGAGGATGGGGAGACACCCCCCCCCGCCCCCCCCCCGTCATTCCAGTCTGGTTTCATTCTGAGACTTGCAGAGGCCCACTGTTTATATAGACTTGCCTAAATCTAAGATTTAGCCGGGCAGGGAGACGGCAGATTTCTGCTCGCAGGAGGGGGGGTGTTGACCTTGAAGGAAAAACCTGTTCAGCTGGGTGTGTGTGTGTGTGTGTGTGTGGTGGCAGAGATTAAAATAGCCATGTGGAGTGCTGGCAGACTTTGGAACCGGTTTCCCGGCTCTCCTCACGGTAGGAAACTCGATGTGGCGTGCCAGAGTGGACGGGACAGCCACCGGGACAGCACCTGCAGCCACACCTGGAACTCTAGCCACCATGGCCCCATTTAAAGGAGTGCCAAGGAAGGCCAGCTCTAGATCGGGGTGGGGTGGGCGGCGGTGCTGGCCACCGCCCCGGGGGCTCCCCCGTTGGGCCATAGATGGACAGCAGCGTTCTGAGGTCTGGGCTCCCAACCGGGGCCCCCGGTGGCCCCTGTTGAGGGCTCTGCAAACAACCAGCTCCTTGAAGTAAGGAGCAGATGACGTGGTTTAGACCTGCTGGATGCCAATCTCAGATGGAAGGATCTAGAAGCCGCTTTGGGAGTGACGTCCTAATCGGGTGTTCCAACTCCCAAGTTGCCATTTCTGATGTGGCTCTTGGTGTGAACCTCCCTTTCCTTGGCCAGTGGGTCCCCTAAGTGGCTGTGCACCCAGCCACTAGCTGCCACACAAGCCTTGGGGAGCTCTGGGCAGTCTAGAGCAGGGTTATCCACAGATGAGGCCTGTGCCCCTGGAATCCCGTCCAGCAGGGGATTGTTTTCTCCGCCTTGATTAAGTTGGTTCCTGGAAACACCGGAGCCCCCGTTTTTATCTTCTTTTATTTTTCTTCTGCAGTAGCTTAGGCTGCAGCCTTCACTCGGCCTGGTCAGTAGGGAAGACTCACTGTCTTTGCTGTGCTTTGTCTTACCTGTTGGCAGATCTGGGGATTTTTGTGTGATTCCCTCTGGGTGCAAGTTTTCTGGCCACTTGTACCCCACCTGGCTTCTGGCTCGCATCGTCTGTACATTGAAACATGTAAATAGTTGTTACAAAACAAAGGAAATTATTTATGTCCATCGGAAGCTCACTTTACACCCTCCTTCTTCGGTCCCTCGTTCAGGATGATGAGTTCGCTTCCCCCCCCCTCCCCCCCCCCGGCCTGTTTGTTTTCTTATTTAAGACTATTTATTAACGGTCAGACCATTGTACCTTCAGCTGTTGCATAGAGCGGTCCTCAGCGAATTTTCTGTACAAATAGACAAAATAAAGAGGGTTTTTGCCTTTTCAATAAAAGGAGACATTTGGTTCTGATTCTTGGGGCCGTGGATGTCGGGTTCTTCCCCTCTTAACTCCCGGACGTCGCCGCTCCCTTGGTTTGCTAAGAACTCTCCGCCTTGGCCCCCACCATCAGCGCGCTGTTCATCAGCCGGGCCCCGGGGAGAGCGGGGCGCTCGTCAATACTTGCTGCAGCTGTGTGGGGCTCCAGGCAGGAGGGATGGAACCGAACCACAAATGTGAGCCGGGGAGGCTCGACTACAAAGATCCTTGATTGAATTACAGTGCAGCTGTCAACAGCTGTTTCAGAGAGGCGGGGGGGGGGGTAAATGAGCTGTGTTTACTGCTAACATAGTTTAAAGATTTAGTCATCCCAATAAAAGAGAGGCACAAGAAGGAAACAAAAAAGGCAGGCTGGGGGCGGGGGGGGGGGGGCCGGGGAAGTGCACACCCAAAGCTGAAGCAGCAAGGGCCCCGTCGCCAGCATTGTCCAATGCAAATTGTTTCAGTGGTTCAGGGCCAGGGTGGCGGGGGGGAGCTGTTGGCTCTGGGCTCGAGCCGGGGAGGGACCGACCGGTGGGGGCCCGGGGGAGGCAGCCAGGGGCCCACCTCCTTGCCGTGCATGCGGCAGCGCTCAGCCGTGCACCATCACCGGTTCCTTTGTCACGTTCAAGTGCACCCAGAGGTCGCCGGTGGATGTTAGGAGCCCGGCTGTTACTTGGCCAGATGGCCCGCCCTTCCCCGTTGCCTCAAACGAAACAACCGCTCCCGGCAACTTCCAGCCCCCGGGACCTCCAAACCCTCCTGTCACTGTCCTGATGCGCAATCCAGCTTTTGTTCCAGGTCCAGGCCAGAGACCAGAGCCGCACACCGGAGGGCCGGATGCGCCCGCGGACGAGCCTGGCTCCCCGCCCCGCCCCCCAGCATGGTGTTGATACCTCTTCAAAAAGGGAGTTCATGGCCGTCATGGTTTTTGAAAACTAGAAGGTTGAGGGTGAAAAACACATTCCCCAGTTCTGGCTCCTCTTGAGAAACGGGCAGACCTGCCTGCCGTGGGCCGCATTCCTGCATGGAGACTCTGGCTGGAGCCAAAGAGTGCTCGTTAACCACAGTCCTCACTACTCCCAATCGTCTGTCTCGTGAGGCTCTTATTCATAAGGGGTGAATACCAGTTGCTGTTTTAATCATTGCAGATGGCTCTGGATTTGTACCCACATGTCTATTAAGAGCAGGAAAGTAAAAGCCACACCTTCTGGAAGAAGCCGAGAGGCCAGTCTCAGAGCGACCTGCTGGCCCGCCTCCCCCGTCTGGCACCTCTTTGGGCTCCCGTGGGCAGGGGTGTTGTGGCCAAGGCAGCGCACGTGAGGTCATTTGCCTTCCCGGTTTCCACCCCTCTTGCTCACTTTCACCTCCGAGCGGTTTCTCATCGCCTCCTGTCCCGCCCCTGCTCTCCGAGCACCTGCGTCAGGCACCTTTGCTCCCGCGGCGCGGCCTGAGGTCCCCGCTGGCCATGCCGAGCAGGCGCGGAGAGGTGAAGGCGTTTACTCGAAGTCCCCAGCCACCAAGTGCCGCGATCAGAATTTGAGCCCCGCAGCCTGGCCTCCACCGAGATCACCGCAGCTACGATCGCCCGGGGGTGCTTGTAAAAGCGGGGTCTCTGGGCCCCCCGCCCCAACCCTCCCAAAGGCCCCCGGGGCCGTGTGTCAGTCCCCGAATCCGTGTGCCGACTTCCTGGACCACAAAGGGCAGGCCCGGGGTCTCCCTGCCGTTTCCAAGCCGCCCGAGACCTTCCTTTGTGAGAACTCTGAGCGCAACACAAAGCTTCCTCCCTGGCTGTGGCCGGCGGCCTCTCCCGCCGAGCGAGCGAGGCCTTCGCTCGGAGCCCTCCCTCGCCTGCCGGTGACGGACCGTGTGTGGGCCCTGCTGAGAGGCTGGGGGTGTTGGCCGTGGCCACTGAGGCCATCTGCTCGGAGAATCCTCACATGTACGTTTGGAGTCCTTCCCTCTGTTCAGATGTTTCGGGGAAGGTGAGCGTGTTCGTGTCCCAGAGCTGCCGTAACTGATGACGACAGTGGTGGCCGAAAACGGAAGTGTTTGCTCGCGGTTCCGAGGCCAGAAGTCAACACTCGAGGTGTCTGCAGGGCTGTGCCCTGTGCAGGGACTTCAGGGAGAGTCATTCCCAGCGGCTCCCAGCTTCTGGGGCTGCTGGCTCCCTCGGCTGGTGGCTGGGTCACCCGTCGTCACATCTCTCCGTTTTCCTCTGGTCCTTCCTGGGCCTTTTGTCATTGCGTTTAGGATTCGCTGGATAATCCAGGACGATCTCATCTCAAGATCCTTAATTACATCTGCAAAGACCTTTTTGCCAAATAAGGTCACATTCGTAAGGACGAGGCGTTAGGCTGTGGACAAGTCTTTTTTGAGGCCGCCATTCATCCCATTACGGTGAGGTTCCTGTCTTTCTCCCACGGCCTTGTCCCCTTCTGCCCCCACGACGTTCTGGAGCCTACCAGAACTTCCCAGCAGCCTCAGTTAGTCCCAGCCTGCCTCGTGCCACACGTGCTGCCGCTTTCTGCCCCATCCCGTGGCTGGAGAAGGGGCTGTGGGAGCCCAACCCCCGCTTCCCCCCACTTCCCGCCCTTGGCCCATGCACGACGGGAGCCACCGTCCTCCGGTGGGGCCGACGTGGCACAGGGATCCAGGAGGAGCAGGTAGACCACACACAAGGATGACCACGGCCAAGGGCAGCCAACCCGCGCTGCCCTTTGCGGGAGCGGGGATCACTCCAAGGAAGCACAGCCTTCCTCTTCGGCCGGAAGCATTCGTTCGCTCGTTTGTTCATTCACTAGTTCATGGCACCACCATGCACCAGCCCCGCTGCGGCCACTGGAGAGGCAGGGGACGAGGCAAAGCGTCCTCACCACGAAGCCTGCATCCGGGGAGCACGGGAAACAAGTCGTAACTGGCGCCGCACCGTGGCCGCGTGGACCCCCTCCTTCAGGCAGGATGACGCAGATTCTGTTACGACTGGGTTGGAATGGCAAGTAAGTCAGGCTGAATCCCATCCATTTCTTGCCTTCTGATTTTAAAAGACGTGAAAACACCTTGGGGGCCCCTGACAGTGCCGTGAGCCCTGGGCACTGTCCACCGTGCCTGATGGACAAGCTGGCGTGGACCGTGAGCACTTTAGTGGCGAGTAATGATGTGTATCAGGAAGGAACAGCGAGCGGGGGAAGGAAGTGGGGGGTTGGCTTAGCTTGGCTAAGCTCCTCGGACGGAGCGGTCAAGGAAGGGGTGGGCCCCCGAAGGAAGGACAGAGCAGTGGAGTGACTGCAGGGAAGAGCATCTCTGCCTCAGGGATCAGCACGTGCAAAGGCTCCGAGGCCCCAGTGGAACCTGTCCTGCCTCCTCATGTGCAGAGGCTGGAGGGGGTGAGCCCCGAGGCCCTTCACCAGGCGTTTGGGGTGAGAAGTGACACTGGTCAAATTCACCGGTGGGGGCAACTGGCAGGACACTCACTCACCTGCTCTGAGGGAAGTCCACTGCTGCTTTCTTACAAATATCTGTTTGACGTGGAGGAGAGTTCTCACGCCACAGAGTCAGAGGCAGTGCGTGTTGGGCACAGGGACCCGGGGCCAGTTATTTAGTTAGCTGTGGGATCCCCGCTGTGGGCACGTCTCTACCTTCTCTGTGACCTCAGTTTCCTCCTCTGTGAGATGGTATGGTGCCCACCGAGATAACGTAGGGTGAGCATAAGCGGTACTTAACCGCCACCACAACAAAACCCCCGAGTAACAGTGGCTTAAACAAGATAAGAGTTTCTCATTTAAAGGAAGTCTGAAAGTCAGCTGTCCAAGGTCAGGATGGCAGTTCCACCGCACCATTTGGGGTCTAGTCTCTTTCTGCCTGTCTGCCCTGTCGTCATCACTCATGGCCTCCATCCTCCCAGTCCACTTCGTGGCCCAACATGGCTGCTGGAGCACCAGCCATTATATCTGTATTCTAGGCTATATGCTTCCTTCCAGTAGCCGTCCTAACGCGTAGACACAAAATATCCAGTCATCCGCCATTAGCAAAAATACAGTCACATGGCCACACCCAGCCGCAGGGGAGACTGGAAACTATAGTCTTTGATTCAAGGTGGCGAGGTATATAGTCAAAAATCAGCAGTCAGTGTTTTATTGCTCTCAGAATTTTATGGATGTTGGAGACTGGCAACTACCTATTGGTATTAGTTTTCTCTTGCTACAGCACAATTACCCAAACTTGTTGGCTTAAATCATCACCCATTTATTATCTTACACCTTCTGTGGGTCAGAAGTGTGGGCAACGTGTAGCTAGGTTCTCTGCTCAGGACCTCACGGGGCTGTAAGCAATGTGCCAGCAGGTGCGTTGTTTTGTTTTTTTTATGTGTATTTATTATGTTTATTTTGAGAGAGAGAGAGAGAGAGAGAGGGAGAGTGTGAACATGGGGGAGGGGCAGAGAGAGAGGGAGAGAGAGAGAGAATCCCAAGCAGGCTCCATGCAGCCAGCACAGAGCCCGAGGCGGGGCTCGATCTCATGAACCTCGAGGTCATGACCTGAGCGGAACTCAAGAGTCAGACGCTCAACCGACCGAGCCCCCCAGCCACCCCCCCCCGTGGCTCCATTCTTACCTGGAGCTGAGGCTTCTTCCAAATTCATCCCAGCTGTTGGCCAAATCCAATTCCTTGCGGTCGTAGGACCGAGGTCCCCATTTTCTTCCTGGTTGTCAGCCCTGGGTCACTCTCGGCTCCTTTACAGGTGCTCCCCTCACAACACGGCCGCTTCGTTCTTCAAAGCCAGCAGGAGGACCTCTCTTCTTTTAAAGATTCATCTGATGAGGTCAGACCCACCCAGGAAAATCTCCCTTTGATTCGCTCAAAGTCTGTTGGTTATAAAATCCCTTCACCTTTGGGAGCGATCCTTCTACGCCGGGCAGAAATCCGGGGGCTATTTCAGACTTCTTCCCTTGCACATCACCTGAGCTACCCCACGCACCTTGGGTTATGGAGGACGTTAGGGGTAGCACGGGCACAGAAAGTCCCTGGCAAATAGCAGGCACGCGAGAGAATGACCATGGCTATAGCTGAACACAGAGTCCTCCCACGGGGGACGCCCCCCCGCCCCGATCCCATCCAGTGAGTTGAACGATTTAGGTTGTGACCTACAAGTGCCCAGAATCATTACCTGTCGTCCCCAGATTCTTTGTAAAGTCCCTCATCACCTCAGCTACTCTCACATGTGCCCGGGAACGATGGTGGCGTGACCTGTGTGGATCTTTGCAAACCACAGTGTGAGCCCTGGAGTGCTCCCTCCGGGCCAGGGGCCCCGGCCGAGGCACATGAAGTGCGTCGAGCTCGTGCAGATCCGCGGGACAAGCCTGAGAGCCGCGTACGCTGACCGCCCTCCCCACTTGAACACACAGGGAGGTAGAAACCGTCACACGTTTGCTGGGCGTTAGTGAGCTGGGCCCTGCACACCTCCAGGGGGCGCTGTTTCCCGGGAGGGGTCGGGGAAAACAGCACCTCCGGGGTGGGGCAGTGCGGAGGCGGCCCTGGGTCCGGGGGCCTCCGATGGCGGGACGGAGCCTCTGTCAGGGGACCCGGTCCTTCTCCGGGCTCGGCCCCGCCCTCAACGTGAAGTCTGTCCAGTGACCCCTTGCAGACACGTTTCCCTTCGCCTGTGGATCGGTCCACCCTGGCTCAGACCGCTTCGGAATCTGGCACTGGCCTCTCTTGGTCTTAGATTTGAGGAAATAAAAATAGAAGAGGGAAAACACAGAACTCGCCAAAGCCTTTCGCAGCAGCTGTTTGGACAGAGGCAGAGTGCACCTGGCCTGGGCGAGCGGCACCCTCTCCGCCGGCCGTCTCTCAGACCCGGCGGCCAGCAGGCCCAGGAGCTGGCTCAGGAGCGGGCCCGCTCGAAGCGCCGTGACACTGAGGTGTGGCCGCCACTCTTGTCCCAGCACCGCGGGCCAACGTTTCGCGACGGTACGAGCTCTCCTCTCTCCGGCCGCGTGTCCTAAGCAGCCGCACGAGCCTCTGTGCTCGGAACGGCCCCTTGCTGATTCGAATGGGCTGTGGTCATCGTCCTGAAGTCCTTCCTGCCTTTTGAGCCAGGGCCCCACCCTGGCCGGGCTGTCCTGTCCTGTCCTGTCCTGCCGGGCTGTCCTGTGCTTGGGGACTAGGACAAAGGCTTCGGGGCCAGGCCCGGGGCCCAATTCTGACTCGATACGTCTGCCATCCAGCAGGTGCGTTTTGAGCATCGACGCACTGTGGGCGGTGTTCTGGGCACCGAGGACGCACCATGACCGAGGGGGAGATGAGGGCCCCGTGCTCGTGGATGGTGGTGCGTCCAGGGGCAGAGGGAGCAGAACAAGTAAGCAACCAAGGGAAAGGGGTGACAACGTTGAGCGTTGGGTGGGGATCGGTGCAGGGGAGCGGGGCGGGGAGCAGAGAGAAGGCACTCAAACCAGGTGATGGGGGTGTCAGAAAGGGGATGTGACAAGGGGCGCAGGCAGAGTGCACAGAAACCCCATGTGTAACGCCCCCATGGCCACAGGGCCGCCCGCAGACCCCGAGGCGGGGACATGAGGCCAGTAGACGGGTGATGGGCAAACTGTGATTCTCAGCCTCGGCTGCTGCCGTTTGGGGCGGGGCACCCTGCACACTGTAGGCTGTTTAGCAACATCCCTGGCCCCCATTCCTCTCCTGTCCCCCAAGTGGTGATGGCCATCAATGTCCCCAGACATTGCCCCGCGTCCCCTGGGAAGACAGTCGCTCCCGGTTGAGAACCACTGATGGAGAAACGGAAGCCGGGCCAACAAGGCAGAAGCCTGGGAGCTCAGGGGAGATGTTAAGGGGCGGGGGCCCCTCCTGCCTTCTGGAAACCCCCCCCCCCCCCACCGTGGTGTCCACTCGGCGGATTGGTGACAGAGTCTGTGTGGCAGTGCCTGCCTCTCTGGGAGAGCCGTGAACACCCGCAGGAGGCAGTGAGGGGACAGCAGACGGCTGGACATTTATTCTAGGGGACAGTTGAAGGAAATCTGCCGGGGCGGGGGTGGCCACCGATCGAAGGACCTCGTACGCCCCACCAGGGGGAGAATTGGAGCCTCTTACGAGCTGGCGTACCTCGAGGCACCGCACAGCGACCACGGAGCTCCCTGAAGCCCCAGCTTCCTCTTCTGTGAAATGGGCACGGTGCTCACAACCTCTCAGGGACACGGGGAGGCATTAAATGAGATGACATAAGCAGAGCACTTTGCTCAAGCACCGGGCTGATCGCCGCAGCCAGAGTGATCCTGTTAAACCCGAGGTCTCTGCCCAGCACCCTCCCCGAGCCCCACCCTTCTTCGAGTCAAATCACCCCAAAGGCCCCACTGCATCTGTCCCTTCCCCGGTTTCCTGGGCTGCTGCGACAAATGACCCCTAACTCAGCGCCTTACAGCAGCACGGATTTACCCCTCACAGTTCGGGGGGTCGGGAGTCTGCCCAGGCCGCAGGAGAGGGCTGGTTCCTTCCAGAGACTGGAGGACCCCCGCCTTTTCCAGCTCCTTCAGCGCCTCTGCTGTCGCCCCTCGGCTTGCGGCCCCTTCCCCAGCCCCAGGGCAGGAGAGTGGCGTCCTCAAATCCCCCCACGTCTTTCTCTGATCCGACTCCTCTCTCACACGGCCCCTTGTGATGATGTTGTGCTCACGCAGTCCAGGACCATCCCTCTGCCTCAACGATCCTTAACCCAACCACATCTGCCGAGTCCCTGGTGCAAGGTGGGATCGAATAAAACATAAATATTTGGTCTTTGTCCCCGGTTCCTGGCACAGAGCTTCTAAAACCCTTGGAACTTCCTGAGGGGTGGGAAGAAGGGGGTTTTGAGATGTCGGCCGATTCCCAAAAGTAGCTCCCTCCAGCCACGTCTGAGTTTATTATGCTGAGGAGGTGACTCTTGACTGGCCAGAGGGACGGACCCCTAGAGGGGGGCTGGAACTTCCAGCCCAAGCCCCTGACCTCCAGGAGGCTGGGGACCGAGTTCATCACCACCGGCCAGTGATTTACTCAGTCCTGCGTAGTTAATGGAACATCCGTTTAAAAAAAAACCCTGAAAAATGGGGTTTGGGGAGCTTCCTGCCTGGTGATCGTATGGGGGTGCCGGGAGGGCCAGGAGCTCTGAGCCCCTCTCCCCCCTCCCCCCCATGCTCCGCGCCAGGGATCTCTTCCATTTGGCTGTTCCTGGCTTGTGTCCTTTACGGCCGGTGCTAATAAGGAAAGTGACTTGAGTTCTCTGAGCAGTTGGAGCACGTCACCCAAGCTGAGGAGGGGTTGAGGATATCCGCCCCCCACCCCCCGTTTATAGCCAGTCGGTCAGAAGTCCAGGCGACAACCTGGGACTTACAACGGGCGTCCGACGCAGGGGACCCCCTAACCTTGGGTCTGTGCAAACCCTGGGTGCTTAGTGCCAGAATCGAATCGAATCATAGGACATCTGGCTGGTGTCTGAAGACTTGAAGAAGGGGCTCCTCCTAGGGTCTAGGGTCTAGGGTCTCCTCCGCTTCACCAACACATTTGGCGCCAGAAGTGTTGTGGGTGAAAATGGCAGACGCTAAGCTACATGTCAGCTCCGTAAGGTACCATATGCACAGAGTCCGGGGACTGGGACGTGGACATCTTTGAGGGGCCCTTATTTGGCCTCCCGCACCTCGCCCCGCCCCCTGTCCCTTTATGTTCTCTGCTACGGCTATGCATCCTCCTCGCTGTTCTCAACACCCCAAGCGTGCTCTGCCTCAGGGCCTTTGCACCGGTTCCAGCCTGTGCCAGGAATGCTGTTCCCCCAGACAGCCACAGGCTGTTCCCTCAGCTTCCGTAGATCTTCGCCCCAAGTCGCCTCGTGCGTGAGCCCTGCTCCTGGCGAGGAGTTTGGTCACTGCGGTGTCCCCAGTGCCCAGCCCATGGCTTCCCTCGCATGTTTGGTGAACACATGTGATTGTTGTCATCAACAGGCCTGGAATCAGACGTGGGGTGTGCCCCCCGTGGCTGCACGACCTCGAGGAGGCCTTCGCCCTGGCCCTCGGCGTCCCTCCCTTTCAGATCAAGGCTGGGGTCAGGGGCTCTCGGTCGGCCTCACCCCGTGGGCACATTTGACGCCGTTTGGGGATCATCAGTGAGAAGTCTTCTCAGGTGTGCCCGGGCGTGCCAACGGAGCAGTGAACCTTCCCGCTGACTTTCATCCCAAACCCGTGGCTGTCTTCTTTGCTTTTCCCGCTCCGTGACGGGCAGTGGCGGGGAGAACTGGGGACGGTGCATCTGCCCACGTTCTCCCAAACCTGTGGCATCATTTGAGGCAGCCGGCCGGCCGGCGAGTAGAAGATGACATAATCCCCAAGAACAGCGTGCGCGTGTGTCCGGTGGGGGTGGGGGAACGGCGGGGGCCGAGGTGGAAGGGGTGGGGGATGGAGACGTGGGCCCCAGTCGGCTCAGAGGCCCGCACCTTGGCCCTTGACCCTCAGCGCCGCGTATCCCACTTAATTATGTTATCGAGGTGCGGGATGTAGACGGTTTGAAGTAGGGAAATTCCACGTTTGGGCCCTGACCCTCTCTAACCGAGTCCAGATCTGGGATCTCTTTATTTTAGGAGGTTTTTAGCAGAAGTGACCTCACGCAGCCCGTCCAGCCCGGGGTTGGGGAGCAGACCTTGGCCTCGGGGGGCGGGGGGGTGACCGCCCAGAGGTGCTGGGGAGGAGGATGGAAAGCATCGCTCTGAGCAGGTTCCTTGCCCAGACGCCTTTGGGGAGGGTGGTTTCCCCAGGCAAGTGGTGGTCTTTGTTGGACGCTCGCATAGCGTGTTGACGAAGGAGAGGATGACGGATGGCTGGGTCCCATCCCATCCTGTCCTTCTGAGCGGTCCCTGAAATAACACCATTCGTGGGGCCAAGCGGAGGCCGCTTATCTTCAGAGCCGGCCTGCTGATAGCGCTGAGCGGGCCTTCTCGGAAGCCCGGGGCTGAGACGGGGCGGCGGTCGCGGGCTTAATGCGCCACAAGGCTCTTTGCTTCCTGGCCCTCCTGGTGACCTCCCAGGGGTATAAATAGTCCAGCGGGCCGGGGGCCTGACTGTGTGGGCGTGGCGTTGATGGCGAAGTCTGGCACGCCTGGTCCGTGACCCCCACGACCTGCCACGGCTTCTGCCCGCGTGTCCTCACCCACAGTGGGGCCCTGGGCTCAGCGGTGGTCTCACCCCGGACGGCCTTCCTTCCAGCCTTTGCCCAGCTGGGACGTCCTGTCCCCGCCGTGGGCTCCGACGTGCTCCCCTTCAGCGTCGTGCCCGAAGCCTCCGTCTGGCTGCCGGTTCAGCCTCCGAACGCTCCTTTGGTTAACACGGATTGTTCCCAATCTTAGATCCGGAAACGAACAAGGGCTCGGAGGAAGAGGTCGAAAACATTGCCCATCAATCCAGCCTTCTCCTCTCGGCGGACGGAAAACAGGACGCACGTTTCCCTTCCTCTGGTCGGTGGAGAAACGCCTGACTCGTCCCGCCCAACACACACACGACAGCCGCAAGGGCTTCATCTCTGACACTGCACCTGGCACTGTTCCAGAAAACAGGCACGCGGCAGGCCGGGCCGTGAGCGGGATAAGGCACAATCCACCACGTCCCCGAACCCGCAAGTGACAGTCCCCCAGCCACAGAAAGCGGCTCTGCCATCAACAGGAGAAACAGCGGCTCGGCCGGCCGTGAAGGGACACTTACCGGGGGCATGGCGGCATCGTGGCCAGCGGTGAGGCCACCTGCTAGGACAGGTGCTGAGAGACATTTCGGCGGAGACGGGAGGACAAGGGGGGCTCACCATCGGCCCAGGCCCCCACCGCCCCTTGGGCGAGGGAAACACAGTCAACGTGATGTAATCGCATGTATCCGGGGTTTGCTGCTGAAGAATGACACCCGTGCAGGAAGGAGCACCAACTTTGCAAGAGTGAATATGCACCAAGTGACCCCAGAGTGAGGGCCTCTGCCCTGGGAATAAATCAAGAAATAGCATCACCCCCCCCCCCCAAGAGGTCTCTTCCGGTACAGCCCCGTCTCCTAGGGTAAACACCTGCCCAGATTCTCACCCCAAAATTGGTCTGGCTGTCGGAGAAAGGGAGGCGGACAAAGTCGAATTGATACTTGTTCTTGTGTGTCTGGCCTCTTTCCCTGAACGTTGTTTGTAAGATCGACCCATCTCGCTGCGTTTACCTGTAATCGGTTCATTTCCTCCGCTCTATAATATTTTATTCTGTGAATGGAGCCGATCAGTTTATCTGTTCTTCTCTTGATGGGCGTGTGGTCGTTTGGAGTTTCTGTTTGAGAAGGAGACGAAGGGTTGGGGCGCCTGGGGGGCTCAGTCGGTGGAGCATCCGACTTCGGCTCCGGTCATGATCTCACGGTTTGTGGGTTCGAGCCCCACGTCGGGCTCTGTGTTGGCAGCTCGGAGCCTGGAGCCCGCTTCTGGATTCTGTCTCCTTTCTCTCTGCCCCTCCCCTGCTCACGCTTTGTCTTACTCTGTTTCTCAAAAATAAATAAATGTAAAAAAGAATTAAAAGAAAAAAAAAGAAGGAGATGAAGGGGTGTCTGGGTGGCTCGGTCAACGGAGCGTCCGACTCTTGATTTCGGCTCAGGTCGCGATCCCAGGATCGTGAGCCCCGCGTGGGGCTCTGTGCTGAGTGTGGAGCCTGCTTAGGATTCTCTCCCTCTGGCTCTCTCTCCCTCTGCCCCTCTCCCACTGTCTCTCCCAAATAAAAAAGAAAAAGGCAATAAAAAAGGAGATGATGCTGGGAACATCCTTGCCTATCTGCCTCTTGGTGAACATATGCACACAAGTCAGCGAGTCTCATCCTAGGAAGGAGATCAGAGCAGCTGGGTCGGACGGGGACTTGTGCATCGTTCGCTCTAGTCGATTCCGCCCCCCTGTTGTCCAGGGGGACACTAAGTCCCCAGCGGCAGCCTACGAGAGCTCAGACCCTCCCCAACACCTGATATGTCTGTCTTTCTCATTCTGCATACTCTGGTGGGTTGTACCATTCAATTTTGAATTTCCTGTTTTTGAGTCTATTTTTTTGAGGGGGGCGCACAGCCACACCAAATTCTTTAGGGGCAGGGGCAGAGGCCTTACGGGCCATTAGTTGCCGACCCGAGTGCCGCGTCCAGGTGCTGGTCTGGGTGTTTCCACCCGCTGTCCCGGTCCGGCCCGTAAGAGAGATGCTGTGATCGGCCCCCCCGAGCTGTGCGGAGGGCCACATCTACTGAGAGGGCCACCTTGTCCCTGTTCACACAAAGGCGCTCGGCAGACATGGGGGTGGCCCCCGGAGAAAAAGGGTGTGGGCCCAGAGAGAGTAATTCGGGCTTGAGAGCTCACTTCGCCCTGGCAGGGCCCCCCACCACGGGAAGCCGGGCAGGTCCACTGTGAAAGCCGCTCTCGCCAGGACAGCTGTGGAAAGGAGAGTGATGTGTTTATTTATTTAGGATTTATAGACGGACTGCTTCCCAAAAAAGGTTCGGTGGGAGGCTTCACAAAAAGCTTAAGCGTATGAAAGATGGGAAGATCAAAAATACAATCAGAGTAAAAGTGTGTGGAAAGGGGCCGTGAGTCAATGACTCAGGCACCTGGCAGCGGGGGAGGGGCGACCACACAAATGTGCGAGGGGCCACCCCGTGAGACGTGAGCATGAGGTCGACCCCGTGGAAGGCAGACCAGAAAAGCAGAAACCCCGGGGCCCTTGCTGGGGTGACCAGCCGTCCTGGTTTGCTGGGCACTGACAGGTTCCCCCAGAGGGTGGAGATTTCGGTGCTAAAACTAAGGAAGTCCCCGGCACGCTGACTCGAGTGGGCCACCCCAGCCCTCGGTGGCATTTCGTGAGCTTCTGGATCCAGCTGTACCTGAAAGCCGGCCACCCCCACCCCAACCCCCTCTCTGCGGACGAATTCCTTGCATTACTTTTGCTTCCCAGAGAAAACTGTGCTTTTGTCACTTTTCACATTTACTTTCTACTTACGCAGAGGTAAATAAGACCTCTGTGTTCAGCGGAATACAAGTTTGTGAGAAAGAGCAGCCGTGGGCCAGTCCCCGCTCCAGCACCGACTCCTGCTTTCGGTGGGAATACAGGTGAGGATCCACCATTGTTTTAAAAACAATGTTTGAACTGTTTATTTTTGAGAGGGAGAGAGACGCAGAGTGCAAGCAGGGGAGGAGCGGAGAGAGAGGGAGACACAGAATCGGAAGCAGGCTCCAGGCTCCGAGCTGTCAGCACAGAGCCCGACCCGGGGCTCGAACTCACGGAGGGTGAGATCATGACCTGAGCCAAAGTGGGACGCTCAACCGACTGAGCCATCCGGGTGCCCCACGCCATTCTGAACTTTATTGTACTGGGCACCTGGTGGGCACTTTCAATGCGGGAAGAAAACACTTTTTCACTCTTTTGGATCTTCTCATATATATACCTCTGTATTTCTAAAAAATATACCCATACTGTTCTTTCTTGACTTTCTATTTTATTTGATTATTTTAAAAAAATGCTTATATATTTATTTCGAGAGAGAGAGAGAGAGAGAGAGAGAGAGAGGATGCACACACATGCGTGGGAAAGGGGCAGAGAGAGCATCCCAAGCAGGTGCCGTGCTGTCAGCACAGAGCCCGACATAGGGCTCAGTCTCACGAACCATGAGATCATGACCTGAGCCAAAATCAAGAGTTGACGCTTAACCAACTGAGCCACGCAGGCACCCTGTTTTATGTTTTAAACATTATTCATTAAGTTAGACATTAATTTCACATTTAAACATTAAAAATGTTCCTGTTTTAAACATTATTCATTGACCTCTCCTACGAAAGATGAGGATTGAACACCTTACACCATCTGCATATACAGACTACTTGCGTACATCCTCTTGGTCTATTGATCCCAATTTTTGGTGAAATGTATGTTTAGCATTTGCACAATTATGGCCGTGGAAATACTGTTTAACCTCGACACCATGCGGTATATTACGGCATCATTTCCTTTCCTGCACAGACTTTTGTTTTTCCTGAAGTTTATGATTGCCTCTAGAAGACAATCTGCTCAGCTTTCCTCGTGCCCCTATCTCTTTCTCCAACTTTCCGAAAGAATTCTGAAGTTTTTTCAATACATCAGGTAATCTATTGGGTGACTTTCTTTTCGTTCTGGTTTTTCAATTATTCTTCCTGGTTTCCTGTCAGTGGCTTCCAGGCCTGCTGCACGGCTGGGACTTCCCCACCTGCCACCCTGGGACGAGTTTTCACCTCCCTCCTGCAGTGCGTCCCCCCCCGGTTCCTGGATCCCGTGTCTTTCATGGTTTATACTGTTGTGTGATTGGGACAGAGGCCTCCAGGAGCTACTGGGATAAGATACACGGGAGGCCACTTTTTGAAACTTGCAATATCTGAAAACATCATTCTGTCTCACACGTTGATTACTTAGCTCAATAGAAAACTTCTCGCTTGAGAATAATTTTCCTCCAGACTTTTGAAGGCCTCGTAAGGCTCGGCTCCTGCTTCTCAGAGTTGGAACATTTCCAGGATTGTTGTTCAGAAGTTCAAGGCTATTCCGATTCCTGTTCATTTGTATACGAACTTTCCCCTCTTTCTCTGGCAAAACTTGGAGTGTCCTTTTTGTCTCCGGTTTTCCAAGAACTGTTAATGCTATGATCATTTCTCCCTCCGTCCTATCTCCTCTTTCTAGAACTCTTGCCAGTTGTGAGCCGGGTCCCAGCATGGAGCCTCTGACTTCTGCTTTTCCATCACCATGGTTTTATGCCAAGCTTTGGGATATTTCTTTGCTTTTTATCTCTCGAGTATTGTATTGACTCTCTCATTACAGTTTTACAAGAGGACATTCTTACTTCTCCAAAAGGTCTTTTTTTTTTTAATCACATTTCGTTCTTGTGTGAATTCAATCTTTTATCTCTGTAAGGATATTACTGCTATCAGTAAGGATATTAGCTGATATCAGTCAGCTAAGCGTCTGACTTCGGCTCAGGTCACGATCTCACGGTTCCTGAGTTCGAGCCCCACGTCGGGCTCTGTGCTGACAGCTCGGAGCCTGGAGCCCCCTTCAGATTCTGTGTCTCCCTTTCTCTCTGCCCCTCCCCTGCTCACGCTCTGTCTCTCTCAAAATAAATAAACACTAAAAAAAATTTTAATAAAAATTTCTTTGTCACCTCTTCAGCAGGGGCTCTGGATGGAACAGAGGAAAACACACCTGTTCGGTTCCCCGGGTTCGCCGGGAATAGGGTGACCGACTCTTCCTGATCTGCCCAGGACTTTCTTGGCCTTAAAACTCAGAAGCTGCCACCCCAGGAGAGCCCTCCATCCGGGGAACTACCCTTCTCCAGGGGTGGCTTCTGAGTGTTTCCCCCCCCCACCCCGGACTGTCCGGACCCACCTGAGTTCAGTGTTCCCTGAACGGCCGCTAAAGGCAACCCTGGCTCATCCAGGCAGTGGGTTCTCGCGGCCTCGGAGAGTGATGGAGACCGAATCACTCATGTCACAGACACTCACGAGTGTCTGGAAAAGTCCCTGTATTTCTGGAAACCCCAAAGATAACCGGCGTGCATGACTATCATTACTGAAATTGCTGGCTGCGGCCGAGACGTGCAAACCCACTGGCCTCCTGGCGGCACTTCCCCCGCCCACACTACCTCTGTAATTATAAGAAAGCGTTTTAAATTGTTCCAGTCCAAACAAGACCTGGAAGAGCCGAGAACAGTCTGGTCGTTGGGGCTGCAGATTAAGGGCCGCCGTGGAAGGGCCTGGAAAGACTTACTCATGGCCAAGGGCAGGGCTGGAGGTGATGCGCTCACCGCCTCTGCTGCCATAGGGTTTGTAGATGGAAAGAAGGCAGCAGACCCTGCTCAGCACCCCTAGTCCCCCCGCAGGAAAGGGCATGTGGGAGGGGCCCTTTAATTCGGCTGGTGCGTCTCTGCATTCCGAATAAGGATGCATTTGGAAGAACCAGAACTCAAAAGAAAAAAGCAGATACTGCTACGAGGAGTCGAGCTTGGTAGTCGCTCACACCTTAGACTAAATTAGTGTACACAAAGACGGAAGCAAGCCCACGCCAAAGCAGTTGCTAGAGGCCAGGTGGGACGGTGGCGGCCAAGGAGGTGCTGGTGGGGAGGGAGGACCGAGGCGTGTGCCCTGATGGCGGACGCCCCCGCCTTTCCATCCCAGTGTCCACCTGCTTCCTGGCTGTGTTATTTGGCTTCCTGGAGCCTCAGTTTCCTTATCTGCAAAATGGCTATAATTATAGCATCTGCTTCATAGAGCTGTTGTAAAGATTAAAAAGAAAAATAAGCCCATGTGCTTAGCATATTATGATAACATGGACCATCACAAGTGCGCAAGGACTGGTGCCGTCATCATAATTATCAGGCTTATTTGGCCATCCTTCCAGGGACCCGCCTGACGCTGCCCGCGGAAACGATCCCCACTCCGCTGGAGGTTCCCGCCGCCCGAGACGGAAGGCGCGGGAAAGAGCAGACCGTAGGCCGGCCTCCGCTAAGTGAGACCACAATTAATTGGAACTCAACTGAGCCGGCTGCCCCTTTAACCAGATCCCGCCTCCCCCACGTGTCTACACCCCACGATGAGCACAGAACAAGCCAAGCGAGGACCTGCCCAGCAGGTCCTGGGAGAGGGCGGGGCCTGGCCAATCTCCTGGAAGCATCTCTGTCTGCCTCTGTCACTGGAGGTGATGCTCCAGGCTCTGTAAGAGCAGGGCCACGAAACGGGGGGGTCCGCTCAAGCCCTGTGGGTCGCCACGGAGGAGAGCCCGAGCAGGGCATCACAGCAAGATGCCGGCCTCAGGGGGTCATGGACAAAGTGACCGGAAACGTTCCTTCCCTCCATCTCCTCTGGCTCAGAGATTTCTGCTTCGTTGAGCTCTTCCTGGTCAGGGTCCTTCTGATGAGCCCACAGTTCTTGTTGAAATGAGGGAGGGGATCGATGGGGGTGTGGGAGAAGGAGCGAACGACGAGCTAAAACATTTGGTCCGGCGGGGGTAAGTGCGGGTGTGGTGGAGGCCCGTGGGGCCGAGGGACCAGAACCCACACAGCTGCCTACTGGTCCCCCTGCCCTGCCAGCCCTCCACTTCCATTTCACAAAAGCCCAGGCACAACCCGGGCTGTTTTTAGAGCACGGAACAGAGGAGAATACCGAGCAAGCGAAATACAAAATTCTTTCCGGCGGGGTTGCTTAAGGAAAAGAAGGGGCATCCAGACATTCACCGATTTGAATCTCCGTCACAAATACCTGGGAAAATATTTTGAGGCGTTGATTAATGTTCCTTCTGCCTTTTCTTCCTGCCTGGAACGTGGGCGTGCTGGCCGGAAGCTCGGCTGCCACCTTGCAGCTATGAGGTGACAAAGGTGCGGATGAGGGAGAAATGGGGACAGATAGGGAGAGGACCAGAGGGTCAGAGAGGGACACATGCATGAGCACTGTAGGGAGAGAGAAGTCCAAAGGAGGGACAGGGTGAGGGGACAAGCCCATATGGGCCACCACCACTTTATCGGAACGCTGACTGCTCTGGGGAGCCCCCCCCTCTGGGCACCACCGTCCTGAGCCCTCTGCCGTCTGCAGCCTGAAACAAAACGAGGGGGCCCTTACCTCCTAGCAAGGTCCGGGAGTGCTAAGGAGGGTCTGGAGGGCCCATGTCACATGTTGTCCCACCAGGGACTCTCAGTGACCTCTGCTTCTGCTTCGGAATGTGGGAAGGAGGGATCCCTCCTGGTTGGCATATTTCTTTGAGGCTTCTCCCCCGGGGGGCCTGGCGGGGGATGTGTTTTCCTGAAGGTGAAGAATAAACACGGAAAATATGCAGGGGAGTGGCTCAGGTCTGGCACAAACGCGGCCAGGACCACGAGCGTGGTGGGTGTGTGCGTGGGTGTGCATATGTACGTGTGCAGGTGCCTGCGTGGGTGTGCGTGTACGTATGTGCAGGCAGGGCCACGATCGTCAGAACAGCCGTCGTCCAGCGCCGTGGAATTTGCAAGGCACCTTTTCAAAAATATACCATTCGTACAACTCGGCCGCTTAAAGTACGCGGGTCAGTGTTTGCGGTGTATTCGTGGTTGTGCACCCGTCACAGGCTCGCAGAGGGTTTTCCTGGCCCCCAAGAGACACCTCAGCCTCATCAGCAGCCGCTCCCCAGTTCCGTCCCCCCGCCCCCACTCCAGCCCCACCCCCTGGCAAGCACTGATTTCAGTGTCTGTGGAGCCCTCTGTCCCGGACATTTCTCGCAAGGGCAACCACACAGCGTGGGGTGTGTCTGGCTCCTTTCGCCCCGTTCAGCCACCTCGTCGCAGGGGTACCATCGCCCCCCTCGCCTGTGTGGCTGAGTAACGTCCCATCGTAGGACAGACCGCGGTCTGCGCGTCGGTCGGTGGGTCACTGGGTTGTTCCCACTTCTGGCTTTTGTGACTCATGCTGCCGTCAACATGCGCGTGCAAGTTCTCGTGTGGACGTAGGTTTTCGTTCCTCTCGGGCAGGCCCTGAGCGGGCCTGCCGGGCCATAGAGTAACCCTCCACTTTAACTCTTGAAGAGCCGCCACACTGTTCTCCGGGGTGGCCGTGCCGTCTCGCGTTCCCACCGGCCGGCCGCCCAGAAGGGTCCCGATTTTCTCCGCGTCCTCGCCAACGCTTGCTTTGGTCCGTCTTTTGATTCTGGCCGTGGTAATGGGTGCCGAGGGGTATCTTCCTGTGGTCTTGATTTGCATTTCCCCGATGGCCGATGGCGCGGGCATCTCTTGGTGCGTTTCTGGGCCACTCGTCCCTCTTCTCTGGAGACGTGCCAGTGTTTTCGTTGGGGCGTTTGTCTTTCTTGGCAGAGCGGTTCTACAGACCCACACTTGAGCCCCACGTCGTGGCTGCTGGGCTGGGTCCATTCTGTTGTCACCGCATCTTGCCGACGAGGGAACTGACGCCCATCGAGGTCCCACAGGGACGACTACATCATTTGCGGCCTCCAGTGCACAACACAGAACGTGGGGCCCTTTGTTCACACTCGTTACGAATGTGAAGACAGTGATGGCAAAGCATTAAGCCAGGCGGGGGCCTTATGCCTGCACGGCTCTCTCACCCGGAAAGCTGCCCCCTGTCTACCTGACTGTAAAACTAACCGCTAACATGTGTTGAGCGGTCACTGTCCGCCGGGGTCTATGCGAGACACGCCCTACAGAACATACCGAGTCTTGAGACTAATGCAGCGGCTGCCGTTATTGTCTGCATTAAAAAAAAAAAAAAATTAATGTTTATTCAATTTTGAGAAGAGAGAGGGAGACAGAGCACGAGCAAGGAAGGGGCAGAGAGAGAGAGAGAGAGAGAGGGAGACACAGAAGCCGAAGCAGGCTCCGGGCTCCGAGCCATCAGCACAGAGCCCGACGCGGGGCTCGAACGCACGGACTGTGAGATCGTGACCGGAGCCAAAGTCAGCCTGAGACAGCAACCACGTGAGGCGAGCAGTGTGCGTGGGGGAGACTCGGGAGTAGGGAAGTCAGGCAGGGAGGGGAGGTGGCCGACAAAGGGACACCTATGGCTGCGGGCGGCTGAGCCGCTCTTGCTGGGGACTCCAGGGGACAGGGTGGGGCATGCATTTCAGAGCCGGGAGGATACTGGCTTATTTACCCCCCGTAGCTCAACCCCCCCCCCCCCATAGCTGCTCCCCTGGGGGGCGCTGGCTCCCAGAGGGCTTCCTGAACGCATCTGATCCTCTCCCCGACCCCGTAAGGTAGTCAAGGCATTACGCCCATTATATAGATGGCAAAACCGAGGCTGAATAGCTTTTGAAGGTTATGATCTTCGTGGTCGGTCAAGCTGGGATCCCCCCCACACACCCTCGGGGCCCACGGCCCGTGCTCCGAAACTCCGCTGGCCTCGGCCCCGCCTCTCCACGGGCCACGGAGCAGCTGCACCCTGGCCACGGCCCCGCTGGCCGACGAACCCACGTTCTCAGCCCCAAGATGCAGGGAGCCCAAATGCTCAGTGTCCTCCCGGACCAGGGCTGGCTCGGGCCTGCCCCCCGCTGGCCCCGGCTCCGTGCCTGCAGATGGTGCCTGCTGTGGGGCCTGGGGTCTTTATCACCGTGCTGTGCCCGTCCTCGGTCCCTCCCGCCCCGGCCTGGGCGCCCGCCACTTTGATGTGGTTTCTGCTTCCCGTCCTGCATCTGGTCTGCACATGGAGGGGTGGGCATCTGAGCTTGTCCCCACTCGGCGTCCTCGCTGCCGCTCCTCCAAAGCCGTTCGCGATCCCGGCATCGTCCAGGTTCTCTATTCCGGCCTGGGGCTCTGCCTTTGGAGGCGCTTGGGAGTCAGGGCTTGGGGGCGGCTCCTGGGAAGACACGGGAAAGCCGTGGCGCCCAGCCTGCTCTTCCGGGCAGAGAACAGGGCCCGTGCCCACCACGGCGGCAGCAACAAGCTGCGAGTTGGCAAAGAGCGTGGCTCTGAGCCCCCCGCGTGCCCCTCCCGTCACCCCAGGCCCCCCTTCCTCCCCAGTTCATTGTCTAAAGGAGCAGCATCTGCACAGCGGGGGAGGCCGGCACCGCCCTCCACCCGTGCGCTGTTGTATGTTTGCACATGCACCTTGCAGCGTGGGGGGGAAGGCCGGGCGGTGTGCACGTCTAGGGACACTGCAGGGCCACCCCGTGCGCCCACCGGTCACAGCTGCCGGCCACGGAGTATGACCAGCAGTGAGTACATCCGTGCCAGTGCCTTCCGGGGGCCTGAGTGTCTGGGTTGGAATCCCAGCTCCTGCTCTCAGGGCTGTGTGACCGCGACCGAGTCACTAAACCCCTCTGACTCTTCCCTTTTGCATCTGAATGGGCAGACTGGTGCCCTCCTTGAAGGGCTGCTTAAGGGAAGCAATAGGCCCCTGCCTCCGCACCCAGCAGAGAGAGAGTCAGCGCTCAGAACACGGAGCGTTACATATACACGTGAACTACACGGGTCCATCCGGGCTGATGTGTGACCTCTTTTGAAGCTGAGCCGATGGAGTTTTCCACACTCTGGTGGATGTAGCTGCCCAGCATGATTTTGAGCCGCGGGGGCTGACAGCGCGGGGCTCTGGAGCCAAGTTGCTGGGATCGCAAAGTCCAGCCTTGGCTGGGCGGCCTCAGGCGAGTCACTTAACCTCTCTGTGCCTCACCTTCCACATCCATGAAGCAGGAACAAAATCAGTCCGTCGATCAAAGGATTATTGTGGGAATTAAGTTAATGGGAAGATAGAGAGGGCCTTGGCCCGTTTTCTGGCACAACATAAGCTCCCTGGACAAGCTGTTGTTTCTTTATTATCTCTCCGTGGAATTGGTGTGCCTTCACCTCTGTAGTGTGACTTCCCATGAAGCAACTTGCCCACAGCTGGCATCTGAAACCAAGCCCTGTCTGCAGGACACCAGGGCCCATCCAGCTAATCAAGGAAACCTAGAAGCTTGAAACCCTGAGACGGAGAAGCCAAAGAGGCACGTCACGAACCCCTGAATTGCGAGGAAATGCTTTCTTGTAATACAAAGGGACTCGGATCTGGCATCAGAGTTCCAGCCCGGCTCTCTCTCTAACCACATGATCTCGGTTACATCATTCCCTGTCTACAAAATAGGCATAGTGGAAGGATCTTGTATTTCTTTAGTATCTTAGATGTGTTCTGAACCAAAGATGCCAACGTGTAAAGGCAGAGAGTGTAGGGAAAGGACAGCTCTCTGGCAGAAAGCGCTGGATTGGGCTCCCAGATTAGCAGCCACCTCCCCGCTACTCAGCAAGGCAGTCCAACGGAGGCTCCGTTTCAACAGGAAGGGGACAGAGCCATCTTCCTGAGAATCAGACGTAGGTCAGATGGTGTCCCCCTAACCCGGGAGCTGTTGCGATTGGCACAGGGTCGCCAGTACTGTTGGCCTGGTCTCAGTGGCTGCGGAGGGCACAGCACTTCCCCGGATGGCTCAGCTCAGGCCCCGAGAGTCCTCGTCACTCGTGACCCTGGGAATGGCATAGCCCTGGGCCACTGAGGATCAGTCCCTCGTTCCCAGAGGTTAAAAAATGATCAAACCTGAGTGTTCCCTCGGCAACCGTTCTGTCATTTACTGACGGTGGAAAGAAGCCCCAAAGGGAAAGCTGCGTGAGACGGTCGGTGAGGCGTCCGACTTCGGCTCAGGTCATGATCTCACAGCTCGGGGGTTCGAGCCCCGCGTCGGGCTCTGTGCTGACAGCTCAGAGCCCGGAGCCTGCTTCCGATTCTGCGTCTCCCTCTCTCTCTGCCCCTCCCCCGCTCGTGCTCTGTCTCTCTCTCAAAAAAAAATACTTTAAAACATTTTTTAAAAAATTTTGCACATGAACGTTCATAGCAGCATTATTCACAATAACCAAACCGTGAAAACAACCCCCGCTCCCGTCAACAGAGAAATGGAGAAGCAAAATGGGGTCTATCCACACAACGGAACGTGATTCAGCCGTAAAATGGTGGAAGGCGTGGGCACCTGGCTGAGCCTTGAAAACATGGCGCTAAGTGAGAGAAGCCGGACGGAAAAGACTCGAGGTTGTACGATTCCGTTGACAGGAAGTGTCCAGAACTGGCAAGTTCATAGAGACAATAAGTGCTTAAAGTACTAAATTTTGTGATATGATTTTCACCCCAGTAAAAAAGCAAAAAAACCCCACTGCGTACCCCCAACGAGAGCTGGGCCTGACACGAAGAAACACCCACAGTGCCTGGCATAGAATAAGGACTCGCTGAATTCTGCTCCCTCCAGGTAAATGCTCAGACTTGCACACCTCTAGCTCGTTCACACCATCAAATCTGAGTCTCTCGCTCAGACCGGCCGACAGGCTGTCCTGGGCTCAACAGAAGCCGTCTCCACGCACCCCTCCCGTCCGGTTTACGTGGCACCGAGGACTCCAAGGAAATTAAGGCCAAACAGGGAAATCGCAGGACAAGTGACTGCAAGAAAGGGTATGAGCTGGAACGGGGCAGTGTCCTCTTTCTTCACGAGGACCAACTCAGGAAAAATGAAAGCCTCTGTGTGACATGTTGTCCCCTCGTTTAACAATGAAGACAGTTAAAGTGAGTCCCATAGAAGATATATATTCTTACAATTTAGGCTACACTAAAAAACACTGAAAAACCGTGCAGTCGAGAGCACAGATTGCTGGGGTCGGACCCCGCCCCGGAAGCACCAGCTGTGGGGCCTCAGGCCGGTGGCTTCACCTCTCTGTGCCTCAGATACCTCCTCCGAGCCTGGTGGGGTGCTGGTGAGGACTGCACGCAGAGTCGTCGGGCCTGTGCTTGGCACAACACGAAGGCTCTACAAAGTATGTTAGCTCTTATTAAAGATATGAGCCAGGGCGCCTGGGTGGCTCAGTCAGTTGAGCGTCCAACTTCGGCTCGGGTCACGATCTTGCGATTCGTGAGTTCGAGCCCCTCGTCGGGCTCTGCTGACAGCTCAGAGCCCGGAGCCTGCGTCCGATGCTGCGTCTCCCTCTCTCTGCCCCTCCCCGGCTCGTGCTCTGTCTCTCTCAAAAATAAATAAATGTTAAAAAAAAAAAAAAAGATATGATTGCCATTCGTATAATATTTTCCTCTATTTTTTTTTTTAGCCAAAAAAAAAAAAAAGTTCTGGGCAAACTTGAGGAATGTCACAGAGAGACATTTCTAATCCTTCCGTCTGAGACTGTGAAGTGAGACGGGTCATCATTATTACAGAGCAGGGTTTCTTAACCTCAGCACGGTGGACATTTGGGGCTTCATCCTTTGTTGTGGGGACTGTCCCTTGCACGGCGGCAAGTGTCGGGGCCTCCCTGGCCTGCACCCACAGAGTACTCACCTCACCCCCACCCTCTTTGGAATGTTCCCAAATGTTCCCTGGAGCCACATGACCGCAGGTTGAGAAACACTGCTAGCGAAGGAAAAATGGGGACGAATAGACAATCGTCACAGTTTGTCGGTTTTCCCTCTGCTTGCAGAGAAGTGTTGGGAAAGCCTAGGTTGGGGTGAGTCTGTAAAACTCACATCTTAGGGTGACAGAGGACTTCTCAGTTTGGTAGAGGTGACAAAACTTTTGAACCAAGAGTTTAAAAAATACCAGCATTTGGGCCCTGGCTCTTCATCACCGTCGGTGTGGCTTGAGACGCGGATTTCTACTGCCCCCCCCCCCCCCCCCGTCTGTCTCGTCCTTTGTCACCCGGAGAGAGTGGTACACGTCAGATGGAATCTCCAGGCCTTGGGGCCATCCACTGAACAGGGGTGCCCCACACTGCTCTCATTCACCTTCGTGATTTTTACCTGTCCCCATAAAATAACCACATTAACAAAATTTTTTTGAAAAATTTTTTTTAATATTTATTTATTTTTGAGACAGAGAGAGACAGAGCATGAGTGGGGGAGGGGCAGTGAGAGGGAGACACAGAATATGAAGCAGGCTCCAGGCTCTGAGCTGTCAGCACAGAGCCCGTCGGGGGGCTCAAACTCACGGACTGCGAGATCATGACCTGAGCCAAAGCTGGCCGCTTAACTGACAGAGCCACCCAGGCGCCCCCCTCCTGTGTTTTTTAATTCAGTTTCTCAAACCGGTTGGAAGTTGGAATTACCAGGGGGCCCCGGGGCCAGATCCCAGGCTTTCCAGTGATTGCTCTGGGGTGTGGCCCCAGCATCTGAATAACTGAGAAGCTCCCCAGGTGAGGACTGAGACGCAGCCGGGAGGCCCCCCTGCCTGACAGACAGGTCCCCTCCGTCTGAGCTCTGGGAGCATGCATTCAGCCACTCATAGCCCCGGGGTCTCCTGGCTGACATGGTTCTAGCTCAGTCATAAACTTGGGTGAGCGGGGGGAGCATGGGAAGCTTCCAGAAGCCACCACGCACCTGCCCCCTCCTGGTAGCCGGGTAAGATTTCACATACTCGCTGGTCAGCCAAGGAACCACAGCAACGATGGCCATGGCTCACATTTGTCCCCTGCTTAGCACAGGGGTGCAGTTAGGGTTGAGGGGGCACCAGAACTTCAGTCATCCAGGTAAGCAATATTTTCATGCAATGTTGTTGTTGTTTTTAAATCAAAAGTAACATAAAAAAATCCCCGATGAACAAAGTATCAAAACTGTAAACAGAGACAGGATGGGTCCCAGGGCTGTGCCAACCCATCCCAGACCCCAAGGCAGGAGCAAAACTCAGTAATGCCAAAGGTGTCCTTATTCACCTTGAGTCCTCAGACTTGTGGCAGTCCCTCTCCCCCATCCGAAACTTGGCACTTGAGGGGAGTGCCTGACACGGTGGGTGACGGCCGGGGGCCTCAGTTCACGGAGTCCTCCCTGGCTGGACAACACCAGGACCCGAGGGGTCTCCCCGATTGCATTGCCCCCACTGGTCCCGGCAACCCATCTTCTACCCAGAGCCACAGAGATTTTTTAAATGAACATCAGCGGTGTGGGGGGCAGAGGGGACGCCTGGGTGGCTCAGTGGGTTGAGTGTCAGATTCCTGATTTCAGCTCAGGTCATGATCTCACGGTTCGTGGGTTCGAGCCCCGCATCGGGCTCTGCCCTGAGTGTGGAGGCTGCTTAAGATTCTCTGTCTCCCTCTCCCTTTGCCCCTTTTCCCTGATTGGGTGCAGGCGCTCTCTCTCTCTCTCAAAAAAAAAAAAAAAAAAAAAAAAAAAGAGTGAAAATGGGATCCTATTCAGACTCTTTCAGTGGAAACTTCACACTCAGAACAGCAGCCAGACTCCAGAGCCTCCAGAGTGAGCCTCGCGTGTGACCGTCCCCTACGTCGCCAGCCTCTTCCTCCTCCCTCCACCTCCCTCCCGCAGCTCTAGCACACGAGCCCCTTGGCATCAGCCTGGACGCCCCGATGCCTTTCCCTGCCTCCGGCCTTTGCACGGGCTTCGGGCTCTGCCGGCACATTCCATTCTAGACTGTGTGCCTAGCTCACCCCGTCTTCGCATCATTCAGGGCTCCACCCCGGCGCCACCGCTCCAGAGAGGCCTTCCCTGACCGCTCATCTTGGTCCCTTTGGGACACATCTTATCGTTTTTTCATCCTGACCCGGAGTTTTCTTATTTGCTCATCTGTTGGTTTCCTGACTGGCGAAAGTGTTCTCGTCCAAAATGTGAGGTCCACGAGGGTAGGGACCTGGTCTGCACCCCGCTGGATCCCAGTGCACAGCCCGGCTCTTTAACTGTTTTCAGAATGAGTGAAGGAAAGAACGAGGTCCATTTTTCCGGTGAAGAAACTGATCCCTGACTCTCCCCGAAGTTCTCAGGAGCCCGCTGTGAGTTCTAACGCGGGACCCCCCCTTTTCCAGGCGGTCACTGGGCTTTTCTGTTTGGAGATCCCTGTCCCCCCACCATCGCAGCCCCGCACCCTCAGTCTGGCTCTGATTACCGGTCGCTGCCACCCGCCCGCAGACTAACAAACGTGGAACAGCTGTGCCACAGGAAATCGCCTCCAGCTCAACCCCGATGCTGCAAGGATGTCTTTAGTTAACATAAATAGGCTTTTAGCTTCATTTGTTTTCTCTTTGTGCAAAATACCTATCATTAATTCTGACTTGGGAGATCAAACAGTTAACAACGTGTTGATCCTAGCTTACTTTCAAGTGATGTATTGTATCATTTCGGAGAGTTATGGGGGGTTGATACTTTCTTTGACAAACACATCTAAGTCCACCAGAGAAGGGCTAACCAGCATCCCGGGGAAGGAAGCAATTAACAGCTCCACCCCGAGGGTTCTGAGCGCCATTACGTCATTCCTCTGTGTTTTATTAAACACTGCCTTTTTCTTTTGCATTCTGCTTTTTTCTTTTCTTTTTTCTCTTCTTTTCTTTTCTTTTCTTCTTTTCTTTCTTTTCTTTTCTTTTCTTTTCTCTTTTCTCTTCTCTTTTCTTTTCTCTTTTCTTCTTTTCCTTTTTTCTCTTTTCTTTTTTTTCTCTTCAACCAAAGGAAGTGAGCTTCTTCGATCCATCACTCTGAGCAGGAGCAGAGGCAGAGTGGAAAATAAAAAGGCTTCACGAGCATCGTCTGGGCTTTTTCCCTCCATGTTGACGTGGCTCTGCCAGGCTCTTTGTGAACACGCTTCACTTTCTTCGTGTTGTGGCCAACTCTGTCTTCCCGGGGAGGACCCCGTGGCCTTTCAGCCCTTCGTACCCCCAAATGCCAGTCATTCCAAGGCAAGAACACATACCCAGTGCCTCCGGGGCCCAACTGAGCCCATAAACCAATGACATAGTCTAGGCGTAAGACACTAGGGCGTGGTGGGGACTTCGGCACCACCCCTGGGAACCACCTGCACCACCAGCACTGGGAACCCCTGCCCAGCCAGAAGGGGCCTGCCACTACTCAGGGCCATGTGGTGGCTCTTTGGGGAACCATTTGTTCAAGAGAACATAGAAATCTGGATTATTTTCTTATTTTGGTGAAAACTTAAAAACACTACATAAGCCATAAAAAATTAAATTAAAAAAAATACTACAGAAGCCAAACAAAACCAAAGGGCCCGAAGGGCACCCGTTTACAAGTTCTGCTGTCCAACAGAGCGTCTTAAACTGGAGCATTTTAGCCTCCGGGCACAGTCAGGGGGTAAAAGGAGTCAGAAACGCCCAGAAGAAATGAGGTACATCCTCTGGGAAGGCAGATTGCATTAGAAGTTCTTTTGAGAGGAAGTTTGTGGGATTTCACTGATAGACAACCAAAAACACCGTTTTTATTTTTATTCATTTATTTATTTTAAAAGTGTATTTATTTACTTTGAGAGAGAGGGAGGGAGGGAGAGAGAGAATCCCAAGCAGGCTCCACACCTTTGGCGCAGAGCCTGACTCGGGGCTCGAACTCATGAATCGTGAGACCGTGACCTGAGCCAAAACCAAGAGTTGGACACTCAACTAGCTGGGGCACCCCCCAGGTGCCCCCAAACATCATTTTTTTAAATGTTTATTGATTTTTGACAGAGAGAGACCGAGCATGAGCGAGGGAGGGGCAGAGAGAGAGAGAGAGGGGGACACAGAATCCGAAGCAGGCTCCAGGCCCCGAGCCGTCCGCACAGAGCCCGACGCGGGGCTCGAACTCACGAACCGTGAGATCGTGACCTGAGCCGAAGCCGGACGCTCCACCGACTGAGCCACCCAGGCGCCCCCAAAACATCATTTTTATATTAAAAAAAAAAAAAAACTATGTAAAAATGTGTGTAAAAATCAAATCAACACACACACGCACACAGAACTTCAAAGAAACGCTGCTTTTGCAGTAGGTAGATTTGGGAACCGCCCCCCTTCAGGTCCCCAGCTTCTATGTTCCCCTTCTTCCATTATCAGGAGTATTTTGATAGAAACATTGAGAAACCCGAGAGACTTGGTCTTCTCATCCGTGAACTGGGTATCTGTGACTTGTGGGGTCATTTTGAGGAATCGATGAGATAACTTGGGTGCCGTTTCCGGCCTCCCCTGCATGCCGCCCCTCCTTCCAGCCTACCCTCTGTCAGTGACCCTGAGTCCCTTCCCTGTCCCCTTGCTACCCTGAGCACTAGGACAGGGCCGTCGACACTCAAAGCCTGACCGGGATTTGATCTGTCCCCGTGAGAAATGGGTGAATCTTAAACTGACTCGGAACGAAGGGGAGGGCGACCTGCGTCTCCCTGTGTCCCTGAACTTCTTCCGCCCCCCCGTGCGTGCGGCGCTCGCTTCCTCTGGGACGCGGACTCACGTATGGGACACGGCTGCCCCGGGCTCCGTCCAGCACTAAGATACAGACTGACACCCGGTAGGAGCTCCTAGAAATTTGGTGGAAATAAAAGCGTGCCAAATTGGTTTCCCAAACGGGCCATCTGCTTCGGGGAAAATCATTTCTGGCAGAATTTTGATGAGATTCAAGCATGTTGAGTGATTTATGCAGCTGTTAAATATACACTAAATCCATCTGCCTTTTTTTTTTTTTTTCTCTAAGAGTGGGGGTGGAGAAGCGACATCCTTAAGGGAAAAATAAAGTCTCTGCAAAATAAAGAATTTGCAACCTGGGGCCTGACGTTGCGCAGAAAATGGCCGCTGCGGTAACACGAACCCAGCCAGTCGATTCGAGTGTGATAGTTCTAATGTTCCCCGCATCTTGCAAAATGTGTATCCAATTGACCACTACTGAAGGGCCTTATTTATAAAATAATACTTTTGTGGTCAGGTTGCACTTCTTCCATTCGTTTCTGGTGCACGGGGCTCAAGTTGCAGATTCTGCCTGTGATTAATGGAGACGGACGTCGCGTTTCTGCTGGCATCCGCGGTGCCGGGTGGAGTCCGGCCGGAGTAGTTCAAACCCGGGGACTGCTCGACGCGGCCTCTCCCGGGGAACACGGGGGTGAGGGAGGGCTGCAAGGAGTGCTGGGCAGGGGGTGGGGTACGAACGGTAGGGGGAAAAGTCATTTTTCTTGGACGGGGACGGGTACAAGCTCCCTGTGATCCAGGCAGGCCCCTGGCACATCCCGTTGGCTAATCGGAGGGGGAAGTCCGAAGAACGTTGCAGTATGTGGGAAAGGGCCCCCTGGCCCACTCAAGGGTCTGGTTTCCTTTTAGGAAGCCAGGTTTACTCTTGTTAATGCTGTGCCTCGTTCCCAAGCCTCTGCCGAGCGAGTCTAACGGAAGCGGGGTTCGGGAGGCGGGGGTTTAGCATTTGAGGCGGCGACGTTTTTTAGGCAGGGGTCAGCAACCTGTGTCCGCTAAGGGCAGGTGATAGCCATTTTCCGCTCTGCGGGCCAGACCATCTCTCCTGCCCCTACTCCGTCCTGCCTCCGTGGCCCTGGACGGTGCGGAAACAAGGGGGCATGGCTGTTCCAATAAAACTTTATTTACAAAAGCAGGCAGGAGGCTGGATCTGGCCCGCGGGCCCCAGGTTGCCAACCCTGGTCGAGCCCTGCGGGGACCGAGACGCGGGACTGAAGCAAACAGACCGCTTCAGCCAGGGGTGAAATCCGTTCTCTGTCCACAGCGGGCGTGAACTTCTGTCTTCTGTCTCTGGGGAGACAGTCTGGAGACTGTCACTCCAGCTCAAGGTACTTTCTCTTTCAAGTCCCCTGTGTCGGATGGCAGAGACCTCGTTTGGGGGATTTGGGCTCCTCCTTTCCCTGCAGTGCTGCTTAGGGAGGCCACATAGCCCCGGACGTGCGTGCGGTACCCGGTCCGGGCGGTCCCCAGGTGCCCGGGCCCCAGCCGAGCCTGCACTGTCCTCTCTGCACTGTCCTCAAGGCTCACCCGCCACACCAGTGCCCTCTGCACCTCGGGAGCAAGGCCTCTCCCAGGGTGCTGGGTCCCGGGGCCACACCTGGCAGGGCACCCTGAGGGCCCACAGGGAGCTTCCTGGATACCGTGGAGTTCTGTGCTGAAGAAACTCTACGAGGCTGTCAGGCGCACCGGCCACGCGGTCCCTCTACAGCGGCCCCTTTTGCGCGTCTCGGGAAAGCACCGGGAGCTGGCTGGTTCCCCGGATCCTTTTCCACAAGTGACTGGCATGGGTTTTCTTGTACTCTTGGGTCCCCGGAGTAACAGCAAGTTCTATCGCCCCCCTCTACCTAACTTTGGGAGTCCTGGGGAAAGGGAAGGGCGCAGACCTGTGGCACGTTCATCACTGTGTTGTTAGTCACAATCGACACAATAATGCCACATCACACACCGGCCAGTGGCTCGCACGACGAGAGGGGTTGACTGCGGCTCGGCTGACGCGGGTTGAGCTCTGCTGGGCTCGGTGCTTCAGGCCGAAGGTCTGCCGGGCTGGCTTACAGGACGGGCGTCGGGCTCGCTCAGCCCCCGGGCGTGTTTGCTCTGAGCCCCAGGCTGAAGGGGCAGCAGGTGACCCCGGGCGCGTTCTTCTTACGGCGGATCACTGGGCACAAGAGCCAAGCCCTTTGGGGGCCACTGCCTGTGGGACATCCACGAACGTTCACTGATCGAGGTAAGCCACGGCCACGGCCAAGTCCACAGTTAACGGGGGTGGGGAGGGATACTCTGCGTGTGCTGTGAAGGAGGGAGGGCGAGTGGCTGCTTGCCCAACAATAACCCATCAGCAACGATCACGACCACCATGCTGCCCGTTAGAAAGCCTTTGATCAGCAAAGACTAGAATGCTCACCTGAATGTAACGTAAATCGTGGATTCAGTAAACCCACCAATCAGCTGGAGACAGATGGTCCCAGCGTTGGTTCGGTGCCTTAACGTAACATCAGCAATGGCCTCCCGAGCCCCTGCTGGCCTGCCACCCCCTGCGGTTCTCCCGGTGGCATTCCCGGCGGGACAATAAGGCAGAGACATTCACCACTCTTGGCTCTCTCTCTTCGGGGAGGAAAAGTCCTTGCAAGCCCGACCCCTTCGCCCCCTGGTCTCTTTGGTCCCGGGTCTACGAGCACAGAGTCTCTGAGGCAAGAATCATCTGGGACGAGAAAGGATACGGCACTGTCGGGGGGCAGAAGGGCCCCCCAGAGATGCCCTCCTCCGAATCCCTGGAAGCCATGGGTGCGGTAGGTTACCCGGCAGACTGGACTTCGCAGAGCTGCTGCTGAAGGTTACAGATGTTAAGAGAGGGGGTCTGTCCCGGGTTTTCCAGGTACACTCACTCTCATCCCACGAGCCCCTAAAAGCAGAGAATTTTCTCTGGCTGGAGTGGGAGATGTGGCAGGTGGGAAGACAGATCTGAGGCAGGAGGGGCTCGCTCCGCTGTTGGGAGAAGGGGACCACGTGACAAGCACGAGAAGGCACACGGGAGGCGTCAAGGTGCACGGACCTGTCCCCGGCTGTCGGCCGGCAGGGAACGGAGACCTCGACGGACTGAGTTGGCCAGCACCCCGAATGAGCCTGGAAAGCCGCTTCTCCCCTGGAGAAGAACACAGCCCTGCCGACAGCCGGGTTCCCGCCTCGTGAGAGCCGAGCAGAGGACTTCGGACCAGCAGCTTGTCGACAATAAACGAGTGTTGCTTTAACCATTGATTGGGTGGCGGTTGGCTTGGGGAGCGATCGGAGACTAATATAATTGGCGTTTCTCCTTCCCACGTCCTGGCTGGCCACGGGGAGACCGCAGGCGTGATCCCTGGGTCTTGTGAGCGGGGACACGCGCACACATTCTCTTCGGAGAGCGGCCCCTGTCCGGTGGGAGCGTCTCCTCTGCAGCCCCGCGTTTCCCAAGATGTGACCCCTGCACGCCTAACTCAGAAGCGCTTGGGATGCCGGGTGGGACGGACTCATGCCTGGGCCCACCACGGGGGACAGGGGTGCCCGTCTGAAATCCAGATTCCTGGGCCTAGGGCACCGCCTCCCCGCCCGTACCTCGAAGCAGACGTGCAGGTGTCCCACAGCCCCTCTGTTCTCTGTCCCTGTGCCGGAGAAGCCCGCACGCCTTCCAGCTACAACCCCCCCCCTGCTGCCCTAGCCTCTGGGCCCTGCCTGGCAAGTGACTGGGTTGGGGGCTGATCCCAGGACGGACCAGCCGCGTAGCTGGAAGTGAGCAGGCTCCTGCTGGGGGCATCTGGGTGGGGGGCGGTCTAGCAGAGGCCTGGGGGCGACCTCGTGGGACATGCCCGTGGGTTCTCTGTGAGGAGCCCCGGGAGCGATCCTGGGAGTGCTTGCGGGCGCTGGCACTGGAAGCTGGAGGGATCACACGCCCAGGAAGCGTGAAGGCCAAGGGGATACGGCGGGCGAGGGGGACGGGCAGCGGCATTCGCTAGAATCTTCTTCGTCAGTCGCTCCGCCACCTCCCTTTGGACATAAAGCGAACGTCTTCCCGGGTCGACGAAGGCACTTTCTCCACATCCGCTGCCAGGGGCTGCAGAGCGTGGCCTCGTAAAGGCGGCCGTGCCGGGGCATACGACATTGGGCCGCCTCGTTGTCCTCTCCGGTCTAGCCGCTCTCAGAGCGACGTCTTACAGGTTTCTGAACGTTTCTTGTCCGCTCAAATAGCGACGTTCTCGCCTTGCCCTATGCGCGGGTCAGGGGGAGCGCACAGATCCCAGCTTGCTCCTCTCGGTCCCTGTGAGCGACCCCTGGGTGAGAAAGAGTATCCCGGACACCAGGGTCACTGGAGCCCTCGCTGGGGTTGGAGGCGGCAGGTAAACCCTCGCAGAGAAGGAGCGTCATCTCCAGGCGAAAGGTGGACGTCCATCTGAGAAACGCACAGATTTCCCGAAACATGATGTCATGACCTCACGGTTTGTGAGTTCGAGCCCCGCGTCGGGCTCTGTGCTGACAGCTGGGAGCCTGGAGCCTGCTTTGGATTCTGTGTCTCCCCCTCTCTCTGCCCCTCCCCAGCTTCCACTCTGTCTCTCTCAAAAATAAATAAATATTTTCCAAAAATTAAGAAAAAAAAAGAGTCCTTGGACCCCGCGGGGTAGCGTGGACATCTCGCTGTGAACACACGCCCCGCGCGTGCTCTGCCTGGAACCTTCCAGCACAAAGGCCTGCCTCCCTCCGCCCCTCTGCACCGCCCAGACCCACCGGCTCCCCTTAGCTCCAGAGAAAGAGCCGACTGAGCCCCTCAAAGGCTTTCTGTCTCTGTGGGTCCCCCCGTTCGGCACGTTTCCCGTGAATGGGATCCTTCACTGGGTGGCCTTGTGCATCTGGCTTTTGTCACCGCGCCACCTTTTCGAGGCTGGAGCTCAGATTCAGGGCGCGGGTGCTCCTGGGGAGGGTGAGGCGCTGTCTGGCAGGACCGCCACCGAGTCCTTCCTCGAAGGGGCGCCCGAAGTTCCCGGGCAGCGATCTTGCAGCGGCGGAACCCTCGCCCTTGGAGGTTTTAAAATTCCACGTCTATGTCGGAGGAGGCCCCCGGACTGAGGGCCTCTGGGAAATGTCTTTACTTTGCACCCCACCAGCTCACTGTGCAACAACGTGCCTGTAAAAATCACATCGCACATTCCCCATCGCGATAATAATCGAGCCCCGCCCCCCATCCCCCCTCCGCCACCGCCGTTTTCGGGACGAGGACGCAGAGGCCCGACGACTGGCTCACGGTTACCGAGCGCCAAGCTGGGACCGGAGCCAGATCCGCTCGACTCCCCCAGACCTCACGAGTTGGGGGAGGAGCATCTACAGGGAGGGGGGAGGAGGTGCGTGGGCACAGAGACGGCCCCGCCACCGTGGTCAGCACAGCCCTTTGGTTTTCCTCCCAGACCCCCAGGAGACACGGGCTTGGTGCTGTGGTGTGACCGGTTTGCCCGACACGGGGGGAGGCACGCGGGGCCTCCCGGAGGACACGTGTCCTCACCTGCTCCCTTGGCCCGTCGGCCTGGGAGCCACAGAGCCTCAGGACGGGCGGGTCCCGGAGAGCTGACCGCGACTTGCAGGTGGGCCCCCCGAAAGACTGCTGCCTTCACACATTCAGATACGGGCGAGAAGGAAACCTCTGCCGGAGAGACTCGTCCCCAGCGGCTGCTGTGACAAACGACCACAGACGCAATGGCTTGAAGCAACACGGATTTATTATCTTACAATTCTGGGGGTCAAAAGTTCTAGGGGCGCCTGGGTGGCTCAGTCGGTGACACGTCCGACTTCGGCTCAGGTCACGATCTCGCGGTTCGTGAGTTTGAGCCCCACGCTGGGCTCTGGGCCGACAGCTCGGAGCCTGGAGCCTGCTTCGGATTCCGTGTCTCCCTTTCTCTCCGCCCCGCCCCTGCTCGCACTGTCTCTCTCTATCTCTCAAAAATAAATAATCATTAAAAATAAAAGTTCTAAAATCAAGGTGTTGGTTATCTGGGTTCCTTCCGGAAGCTCTAGGAAAGAATCTCCTTCCTTGTCTTTTCCAGCTTCCAGAGGCACCCTCACTCCTTGGCTCCTTCCTCCATCAGCAAAGCCAGAAATACAGCGTCTTCAAAGCTCTCTTCTCTCATTGTCTTATCTTTGACTCTGACCCTCACGCCTCCCCCTCATGACCACCCCTGGACTCACCCGGGTACTTTAGGGTAATCGCCCCATCCCAAGATTTTTAATTTAATCACATCAACAAAAAATCCTTTTTGCCACGTAAAATATCATACAGGTTCTGGAAGTTAGCATGTGGTCACCTTTCAGGGGACCTTCTTTCGCCTGTCATACTGCTTTAGCCACCACACTCGGGATTGTTTGTCCCAGCAGCACACAGGGTTACTCCTACTACTGCCCAGGGGAGTGAAGGTTGACCACCCAAATCAAAAATCTCTACCTTCTAACTGTGCCACGCTCAGACTTCATGCAAACCAGGGAAAGTGAAATGGGTTTTCCTGGAAGGACAGGGATTCCTCTTTGGGCGGAGTGGATGCCCATTTGGAATTGCTCTGGAGAAGGTTCCAGTCACCAACCTCAGGTGGCAATCGGTGAAAGGAAGACTGGGCTAGCGTCCCGGAGAACGTACCTCTCATTCCCACTCGTTCGTACCTCTCCTTCAGCTACCAGAGGCTCAGAGCAATTTGCTTTCCCCCAGAGCCCTTCGTTAACCTCCTCTATAAAACGAAAGGCTTTGTCAAGTTCAGGGTCAGAAAACACAGGGCACCAGGGCTCCCCCTGTATCTGTCTGTGCCCACGGCAGACATAACCAATCGATGACAGCAGAGCCAGAGCGATCTCTCTCATCCTTTTCAGTGGGGCGCCAGCCCTTGGCCAGGGCAGCACTCCAGGCAGCGGCTTAAGGGAATCCGCATTCCCCAGATGAGATCCCTGCTGAATTCGGAGCCCAGGATGGTCTCCAAGCTCTATTTTACTCGTTGCATCCTATGAAATCCCGATTTTGTGAGCAACCCAACCCCAGCGGGAGGAAAGGCAACCAGCTTGTGGAATTGGAATTGGAGAACCTTTCTCCCAGCAGTCAGAGCGGCTCCACTCCCAGACCTGCCTGAGGAGGCCCCGGGCGGCTTTTCCCCCAGCGGAGTCAGGTCCTCCCACGTGTAGCCCAGCTTCTAAATTACACGGTTCAAATTCCCCTTCCTCTGCTTCGGGATGGGGGAGGGCCAGTCACTCTACAACCGTGGAACACAAATAATACTTCTCTTGGAGAAGTTTCTCATTCCCAAGGCCGTCTCCCTGAGACCCAGGAGTTCAGAGGCATCACAGGGTGTTGCTGAGTTGTGTTTCTTAAGCCCACAGAGCCCCACTTAACGTTCACTCGCGCCCAAAGCATTCCAACCTAGGTTGATGCCCGGACCGCAGCCGCTTTACCACGTCTTACGTTCCCTTCTGATCAACCTAGTTACACTGGCTCCTGGGGCCTGGGCCGGGTTCCCCGCCGCCCCCTGCCCTCGGCAGGACCGCTGATCGGTGAGAAACACGTCCTTCCGCTCTCATACCTCTGTGTGTGCCGTTTTTGCCCCAGGTTTTCTGCATTTGCCACAGTCATTAGTGTTTTACAAAGCAGTGATGTTTGAATGTCCATGACTTGTTCGAATGTGAGATTTTTAAAAAAACGGGGTTTGCCAATGGTCTGATCCTACTTAACATAATTGACATTGATGAAGTCTAATTAAATTGAATTATATGATAGGGATTCGAACAGAGGCAGGCTCTGGGGGCGGGCTATCAGGTGAGTGACCTTGGGCAAGTTACTTAATCTCCCCAAGTCTCAATTTCATCCCAAAATGAGGATAATAATAGCACTTGTTCGTGGCAAAATCTACTAATTATCTCTCACTTTGCTTCCCTCCTTCTCCCTTGGCAAGGAAAACCCTGACTCTTACTTGGACCTGTAGCCAGCTCAAATGGAAACCGTATTGTGCAGGGGTTTTTGTTTTTTGTTTTTGTTTGTTTGTTTGTTTTCACCAAGTCCTGTGACTAAATTCTGTTAAAGGGAGCGTAAACTGATATGCATAGAGTGTGTCCTCAGGGAGGATGCGTGCCCTTCTTTGTTGCCTCTTCCTTTTTGTTGGCTGGAATTTTATGTAATGGCTGGATCCCCAGCAGCCATATTGGCCTATGTGGGGGCGGGGGGGGGGGTGACCTTGGGAATGGAGGCCACACACAAGGTAGACCAAGAGGGAGGGGGTGGGAGTCCCAGTCCCGGGGGGGGTGACCTTGGGAATGGAGGCCACACACAAGGTAGACCAAGAGGGAGGGGGTGGGAGTCCCAGTCCCGGGGGGGGTGACCTTGGGAATGGAGGCCACACACAAGGTAGACCAAGAGGGAGGGGGTGGGAGTCCCAGTCCCAGGGGGGCGTGACCTTGGGAATGGAGGCCACACACAAGGTAGACCAAGAGGGAGGGGGTGGGAGTCCCAGTCCCAGGGGGGGGTGACCTTGGGAATGGAGGCCACACACAAGGTAGACCAAGAGGGCGGGGGTGGGAGTCCCAGTCCCAGTCTTGCCCTGCTTACCTCTGAATTTTAAAATTGTATTGAAACCACCGATAGTTTGGGTTTCCTGTCCCTTACTTTGGACTTGATCCTAATGGATACATACATACACTGCAAAAGGTTGCCGTGAAGATTGCCTGGGTGAAGAGATGGGCTAACAGCTTTAGGATGCTTAATACGTGGTCTCGGACAGTGAGCCCTCAGTATGTGGTGGTTATGACTTGTGTTATTCTTTAAGCAAACATAGGGGCACGTCGGAGTTCTTGTATTTCTCACAAAAGAAACCCAAGCTGACTTGTCTGTGTCACATGAGTCTGTAATGTCCTGAAAGTGCGCCACGGCCCCTGGCCCGTTCGGACGAACCCTGACCCCAGATTCTGTCCTCCAGAGCCCTACTGAGGTCGCCGGATAAAATATAGAATGCCCAGTTACATTTGAACTTCGGATCAACAAGAAATCATGTTACAGGGTGAGTATGTCCCGGCTACCTATGGCAGGGGGACCTGGCTTGTGCTAAACCTGCATTCACTGTTGATGGGAAAGTCACGCTTAACTGAGAATCCTGAATTTGTATTTGCTACATCTGGCCCCCCCCATTGCCCTCCCCCAAACTGGAGCGGGGATCGTTACAGATCGGGTTCCTGAGGAGGCCGACTGGGAGACAAAATTAGTGTGTGGGAGGTTCACGGGGCGTGGTTGGGAGCAGACGTGTGTGTGTGGGGGGGGGGGGGGGGAGGAGAAGGTGGGGCGGGTTGTGGTGTGGTCACAAGGAAGGCCTCACTGACCCCGCGGGGAGCTCCGGGGCGGCGGGGATGCCCTGAAGAGTTCTCTGGAACAGGGCGACGGGCCTGTGCCTGTCTCCCTGCTCTCTGGCCAATCACTGGACGGCACCCACCCGAGATGGGGCCCGACCGTGGGGGTTGTGACTGTCAGAGGCTAAAGGCAGTTCCTGGAGAGGGACTCAGCTAAGAAGCGTCAGCCACTGACACCCCCAACAGCCCTAAAGGACGGGTCGTGGGCACATCGTGGCGCCCGCCGCGGGCCTACGTGATCCTCGCAGAAGAAGCTACCGGCGGCCCGGCCAGGACAGCTGTGCCCGCTTGGGGCAGGCGGTGCCGTTGGTGATGGCCAGACAGTCAGCTCGTGTCTCTCAGGCAGCTCAGAAAGGAGCATCCAGAAGAGAAAGGCCGTGGCTGACTCACAGTGGTGACCCCTTAGAGCAGGGACACGAGAAGCCCATTTCTACGTGGGAAACCGTATGCCTGGGGCCCTAGAATGATCTGGAATTCCAAGTAAGCTTCTTACTCTGCGGCGTCCGGCTTTTAAGATTCTTCTCTGAAGTCCTCACTTCCTGGGAATCCTGAAAACAGATCCCCGTCACCCGAGGTAACCTGACCGCACCTCCGGTCCGTGTACCCTAAGAGGCATTGACAGTGAGCCCTCAGAACAGCGGGGCCCCACGTGGCCCAGTCTCAGCAGAGACTCTCATACGGAGAAGCTCAGGACGGGGGCCAGAAGTTACGAAGAAGGATATTCTGGTAGCCACGGGCATCTCTACAAGAATATGGACAAGTGTCCAACTCACGATGCATAACCTCACTTCTCGAAAGCTCTTCCCCCCGCTCCCCTGCCCCTGGCACCGCTCAGCCCATCCGAGCCTCTCCCCTACCCACTTGTAAACATGCCACTGTCCCTCTCTGTGGCTCTTTCTGAGGTCGACTGATGGCTTTTCTAGGTGGATCATGGCCACTTTTGTCCCACCTTTCCCATCTTGTCTCTTGTCCCATTCTTCAGTGTTTCACTCATTTGGCAAAGACATCAGGTTGAATTGATTTGGGGAAGTCAAGATGCAGCTGGGGCAAAAACGTCTTCTTTTTTTTAATTTTTAAAAAACGTTTATTTATTTTTGAGAGAGAGAACAACAGAGTGTGAGCAGGGGAGGGACAGAGAGAGAGGGAGACGTGGAATCCGAAGCAGGCTCCGGGCTCCTCAGAGCCTGACGCGGGGCTCGATCTCCCGAGCCGCGAGATCATGGCCTGAGCCGAAGTCAGACGCTTCGCCCACTGAGCCACCCAGGGGCCCCGAGACATTTTCATATTAATAAATCCAGCTCTCACCACAAGGATGATTTAAAAAAAGAAAAAAAAAAATCCCACCATTTATTGAGCACATACTATGTGTCAGGCACTGACCTGAGTATTTTTCCTTGTCTACGCCAATTTAATCTGCACATCGAATCCCTGATTTGTGGAGAATAACCACCCGGACCGGAGCCCAGGTGTAGTGAACGCTAAGGTCACCCACTCCGTGCCCCTCTAAGAAACAAGCCAACCCCTGTGATCATGAATTTGCAGGACAACCCTCTGCGCTGCCTCTTGTCTCCACATCATCCCGCCTGTCTGCTCTCTCCGTAGCCTCACGGCTCCGTGGAACCCGAGACAAACACAAGACAAGCCAGAAACACCACCCCGAACGCAGACCATATTCCGGCGTTCCTTTGAAGCAGGAAGATGTGCCTGTTTTCAGGTAGATTTTAGGAGAGTCCTAGTAAACGGGAGACGTAGCCTTTCCGAAGCATCATTTGCCTGTTGCGTAGACGTGCAGGGTGACTCGGGGATAAATATTTCAGCTCTTCGTCATGGTCACTGTTTTTCTCTCCTGCTTATCACGAGACATTCTTTAAAGGCTGAAATTACAGTCACCTTTGCTGGAAAGCAGGATTCCCGGGCAGGCGATAGGCATCACAATAATCTCCAAATCGCGGAAAAAGCCGCTCCCAGGAATGTTTCCAGTTCTTTCGTTACGCCGCCTCCACTTACCCTCCCTCTGGTAACTGTGTCTCGTTGCCCTTCCGCAGAGCGGCCATCCTCCCCCAGTCCCAGTTCACGGGATCTGAGCAAAGCTTATCGTCCGCCCCTCCTTTTTGAAAAGGCTGAGCACATGACTGGGACTTCACATGCTCCTTGCCCACAGGGGTTGGCCGTGGGACGTAGGCGCTGCCCAGCCGGAGCCTGCGACACAGGGATTCTGTTCCGCTGGAAGTGCGAGCTTGAAGGGGATGTACCATCTAGCGTTGCTGGCAGCCATTTTGTTGCTATGAGGGAAGAGCCTGAAAAGAGAACCAACAGACAGAGAGAGAGAGAGAGAGAGAGAGAGAGATGGGCTTTGTTGATGTTATGTAAGGTCCTCATCCAGTCTTCCCTGCCAGACTTGCCCTTCCATTTTTCAGTCACGTGAACCAATACTCTTTTCTTAAGCCAGATCAAGGTCCTCGGCACGTACAACCAAAGACATTGCAACTTATACAAAAGGGAAGGGAACGGAAAACACCTGCTGGGTGGGAAGCCCCTCAGAGAAGCCACCAGCTTCAACCTGGCTACCACCAAATGATATTTCCCGGGGCGCCCGGGTGGCTCGGTCAGTGAAGCGTCCGACTTCGGCTCAGGTCACGAGCTCACAGCTCGTGGGTTCGAGCCCCGCATCTTGCTCTGTGCTAACAGCTGGGAGCCTGGAGCCTGCTTCGGATTCTGTGTCTCCCTCTCTCTCTCTGCCCCTCCCCGGCTCCCACTCCGTGTGTGTGTCTGTCTGTCTCAAAAATAAATTGAAAAGAATGATATTTCCAAATCGCAAACTCATTCTGCAGGATAGATTTTGAAGGAAGACTTGGCGGGGTTCACTCATTGGATACGGGGTGTAGGGAAAGGGTCTGTCGGGAATAGCCTTCGGGTTTTGGCCTGAGTTACTGCAAGAATGGGGCAGCCCTTAGCTGAGATATTCGTGTGGGATCACGCGTCCCACTGGACGAATGGAGCTTTTAACAGAACGCCCACCCGTCATATCCGTTTTCCAAGTATGGATTCCAAACCTGCAGGGAGTTTCTACTGGCTTAATCAAAAGTGCTTTTATTTTGTTCTGGGAGAACACGACTGTGCCTGGCTTCTATATGCAAAGCGGTATTTCAGACTTTTCTTTCTGGAAAAGTGATTTTCTCCTGCTTATGGGTTAACCGCTCTGGCCCGTTGGCCTTCTACAATGTCAGCAGAAAATGGAATCCTCTGCAAAAAGCCGTCTGCCACAAGATTTCCTTACAGCTTTCATCCTGACAGAATTCAAAGCATAAAGAGCCCGCTGGGCACTAGCCGGTGTCCTTGGTCCCCCTCTGGAGGGGACAGGAAGTGAGGATGGGGCCGGTGGGGAACTCCCAAGTCCCCCGATTTAAAAACAGAGAATCAGAGGCCTGGACAGGGGTTGGGGTGGGAATTGAGGCCAGAGGAGGCCCGAGCTGTGTTCTCCGGGTGCAACCCTGCACGATGGCAGACCCCGTGGCCGTGCGGGATAAAGGATGGTCTGGAGGCCGCCTTCCCTTCGAGAGCCCGTGACCCAGGACGGGCGGGCTGTGGTCCACCCCAGGGGGTGCCGGCCTGCGGCGATGTCCCCCAGCCCCGGGGGTGCGCCCTCGAGGGCCCCCAGGGTGCAGAGGCATCTGGGGCGCTCTGGGGCGGACGCAGAGCTCCCACACCATGTGAGAGTGAGGGGCCCCCCAGAAGCCACGGGTGGAGTTACGGGAAAAAGAGCCTCGCGTTTCCTCCTGGGCATGACATGGGTGCCTGACTCATGGTGGGGCTTGTCCAGGATGGTTAGGAGGTGTCCGCGAGCTTTCTGTGAGCACGTGAGTTTTGTTCACTTGGGATATAGATTCATGTCTCTAATAAAAGTCCACTCGGGGTCACGGGGCTGCCCCCCACCCCCGGCCACGGCCCGGCCTGTGCCTGCCTTTGGGCTTCGGGTCAGTGGGTGTCGGGTCCTGCACTTTGACGGTCGGCACCTGCTTTCCCTGCCCACCCCTGCCCATCTTGGCCTCTACCCCTCCTGCCCTGACCGCTCCCCAAACCGCCAGCCCCAAATTCTTCTCCCCGGGTTCTGCAGAGCTCCCCCAGCTCAGGTCCTGCCTTCTGTCACCCGAAGCCCCAGAGGCACTCGGAACCCGAAGGCCTGCAACGAACAGAGTCCCTGCTCAGAAGCCCCTGGAAGGATAGACGGCGTCGGAGGCAGGCGGCAAGCGGCACCTTGCACACGGCAGGTGCTCAGCCAGCGCCGGCTTCTCGCTCCCCCACGGCTCAGAGCGAGAGGCATTTAGGGGGGTGTGTGGGAACCTCTCCCAGCCTGTGATGGAGCCCAGCTGGACGGGAGACAGCATATCGTCCCATCCCGACAGCTGGCCTTTCTCAGCCTGGTCTTCAGGCCCCTCCTCCGGGGCCAGCTCACATTTGCCATGACTGCGGGTGCTGGGGGTTCAGGGAAGCAGGGCAGGGAGGGGGCGGTGTAGGGGCACAGGCCCGGGGAGGCTCCCCCCGGGAGAGCCCCTGTTCACATGCAGCCATGGAAGGGTCCTGAGAGGAAGCCATCCCTGCAGGAGGCCGCCAGCGCCTGCTTTTCGGTGTCACACACGGACCTGCCCCTTCCCGGGAAGGAACTAGAAAGTCACCTTCCTGGAGCCCCAGGCCAGGCAGGAGCGACCCAGCTGGGGCACCTGCTGGGTGGGATTCCCGGCTGGGAGGGAAGGGGTCAGAATCCCCACATTCTCCTTGACAGGAGCAGGGAACCCACTCACATTCTGGGATCGGTTTGTACCCTGGCTGATCCTTGACTTCTGGCGGCCCCAGCAGGGCGCCCATGGTTAAAGACAGCTCTGGAAATAATGGGGCCGACACACAAAAATGGTATTTTTATTTTTATTTAAAAAAATTTTTTTAACGTTTATTTATTTTTGAGACAGAGAGAGAGCGTGAATGGGGGAGGGTCAGAGAGAGAGGGAGACACAGAATCTGAAACAGGCTCCAGGCTCTGAGCTGTCGGCACAGAGCCCGACGCGGGGCTCGAACTCACAAACTTCGAGATCGTGACCTGAGCCGAAGTCAGACGCTTAACCGACTGAGCCACCCAGGCACCCCAAAAGATGGTATTTTTAAAAGACCCATTCTGAGTTGTGGGACTCAGATCCAAACTGAGAATACCACTAATGTCCAGTAATAAGGGATGTTAAAAAAAAAAAAAAGTACCACAATTACAAAAAAAATTACCAAAATTACAAGCCAGTCATCGGACACCAGTGATGCGGCTGGTGAAATGAGACGTCATTGACCTTTTCATAGATCAAAACGGCTGGATATCGGTGATGTCTCGCGGCTCGAACTTAGCTCTGTGTTTCGACAGGTAATGTAGGTCAAGATGCAAGTTATTAACAAGGAAAGTAGGAGCTCAGTTTTGTACAACAGATGTATTCATATGTATGGATTTCCACATATATTATAAAACATATATATATATATTTAACTTTGCTTTTATACCGGTTCGTATTTGATCAGGCTGCTTTTACCGTGTAAATGTAGAATTCTTATGGCCAGGGAGCAAGGTTTCGTTTTGGGCGGTAAAGAAGCAGGAGAAACCGGTGGGTGCCCGGGGTTGGGGGGGACTGCCCCTCCCCCACTGCCCTCGCGGTCGCAGGGGTGGCTCCCAGCAGCACGTGGCCCCCTCCCGGCTCCGGTGACCACGGATGGGGCAAGGGTGGGTGCTGGCCCACACTGGGCCGGTCAGAGTCGCTGCCCTGAGACTGAGAGCTCGGGCCCGGGAAGAGGTCGTGACTTCGAGCCGTGGTTTGGGGGTTTGCGGGACAATCGGCACAAGTACTTCCCCGTGGACGGAGCCCTTACCGCGTCCCAGGGACTAGGCGCTTCTCACGTCGAAGTTCATCCACCCTCCCCGTTTTGTTTTATATTTTATTTTATTTTTAAATTTAATTTAATTTTATTTTTTAATGTTTATTTTTGAGAGAGAGACAGAGCGTGAGTGGGGGGAGGGGCAGAGAGAGAGGGAAACACAGAATCCGAAGCGGGCTCCAGGCCCCCAGGTGTCTGCACAGAGCCCGACTCGAGGCTGGAACCCACGGACCGCGAGATCACGACCTGAGCCCCCCAGGCGCCCCCCCATCCTCCCCGTTTTAAAGACAGGAAGCTAAATCTAGGTGCGGCCAAGACACCTGCTCACTTTGCTGGCACTGGTGCCCCTGGGACCCAACCCCCCAGCTTGTCTCTCGGCTCCCCCCTCGGGAGGGCCACTTGCCCCCACCCTGCAGGTGCCCAGCTGGCTGAGAAGACCTGCGTCCGCCCCTGCGACCCCCACCCCCACCCCCGCGCATTCTCAGAGGTGGGGCTTGACGAGGGGGGCGTTCCTGAGGTCAGAGACTTTGAATCGTCCGTGACCCCCCTGTTACGCTCACCCATCACGGGTCAGCGAGGGCTCTCGGCTCCCCTCCTGAGATGCAGCCTGGATCTGGCCCCCCAGTCGCCAAGTCCACCACCAGCCTGGTTCCCACCGCCACCTTCTCTCCCCGGTGACCCCAGAAGTTCCTGCCCGACTCCGGCCTTGCCAAACGGGCCCCCGTGAACCCCCTGCACAAATGCTCTGAGGGCTCATCTCAGCCCTGAGATAATGTCCACTGTTCGGCAGCCTGAGGATGTAGGAGGTCTGGCCTGCACGCCCCCCTCACCCCGACTCCAGCTTGAGCCCCGCCCGCCCTCCCCTCGCTTGCACTTCCGGGTTCGGTTTCACCTTCGGGATGGTCCACACACCAGCCCCCTTCGAGGAGTATAGACACAGCAGGTAACCATCATTTGTTGAGCGTTTACCAAACCTCAAGGACAATGCTAAGCACTTTACATTTATTATCTCATTAAAACCTCACACTGGCTCAGTCACCTCTGCTGCGTATTTCGGCAAACAGAAGATTAGATGAGCCCCTAAGTGTGCCTCTCGCAGGACCCCAGGCGGCCTGGCTCCAGAGTCTGGGCTCCCACCGGAGCACCACCCTGCCCGAGAGCCCCCCCACGGCCCCCAGCCGATTGTCTAAATCTGCCTTTCCAGCTCGGAGCGAGGCCCGTGTGAAGGGCAGAACTGCGCCCCGAAAGCCTTGTGACCGGCAGCGCCTTGCGGCGGGAGGGACGTGAGGGTCTAGAGCCTGGGCGGGCCTGGGTCTGAGTCCAGCTTTCCTACCTCCTGGCGGGAGGGCCCGGAGCCAGTGACCTCACCTCTCGTGGCCTCCGTCTCCCCTTCTGTAAAATGGACACTAAAAACATTACGTCACCGCCATGGCTGAGGTGGAGGGAAAGTGGGGTAACGCACCGAAAATCCCGAGCGTAGCCGGGATCGCTCTTGTCTCCGTGATTACGGTCATGCTTCTGTCTGATCAGAAGCCTGCTCAGACAGCCCGCTGAACTGCCGGTCAGGTCTTCAGGAGGCCTCTGGCTCTTTCTGGGGGCTTGCTTGCGTCCGATGGGCCCCCTAAGTAGAAACGTTATCTTCCATTTTCTGAAGATGTTTTTCTAGATTGAGAGCCAGGGCTGTTTGCAGGGGGAGAGCAGCCCCGACCCTCAAAGTCCATTCCTCGCCAGGCGCCGACCACACGGTCACGTCACCAGAGACTTTAGGGTCCCGGGCACCGGCTGGTCGTTCCTTGCTGGGGCCCCCTCCCCATCTGCAGGGAGGACCTCACGGACACAACCGGATGAGACAATACAGGTGGAGTGCCCGGCCCGTGGTGGGCAGCCAGGGCGTGCCGTTTAGTTTAGAAGATTCGGCACCACCCTCTCATTGGGTGGCCTTGGGCACAGCCCGTGGCCTCTCTTGGCCCGTTCTCATTGACAGAGGGGCTGAGCCCTCTTTTCCAGGGCGTGTCCCCGAGTGTCTCAGCACCAGGACTGGACGGAGAGCACAGCTTTCTCATCGCCGGGCGGGGAGTGGCTCTGCTCTGCGCCCTTCAAGCCCCCGCTGTGCCCCCAGCCTGCACTCCCCGTCAGGGCGAGTGTTTACTGAGCCCCTGCGTGTCTCCTCCTTCCTCCCCGCAGGGACCTGGACAGCGAGGGGTCTGCGGCCCTTCTAGCGGACGACCAGCAGGCACCCAGAGAGGTTAGGTCCGTGCTCCGATCCCAGAGCTGCGAGCAGTGAGCCCAGGTCTGACCCTGGAGCCACGCCATCGACGGCCGAATGGTCACCGCGCGGCAAACGAAAGGGCTCGAAGGCCCTCGGGCCCCACCACAGCCCCCGCGGGCCCCACAGGCTTTGCCGCCGGCTCTCGGCCTTTCCCCCTCCCGCCTTCCAGAAGAGCTGCAATCTGTTTCTCAAAGTGCCGCCCCGCAGCTGCCCCCGCCGACTCTGTGGGGACTGGGAGGGACACTGAGATCACAGGGAAGGGCCGGCCCCAGGGCTGGCGGCCTCACCCGAAGCAGCTCTGGGGACCGCTCTGGGCCTTTGTCAGCCTCACGCACTCATTAAACTGGGTTGAACCAAAGGTCAGGTTTTACTGCAAATCTAGAAAGATCCTTGCTGGTCAGGCCAACCCAGAAACCAGCTCTGTGAGAGGGCCGTTGGGGGGGGTTTCCCGGCCATTTTCACGGAAGCTCTTCCGACTCGGTGGGGGGAAAATTAAGGGCTGGCTCCCTTCGAGTCAGCAGCACGCTGGCCCCAGAGGTCGGGGAACTCCGGCGTTGGGGCAGGTCCGCCCAGCACAGGCGACCTGGGCTGGAGTGACAAACGATGACGCAGGACGGTGGCAGGGGGACCTTGACAGAGGGAGAACCGCCCGACGAGGTCAGGCCTGGGGCCAGGGGAAACTTCCCCGCAGACTAGGGGTGAGAGAGAGAGAAGAACCTGGTGGCCTCTCCGTTCCTCCCGCTTGTGCTAGATTTTGTTTTAATTTGTTTTAATGTTTATTCAGCTTTTGATAGAGACAGAGCGTGAGTGGGGGAGGGTGAGAGAGAGAGGGAGACACAGAATCCGAAGCAGGTTCCAGGCTCTGAGCTGTCAGCACAGAGCCCGACGTGGGGCTCGAACTCACGAACCGTGAGACCCGTGGCCTGAGCCGAAGTCGGACCGACTGAGCCAGCCAGGAGCCCCTCTATCTTTTTTTTTTTAAAGCTTGTTTATTTATTTTGAGAGAGAGAGACAGAATGCGAGTGGGGAGAGGCAGAAGGAGAGAGAGAGGGAGACACGGAATTGGAAGGAGGCTCCGAGCTGTCAGCACAGAGCCCGACGTGGGGCTCGAACCCACGAACCGTGAGATCATGACCTGAGCCGAAGTCGGACGCTCCACCGACTGAGCCCCCCAGGCGCCCTGAGTGGGATCATTTTAGACCAGCTGGCCCTCCGCCTACCTTCGCAGCTGACCGCAGGCCCGAGACGAATCCCAGCCTTGATCAGCGGAGACCATCCTAGGTCAGCAGAACTTTCCAGCTGACCTTATACGTGTGCAAAACCATACACGTGGCTGTCGTTTGAAGTCACTGAGCTTCGGGGCGGTTTGTCAGGCGGCAGTAGGCAAGCCACACAGACCACCTGTCCCCTTCCCTTTTGCCAACACCCCCGTCCCGGCTGTGGACACCCCATGGGGGTGGGGACTGGGTCCGCCCCGTTCACTAGAGCATAGCATGGGGCTGGCATATATCGGGCCCTGAGTAAGCATTGGTCGAGTGGATTCAGTCATAGATCGGCTGGTGCTTATTTGGTGTGATATTTAGGGACTGGAAGCTCCGTGAGGGGACCCTGTCCGTTTTGATCTCCTCCGTCTACTCCTTAACTCAGCGCTAAGTTCAGTGTGTAGCACACAGTAGGTGCTTCATGAACTCCGTGTGTGTCTGTGTGGGCAGGTTGGGACTCCACTTTGTCCCAGCTCGCTGCAAGCCCCAGTCTGTCCCTCGAAGCAGGTTTTCACCGGCATGGGCCGCGTGGAGGGCGATACAGGCGGCTGGTGCAGTGACCTTTCTGGAATACCGGCCTCCCGAAATGTCCACAGCCCAATCCCTGAACCCTCCGAATATGTAACCTTCCGCGGAAAAAGGGACTCTGCAATAAGATATGAATAAGTTCAGGGCTCCGAGGTGGCAGGATGAGCCTGTGGGCACCAGGGTCCTGACGGTGGGGGGGGGGGGGGGGGGGGGGGGGGGGGGGGGGGGGGGGGGGGGGGGGGGAGGGTCCGGGGCAGACGCCCTGCAGCTGGCCCTCAGGATGGAGGAAGGGGCCGGGGGGCGAGGGCTGCGGGCGGCGTCTAGAAGCTGCAAAAGGCAAAGAAACGGGTTCTCCACCCCCCCCCCCCCGGAGCCTCCCAGCCTGCTAACCCCTGCATTTCCCCAGGAGACCCGTCTCAAGCGTGTGATCTCCCAAACTGTAAGAAAACACGCTTGTGTGGTTTAAAGCTACCCCGTTTGTGCTCATTTGCTACGGCCGCCGGAGGAATCTCATTCACCTTTGACCGCTTCCTGCAGCGAACAGGTACTCAGGTGTCCCCCAGGCTGCACCGAGGGCTGGGGCCGCCTTAGGGACCGCGGAGAAGGGCTCGGTGCATCACCCGCCTCTGCGGAAGTAAACGTGAACGCTTCCCTGCAGGCAGCCCACGGTTCGGGAGGGGACTTTTCAGACGCTGCAGAGAGAGGGGTGGGGTGGGGGGGGAATGGGTCCACGCCCGGTGGGCAGCGTCCATGCAGGCAGGTCCTGGCTGGCTCGGGGGACCGGGTGGCTCCTGGTGCCCAGCGGGGACTTCTCCAGACGCACTTACAGAAGGCAAACCTCCTGGATGGTTGGTCGCGGGAAGTGTAATCCAGACTCGGTAATGGATTTTTTTTTTTTAACGATTTTATTTTTAAGTAATCTCTACACCCACACGGGGCTTGAACTGACAACGTTGAGATGACGAGTTGCGTGACCTACCCACTGAGCCAGCCAGGGGCCCTAGAGACCCTGTAATGGATTTTGTGAAGATGTTTCCCGGTCCGGGGTCTGCTCCCCTCATTCCGAAGGCACCTGCAGGCTTTTCTTTGGGGAGCCACCCTTCCCCCAGGGCCAGTGGGGGTCAGGAGGGCTCACATCACTCGCCTCCTTGGGATCCAGGTGAGATTGTGCCACACGGGCTCAGCCGATCCGTGAATCCCACCCCTTGGGCCACAGGGATTGGTTCAGGGGTGAGCTTGTGAGCCAGGTTTGTCCGAGCAGGGCCAACACGGACCCTTTTGCCCGAGCTCCAGGGTGGAGGGAATTGCTCTTTGCGGTGGAGGCTCTGGGAGGACAGCATGGAAGTCTGGGGCCACTGGCGGCCTCTTGCCTCCCCACAGGGAGACTGTGCACAAGAACGGAGGCAACACATAGGAATGCAGAGCTGAGGGGTGGAGGGGAAAACCCTGGCAGGGGCGGGGGAGGATTGAGAGAGAGGCAGAATGGGCGACATCGTCAGAGCCCCTGGATGGAGCCATACCTGACTCCGTCTGCTTCACACCTCCCGGGCCGGCCAGGAAACGCCTCCCTCGTCCTTCCCTAACCCAGCGTGAGTGGGGTTTTCTGTCATTTGCAGCCAAGAGAGCCCTCGCTAGTGCAGCACCATAATGGCTGAGCTGCATGCGCCCTTGGACGCCGTTAGGGGTAAGCCCGTCCTTTTCTTTCTTTTTTTAACGTTTATTTATTTTTGAGACAGAGACAGACAGAGCATGAACGGGGGAGGGTCAGAGAGAGAGGGAGACACAGAATCTGAAACAGGCTCCAGGCTCCGCGCTGTCAGCACAGAGCCCGACGCGGGGCTCGAACCCACGGACCGTGAGATCGTGACCTGAGCCGAAGTCGGCCGCCCAACCGACTGAGCCACCCGGGCGCCCCTGAGTAAGCCCCTCCTTCCTCGTGCGGTTGGAGAAGCAAAAGCCCAGAGAGGCCGTGATCATTGCATCAGGTCCAGACTGGACCCGAGGACGTAGACCGTCCCCGCTTAGGATTCCTTCATCCACCCTGTGGTGAGGAGGGTCGGTTGGCCTCCTTCCCGCCCACCAAGCATCCTTCGGGGGATCGACCATGAACGTGAGAAGCAAGAGTTGGTAATTAGGCTGGATTCGCGTGAGGCTGTGCAGAGACCCCTGTGGATCCGAGAGCCGGAGGCTGGCACAGGAGATCGGGGACGCAAACGAGGAACCCTCCTCCTCGTTGGTAAACGCGGCCGACCCGTAACGCCAGGGTCTTTGTTTCGACGGTGTGACTAACGCGTGTTGCGCAGCTGCGGACGTCAGGCACGGTGCTGGGCGGTGGAACTTGGGGCGCGCGAGGGCCTTGCACCCCTGCCTGGTGCCGCCTCTCGGGGGTGATGCGAGGATTGAGTGAGACCCCGTGCAGCCGAAGGAGTCGGGTGGGGGCCTCTGCACCCTAACTGCCGGGCGGTCCCCTGGCCCTTGGCGTCTGTCAGAACCCCCAGACCGCATGCACGGCCTGTAAATTCTAGCTCAGTAAATGAAAGCCACTCAATTTCATGAAAAAGTGCGCAAGAACATCCTCTCCCTCCACGAGAGTAGTTGGGCTTAGGCTGCAAGCCGAGGAGAAAAGCTTTCCGTGCCGGGAAAGCCAGGCTCCTTAAAACAACAAAAGAAGTGAGTTCAGGAAGGAGGGGAGAACGGACGTCAGACGCTCTGGCCGCAGGGGTGCAGACCGGAACCGCGGACAGCGTCGGGGACAGCGCGTCGTCGCCGGGACCGAGCGCGGTCACACGCACCGGCTATCGTCCCCAGCAGGGCTGCTGTGGCTCTCAGCTGTTTTGGATGATCTGTGTCATGACTTCCGTCCCCGAGCTGAGGTCACCGAGGAGGGACCGCGGCTCGGGGCCCACGCCCGCAGGCTTTGCAAAGCAGCGGTGACAGGTGGGACAGCTAACGGGAGGGAGGTCAGCCACGGGGCTGCTTACCAGCACCCAAGCCACCGGGGACCTCTTGGCGAGTGCAGGCGCGAGGTGGGCGGGGGGCGTGGGGGGGACGGGCCGGCTCCCCGCCCTCGCCCGCTGTCCCTCACCCCCTCTCTGGCTGCCCAGCACCCCGGAGCAGGAGCCCCAGGAGGGCAGGGACTCTGTATGCAATTGCCCGGCCGCTGGCCTGAATTCTCCGATGAGGCCAGGAGCGATGCGACTCTAAGCGTGACGTTCACACTCCCGAGGGGGAAGAGATGAAATTAAAAATTCAGCCTATGAAGCGAGGCCAGTGAACGGAGAAGACAGATGAAGGCCCGGAGGAGGCCGCTCTGGGGAGATGCCACTCTTGGGCACGAGCCAGAAGAAACAGTCAAGCAGGTGGGTGTCTGAAACAGAATCCCAGGCGGAGAGACTGGCTGTGCAAAGGCCCTGAGGCGGGAACGTGCCCGCCGCGTTCCAGGCACGGCCGGACACAGAGAGCTGGGGGACGACGGGTCAGACGCACGGCAGGAAAGCCAGATCACGAGGACATGGGCCCCAAAGTGGCACATTGGGGTTTATTCCGAGCATCTCGGGGGCCAAGCTTTGAAGAGTGAGAGAGCTGAGGCAGGGCTCTTCACCCCAGCGGGCTCCGTGCAGAGCTCAGAAGGTGCCATAAACAGCCATGCACACCGGGCCACAGCTGGCTTCTACGCAGAGGCTCTTAGTGCCCTGTCAGAGTCACCCGCGCTTCCTTCCCGCCTCCAGGGTTTTCTACCTCGGGAAACAACACCAGGGCTGTATCTGGAGGTTTTGCTTTCCTTTTCTTCCGACGACATTAAAAAAAAAAAAAAAAAAAAAAAAAGCTGACAAGTGACAATAGGCCTTCCCTCCTCGCCAGGCCCCACGTATGTCCGTGCGTATCTTCGAAGGGATCACCTGCCACGAAACGTGAGACCAGGCCCGGGGCCACGGATCAAATGGATGTTTCAGACTGTCAGCGCGATATGCGTCCATATTTGCCAACAAGTGAAAAAAAATTATGTTTCGGGGGATCCAGGGTTTACACGCTGGGATCTCGATGGTGTCTCCTTTCTCCCCTTTTCTGTCCCAGCAATCATCTGAAGTCCTACTCAAAACAAAGAGCTCCCTGTTGGCAGTTAATCCTCAAAGGGAAGGCTTTGTTCGAGACTAAAAAAACCTCATTCAACCCTGTTGGCAAGGAGCTGGCGTTCCTTGTGCCAACTCGGCCTGGTATTTCCAGCTCTGACTGGGAGCCTACATTTGAGAGCTTAAGTTCGTTTTTTTTCGCCCCGTGCAAGGGGAGCTCTGTATCACATGGCGTGTCGGCTGAGCAGGTACTGAAGGGAATAATCGGGGAATTAGAACAGTGGCAGGAATAAAGCCAGGGCGAGGGGGTAGGGAGAGGTGTGGATGTGCTGGGAGAGGTTTCCCGGAGAACGGGAGCCCGAGGACAGTGCGGGCAGCTGCGTCTTCAGCGGGCTTCCTCCCGGCTCCGTGGACGCATGAAAAGATTGCCCCTTGTATTAGCTTTCGATGCCGTGTAACAAGTTGCCCCAGACGTAGTGGCTTAAAACAACACCCGTGTTTTTTCTTCCTCATTTTTGTGGGACAGAAGCGTGGGCACAGAGAGGCCGGGTTCTCTGTCTCACTGGGCTGAAATCAAGGTGTTGGCCGGCCTGTGTTCTCCTCTGGAGCGTCGGGCCCAAGTCCTGTCTGCTTGTTGGGGTGAGCCCGGGCTCCCTCCACTCTGAGTGGCCTTATTCCTTGCTGCACGGCCCCTTCCGCTTTCAAAGCCGGCCGGCAACAGACGATCTCCTTCGTGCTGAATGCCCTACGTGCTTTGAATCTCTTTTTCCAGGAAGGGCTTCTTCCCTTTGCAGGGCTCACCTGATTAGGTCAGGCCCACCAAGGATAATTTTCTTTCTAGTGTTTATTTATTTTGAGAGAGAGAGAGAGAGAGAGCACGCATGCAAGTGAGGGGGGGCACAGAGAGAAGAGGAGAGAGAATTCTAAGCAGGCTCCTCATTGTTAGCACAAAGGTGGACGCAGGGCTCAATCCCACGAACCGTGAGATCGTGGCCTGAGCCGAAATCAAGAGTCGGACGCTCAACCGACTGAGCCACCCAGGCGCCCCCATTTTCTTCCTTAAAGTCACTTGTGCCCTCTAACACCACTATGTACGTACTCACGATGCAGAGGATCATACGAGGGTGTGGAACATTGAGGGGCCGTCATGGGATTCCGCCTGCCGTATCTTTCCTCACGGTCATTAATAGACGTTCAGAACCACTTGCCAATTCCAGGCTTCAGAAGCACTGCCTATGGGCCCAAGAAAGCCCCGGACTCTCCACTGAGGCAGGATGCTAGGGGCTGAGGCCCGGGAGTCAGAGAGACTTGGGTATGAGTCTGGGTTCTTGATCATGTGACTGCCTCAGTCACGACGGGCTGGATTATGCTGTGGTGACAAACGTCTCAGTAGCTTAAAACAACACAGGTGCACTTCTCACCCATACCACAGGCGCGTCGCAGGCCGGCAGAGGGATAGCACTCCGCGTGGCCCCTCAGGGACCCAGGCGGACAGGGCGGCTACCCTCGCAAAGGTGTCCCGTAGCCAGGCCAGAGGGGAAAAAAGAATATGGCGGAAGCAAATCACGTGGCCACACCTACCTCCACGAGGACAGGGAGGCGCCCTTGGAGAGACAGCGGGAGGGAGACGGGCGGTGATCTTTGGTGAGCGGCTCCCCGTCTGAGCCTCAGTTTCCTCTGTGAAACAGACCTGAGAGTGTGGTCTGTAGAGGTGGGGATACGATGAGAATGAGAAACTAAGCCCCAGAGAAATGAAGGTCACGCAGAAGGCAAGAGGAGGGATCTGAATCCAGGTAAACCTGGCCTTAAAGACCCGCCACTTGGAGCCCTCCCTGTGACGCCCCGGGGGGACCTCTTACTCAGCTTTCGGTCCCTTCCTCCTGGCTTCTGGGGTCAGCTCAGCACGTGGCTCTGGGCGGAGATCTGGTCAACCACCGCGTCTGGCCTGAACAGACACTCCATCTGCCTGGCCTTCAGCTAGACACAGCTGGCCGCAAAGGGACTCACTTTATAACCCACCGCCAGGTCTATACGGCCGGCACGGACGCGAGAAATCTTCTAGGCCAGCGGTTGTCTCTATCAGAAAGGGAGAATGTGTCCGTTGGATGCTGATGGCGGGGTCCCTTAAGCTGTCTTCAATCCTTGAGGAGCACAATGGGAATGGTGTACGATCTGCAGTGACATTTACCGTTGTTTAAAGCGTGAAGTTGCACTGGGGACCGGGGCAAGAATGGGGGTGGCTCTTAGTGGGTACAAGGACTGTTGTGGGGGGTGATGAGAACGTTCTGGAACCAGACCGTGTGATGACTGCACAGCCTTGTCACCGTGCTAAAAACCACTGAATGCACGCTTTGAAACGACAGACGTTATGGCACGTGAAGTCTGTGTCAACTGAGAAATGTCAGTTGGGGCGCCTGGGGGGCTCCGTCGGTGGAGCGTCCGACTTCGGCTCAGGTCGTGATCTCGCGGTTCGTGGGTTCGAGCCCCGCGTCGGGCTCTGTGCCGACAGCGCGGAGCCTGGAGCCTGTTTCAGATTCTGTGTCTCCCTGTCTCTCTGCCCCTCCCCCGCTCATGCTCTGTGTCTCTCACTCTCAAAAATGAATACATGTTAAAGAAAAAATTTTTAAAAAACATATCACACAGACACGCGCAAAAGAAATGTCAATTATGAGAAGTCTGTCTCAATTAAGAAAAACAAAAACAAAACACAAAAACAACAACAAAATAACAACAAAAGAAACGTCAACCTGCTTGCCGTTCTGCCTCTTTGCCTACTTTCGCGTTAGGAGTGTCAACTCTTTTTATGTGCCAGTGTCTGTCTCCCTGTTGTTTTTTTCCGATGGTGCCCATTTTTCCTCTGGGAAACTACACTCTGCCATTCTCCTTGGCCCCAGTGAGCCTGTCCCCCCACAACACACCCCCTCTCCAGGTCAGATACGGCAGATGTCCCCGTTTGATTTGTCTCCATACAGACATGGGTTCACTGGAGGCCATGTGACCCTAGGGGAGCCAATCAGAATCCTGCCCTGGGACTGCTAGGAGAGGGCGGGGAGGGAGCAGCTCTGTTTTCCCCGGAGGGAGGCAAGTCTGGGGACTCTTCTTTGCCTTCATAGAGGAAGGCCGCCTGCAGGAGGAGAGGTCAAGGTTAACACACAGAAGGTCCCAGAGCTGAGACATGGAAAGATGGACAGTCTGGAAGACTTGACCTTGGTCAGGGGTTCCAAAGGGGTGTTTTGCCCTCCAGTCGACATGCAGCGATGTCTGGGGACATTTTCGTGTGTCACATCTGGAGCAGTGCAGGGGTGGGGGGCGTGGGGGGCGCCACTCACCATCTAGTGAGTAGAGGTCAGAGGTCGGGGTCGTTGCTGAGCTCCCGACGATTCACTGGACGGCACTCACATCCAAGACTTACCCAGTCCCCAAATGTCAGTACGGCCAATGTGGAGAAACCCTCATCTCCAGCCGTGTCTGAAGCCAGGTGCCCACCCACCCCCTCCACATTCCAATGACATGAGCCAGTAAAGTCCCTTTTTTTTTTTTTTTTTTTTTTTTTGGCTTAAGCCACCACCACGAGTTGGGTTTCTGTCCCTTGGAATCAGAAGAATCCCAACTAATACACTGGTCAGGGGCCGCTTATGAATCAGCTGGGCTCGCACGCTGTTCCAAGGATCAGAAGCCTGGGGCTCTTTCTTGCTCAGACAGCGAGACGACTGGAAGGGGGCGGTTGCCATTGGTGCAGCAGCTCGGCGATGTGAGATGCTGATGCCTCAGTGATTCTCTTGGCCTTTTCCTTCAGGTCACAAGATGGCTGCTGCAGCTCTAAGCATCACATCAGTAGGCAAGGCGGGAAGAAAGAAAGAAGACGCGATGCCAGTGACATCTGTTCCTTTCAGCAGGAAATCAGAAGTTTTCCCAGGACCCCAGCGGACTTCCCTTTATGTTTCATTGGCCAAGACGATGGCATGCGGCTGCGGAGGAGTCTGGGAAAGGGAAAACTTAGCTTTTCCAGCGCTTAGAGTGAAAGGGGAGAGGAATGGAAGTTGGATCAGCTGTAGGAGAAGAGACGCGCAACCCCGTGGTTAATCCTGGTTATCTCATCCGGAACCCCCCGACTTGCCAAGACATGTTTGAAAACCAAACATGGGACATGGGTTACTACATACAGATTGATAAACCCACCTTCAAGACATGTGATGCATGCGGGAAGAGAAATAAAAGCAGAAGGGGTGTTTGAGAGTGAAATGCCCACATCATAGATGAGAAAACTGAGGCCAAGTGATGTGTTCCAGGCCACAGCAGCAGCTGGACAGGGGACGGAGGTGTAGACAGAGCCTTGTCCGGGTCGTCTGGGGTCTGGGTCCAAATCCAGGCCTGGCCTCTCCGAGCCCCAGTTCCTCAGATTCCAGAGGACCTGTAACGTGTAGTTACTGACCTCCTGCACCCAGTTCTCAGCCCCGTAGTTCTTTTCTCCCCCCAGTGTTTATTTATTTTTGAGAGAGAGAGAGAGAGCATGCAAACAGAGGAGAGACGGAGGGGGGCAATGGACAGAGGATCCAAAGGGGGCTCTGCGCTGCCAGCAGAGAGCCCGACGTGGGGCTCGGACTCACGAACCACGAGATCACGACCTGAGCTGAACCGACTGAGCCACCCAGGCGCCCCCCGGGTCTGTTGTTTTTCAATTGAGGTGAAATTCACACAGAAACTTAACCACTGGTATTTAGCGTCTTCATGAGGTTGTACAACCACCACCTCTATCTCGTTGCGAACCATTTTCACCACCCCCAAAAGGAAACCCTGCACCCGTGAAGCAGATGCCCCCCATTCGCCTCTCCCTCCAGCCCCTGGCAACCCCCAGTGTGCCTTAGGTCCCTGTGGGTTCATCCCTAGTCTGGAGATTTCACATAAGTGGGATCCTACAGCATATGGCCGTTTTTGTCTGGCTTCTTTCGCTCTGCATCTTGCCTTCGACGTTCATCCACGTGGCAGCCGTCTCACGCCCCATTCGTTTTTATGACTGAGTAATATTCTACGGTGTTTATTCACCGCGGTTTATCTATCCGTTCGTCGGCTGTTGGACATCTGGTTGGGTCCACCTTGCGACTGTTACGAACAGTGCCGCTGTGAACGTGCCTGTGCACGTACGGGCTGAGCACCTGTCTTCAGTCGTCTGGGGCATGTACCTGCAGGCTCACCTGGTAATTCTAGGCTTAACCTTCTGAGGAAACACCAGGCTGTTTTCCACGGCGGCCGCACCATCTCACGTTCCTACCCGCAGTGGACAAGAGTTTCCAATTTCTCTACACCTTTGCGGTCGCCTGCTGTTGTCCGCTCTTAAAAATGACAGCGCATCCTCGCGAGTGCACTTTTGTGGCTTTGACTTGCGTGTCCCTAACGACGGGGGACACGCAGCATCTCTCCGTGTGCGCGCTAGCCATCCGTACACCTTCCCCGGAGTCCTTTGCTCATTTTTCAGTTGGGTTGTCGGTCTTCTTGTTGTTGAGTTGCAGGCGCTCTTTACATATTCTGGATGATGCTGGATCTTTATGCAGTGTTTAACCTATAAAGCTGGGAAGCCCACGTTAACACTTAAAACTGATCAGAGAGTACTCGAACGCCTGCTCCTAATGGCCATCCAAGTGGGGTGTGAAGGCAGCGGTCCCAGTCATAAAGGCCCAGCCTGTGTCCAGTCAGCTGTCCAGGCCACAGAGCAGGACGCCTGTTAGAGCAAGTGTGCCATTCACACCCGTCTTTTGTGTAACACTTTAGATACTAACATTACGAATCTCTGCATTCCCGATGGCCGCCTTGGTAAGAGAGGGCGTTACCTGCCCTCTTGGTCTCATATTTGTTTTATTTTATTTTGTGAAAAGTGGATCTGTTTTTATTTTACTAATTTTTTATGAACTTAAAAATACCACTTTATTTTATTTTGGGGGGACTAAATCGTTAAGGAAGCGGGGGAAGCCCCGTGCCCCCTCCCTAGCCCCGGGCCGCTGGCTCCTTTGGGAATTGATGTCATGTAACTGCTTTCCTGAGGGATCTGAAGCAACTCAAATAGAAAGCACAGATACAGTTAAACGCTGACTCTCCTCTATCAGACTACAGGGCAGTCAGAGTAGGCGATCAACGTGCTTGGGCTCACTTTCTTGCTCCTGGGCTCCCGGAGGTCACTTGAATTCTGTCACCCGTCAAGGTCATATCCCCGGCCCGGCTCGGCAGGGAGTGGGAGCAGCCAAAACATTACCTCCCTGTGGCAGGAAGGAGATGGTCACGGTCCGGTGTGGCCTCTTCGTGGGCGTGCATGTGATTCAGACACTCAGGAAAAGGTCTCCTTCACGCTTGGTTTAAAACTTCCTGTCACCATCTTGGAATTCTTCATAATTAATTATGTAGCCAGTCCTACCCACTTAGGGTTGCCAGATGTAACAAATAAAAAACACAGCTTGGGGGGAGGGGGGCGCCTGGGTGGCTCGGCCGGTGGGTATCTGGCTTCAGGTCAGGTCATGATCTTGAAGTTCGTGGGTTCCGACCCGCGTCCGGCTGGGTGCTGACAGCTCGGAGGCTGGAACCGGCTTCAGACTCTGTGTCTCCTTCTCTCTCTGCCCCTCTCCCACTGGCACTCTGTCTCTCTCTCTCAAAAATAAATAAACGTTAAAAAAAAATAATGATAAAAAATTTAAAAACACAGGAGGGGGGCACCTGGGTGGCTCAGTCAGTTAAGCAGCCGGCTTCGGCTCAGGTCACGATCCCGCAGTTCATGGGTTCAAGTCCTGCGTCGGGCTCTGTGCTGACGACTCAGAGCCTGGAGCCTGCTTTGGATTCTGTGTCTCCCTCTCTTTCTCTGCCTCTCCCCTGTTCTCTCTCTCTCTTAAAAATAAATAAGCATTAACAAATAAATAAAAACAAAAAACAAACCAAAAAAACACAGGACTCCCAGTTACATTTGGTTTTTACATAAACAAATTACTTGTTAAGTGTAAGTATATCCCATCCAATATGTTAAAAAAAAAAAAAAAAACACAAAAACCTATCTGTCACTTATCTGAAGCTCAGGTTTAATTGTGCAGCCTGTTATTTTTATCTGGCAACCTTAAGGCCATCTCGTCCACGTGACAGGAAGGGGCGTGGCGGGGGGCGTGGCTGGGGATGAGGTTTTGAGTCCCGGGAAGAACAGGAAGGGGACCCAGCTTCGTCTTTTCTGTAAAATTGGTCCTGTGGGGGAAATATGTGTCCCCAACTTGCACACGGAAAGGACCAGGGTGCAGGGTGCCCCCTTCCCACCCTGAGATGGTCCTGCTTGCAGCCTAGAGGCAGGGACTGCAGGCTGTGGGTGACCGAGGCCTCCACGCCTCTGCTCTTTCCCTCTCGGTGACTGTCGGTCTTGGGGCGGCCACTCCTTTGTTGGAGTGACTGGGTTTGGTTACACTCTAGTCTTCATTACGGTTTTATGTGCGATTGTTAGGCCCCTTTTACAGCTGAGGGCACAGGTAGAGCAACACTGCCAGACTCCCCGTGTCGGTCAGCGTCCAAGCAGAGGAGCAGGACCGGTAGGAGACAGATCATAAGGGATTTCTTGCAAGGAGCTGGCGTGGGCCTGGGGGGCGCCTGGCCAGGCAGGTCGGAGTCCGCGGGTCAGGCCGTCAGGAGGCGCCGGGGTCCTTGGACACCAGGTGGGGCTGCTGTCCACAGGCAGAGTTGTTTCTGCGGGAACACTTCAGCCCTGTTCTTAAGGCCCTTCAACTGATTAGACCAGGCCCACCTGGATCATCTAAGACACTCTCTCTACCTGAAAGTCACATGATTTTGGAGACTGTAATTACTTCCACACTACTTCCTACAAGTGCCTAAATGAACGATCAAGTGAATGACTGGGGGCTATGGCCTCACCAAGTTGACACATGCAATTGACCATCGTGACCTAAGTGGTGGGCCCGAGATTTGAACTGAGGCCTGACCTTGAGCTGATTTTGATTACCACGAACATCTAATTAATCCTTGCAGCAACCCATGAGGCAAGCAATATCCCCACTCTATAGACGAGGAAAACAAGACCCGGAGAAGATAAGCCACCAGCCGACTTACGCATCAGCTCTCAGCCGGCATTCAAGAAATAGTTTTTGAATGAACAGATTTCCTTAGCCAAGATCCACAGCCTGTCTTGTGTGGCACCTGATGACTGACCCTCCCACCCTGGCCCATCCTGCTCTCATCTGTCAGGAGCTGCCACGCCATCTGAGCAGTAGGGACTTTTATTCTGGTGAGGGACCCTGGGGTAGGAAGAACCTTTATAGAGAGAAATGGGAGAGTGCAGCCCAGACCAGGGTGCTGACCAAGCTCGAGGACGACTGTTGGGGTCTGCGGCCTCTGCCCCTGGGTCCCACAGTGAAGGGGAACCCGGCAGGAGGGCCACCCTCTCCCAGATAGTAACCATGGACAGCACTTTGTCACTTAGCGCCTGGCATCTGCAAGCAGAGGAAACACCGTCTGGCCCTCGCTGGCCCCCCCCCCGACCACCCACCAGGACGTGCCTGGGGAGCAAAGGGGCATGTGTGTGGGGACGAGACTTTGATGCCCGGGTTGGGGGTGGGGGGCCGGTGGGGGAGCCGCCCTCCACAATTAGCTAGACGACCAGCTTGTGAAATCAAATATGAGGGATTGGAAGACTTTTATGGGGGGCTTTTCTGCTTCCAGCAAATTCCAGGGCATGATTTTACAATCCCTTGATTCCAGGCCTCCCTTTGCCCCCCACTCTCCGTTGTCTGAAGGGAAAGGTTGGGGCTTCCATGGAGCTTGGGGGGGGGGGGGCGGGGGGATGGGGTGGCCCAGTGAGAAGCCAGGGAGGGAGCAGGGCGGCTGGGCAGGGAGCGCTCTGGAGGTCGGAGATGAGCCCTTCAGCAGAGTCTCAGGTCAGGCGACTCCAGCCAGTGCCCTCGGGCCACCGCTGGGCCACCGCTGGGCCCCCTTCGTCCTCCGCTAAGACCTGGGACTTGGTCCACGTTGTAGGGAAAGTTCAGAGACCCAGGGACACTGAGTTTCCATGAGGGACTTCAAAATACGTCCACAGGGTGAGCGGGGCCGGGGCCGGGGAAGCACGTGTGGGGACGCGGCACAGGGACGGACAGACGCAGTGATGGGGAGACGCACAGACACAGACACACGGGGGGAGGGGCAGCGGTGGAGAGAGAGCGAGACCGAAAGAGCAGCGGGAACAGGGACCCACAGTCAGAGAGAACCCGGGCGCAGGAGAGAACAGGGGCGGCCTGGCCGGACTGGCCGGACTGCGGAGCCGGCCAGGCCCCTGATCGCGTGTTGTCCGAGGGCGACAAGTTAGTACAAGAGGCAGGAGGCGGCGCTGCAGTTACACCGCTGGGGTTGGAAGTCCCCCCTCCCAGCACGTCCCCTAACCTCTCCGGGCCTCAGTTTCCCTCCGGGGCAGGGAGGACGGAGCGGTCCCCAGCGCCCAGGGTTTGCTGGGAGGACGACACGAGTGGCAGTCCCCAGGCGAGGCCACCGTCGCGGGCCCTCCCGGCAGGGCCGGGGATCGGCGGCCACCAGGCACGCCGGGGCCACGAGTCCGCCGCGCGGCTACGCGGGCTCCCGGTGGGGGGAGCAGGACGGGCCCGTCCACGCCTGGAAAGGGGTGTGCGTGTGACTGTGTGTGTGTGTGAGTGAACGTGTAGGGATATGTGTGTGAGTGCGTGCAGGCCTGGGTGTGAGTGTGCCGATGCGTGTGAGGGTGAACTTGTGCTTGGGTGAGCGTGGTCTGGGAGCGCACGCGCGTGCGCACACGCCCCCTGGTGGCCGGGTCCGCTGGGAAACGCCCTCTGTCTTTGCGGGCTCTTGCGCGCTCTTCCCCGTGAGGCACAATTCGCACACAGACCGCTGTCGCCGTCGGCATCGTCAGCAGCCACATGGCCACCGTTTACTGGGCAGGCTGCACCTACTACAGCTATGCGTCCTACCCCTCACTCATCCACCCAGCAGTGCTTTCTTGAGCGCCTACTGTGGGTCAGGGGCTGTGTCACCGACAAGAACGTAACTAGCGTCACTCCCATTTCACAGACGAGGAAACCGAGATTCAGAGAATTTAAACGACTTCCACGGTTATGGCTGGTGAGGGTCCCAGCAGGGTCTAAACCCAGGTTTTTTACCCCTTAGCCTATGCTTTCGCCATGGCTGATCCCCTGGCACCTCTGAGAAGCCCCTGTCCCTGTCCCCTGTCCCCTGCCCCTTGGCCCCTCTGTCCCATGGCCTCCTGTCCTCTGTCCCCTACCCATGGCGCCCCCTTCACGGTATTGCCCAGTGCTCACTGCAGGTGCTCACACCTTGCCTGCCTGGCCTGTCTCCCCTGCTAAGCCCCGAATCCCAGAGGGTGTCACTGTATCCTCAGCTCCCAGCCTACGGCCCAGGCCATAGTAGGTGCTCAGCATGTGGTTCTTGAATGACTGGAGGACACCAAAATCTCCCCTCTCCCTCCTGCTTGGCTACCTAGCTCCTAGTTTTGAAGTCTTCCCCTCCTCCAGGAAGCCCTCCATGGTATCCCTCCTGCCCCCAGGCTCTCCAGGGTCCCGGGCCCCTGGCTCATCCCTACACACCACAAATGTCTGCCTCCCCCACCGGCCTGTCTTGTTCACTATTGCATTGCCTGGCACATAGTAGGCACTTAGTAAATACATTGAAGGAATGAACGAGTGGCTGAATGAACGTGTGCGTGAGTGAGTGGGGGCTTCCCAGGAGGCAGGTGGGTGGGGACAGTGTTGAGGGGAGGCTTGAGAACTTTGGCCAACGGGGAGAGGAAGGGCAATCCTGGTGACCTCTTCCAGGTTCTAGAAGCTGCTTCATTCCTGGGATTCTGGCCCCTTGCCCCGACTGTCACAGCCAGCAACGGCCTCCAGCGTTTTCCTCACACTGCGTCACTCCGGCCTCTGCTGCCACGGGCACGTCGCCTTCTCTGACTCTGACCCCTGCCTGCCTCCTCTGAGGACCCTCGTGGTGACTCTGGGCCACCCAAGCGCTCCAGGACCGTCTCCCCATCCCGCGGGCCTTGGCTGAATCACATCTGCACAGTCCCCTTTTGGGGTGCAAGGTGGACACGGTCACAGGGTCCAGGGATCGGGATGTGGACCTCATTGGGGGCCACGATTCTGCCCACCACTCGGAGTACATCGTGCCCCTCTGCAAACCTCGGCCTCTGCATCTCTAAAACGAGAATTTGGGGCTTTTGCACCCGGGGCTCTGTGCACCTGCAGCACCCACACCGTCCTTGCGCTCGGGGGTTCGCCGGAAGTCCCAGTGTGGTTAGGATGCGGACCCTGCCACCGGCCCGCCGAGGGACCAGATGCTGTCCGTGCTGGGCCACAGTCCAGTGCCTGCTGCAGAGACAGGGAGGCCTGTGGCGATCATGCAGAGCCCTCAGCCCTGCCCCTAGTCAACGCCCTGAGGATCCCCGCTGCTGTCACAATGTCAGGGCACAAAGGGCACCCGCATCGGGTCTGGACCCCTCTGTGGGTGCCTCTGCCGTGAGGCCTCCTCTGCTCCCGGCCTGGGTCGCCCTCCCTTACGGATGCATTTGCTGCCCTCTGCTGGCTGTGACGAGCTCTGCCCGGCTCCCCGCAGCTGTTGGGGGCTGCCTCTCCGAGGTCCTCCCTCTTGGTGGGGGTGATTCCTCCGGGTCCCCACCTTGAGGTGGGCTCAGGCATGTGCCCCTGTGACCTACTGCCAGCGCTGTGAAGAGTAGAAGGCCATTTCCCAGGATGAGCCGACACAGTGCGGACAACCCCCGCCTCTTCGCTGGGGCAGGAAGGACCACAGCTCGGTCGGGTGTCCTCGTGGCTGTCCGGTGGTCTCGTAGCCTGGGGTCTACCTGCCGGCAGCTTAGAGCCGCTCAGACCTGTGTGCCAAGCTTGGGCCTACCGCTTCCTGGCTGTGCGTCCTCGGGTGAGTTACTTAACCTCTCTGAGTCTCAGTCTCCTTTTCTGAGACATGGCATTAATTCTACCTTGATATAAGAGCTAATATCTGTCCAGTGTGGACTGCCTACGCGACCCTGTCCTGGACACTGGATCACCGTTTAAATCTGAATTGCTCTCATCAAATACTTGCAAGAACTTAGGAAGGAGGCACTGTTTTGGTCTTCATTTTACAGATGAGGAAACTGAGTCTCGGAGAGGCACAGTCTCCTGCCCCAGGTGTATGCGGCCAAGAGTGGAGAACTAGAATATAAATTGGGGTCTGTCTAAACCCACCGCCTGTTCTCTCTGCCTTATGCCCCTGGGTCTCTGGTCGCGGCAGAAACCCCCAGTGGCCAATACATGTGTTCTTGATTGTTGTTCTTGTTGTTTTAAATAAAGGAAAATAAATCAGTTAATGAAAGCATTTTGCTTGGCGGTCATTTCTTCTCCATACGTGGGGTGGCTGTGATATTAAGAAAGATTCTTGGGGGGCAGTGTTGGGACCCCAGCCTTCGATACTCGCCGTGCATATCCTCAGCCTTACATCCCGTCCAGCCCACACCCCCTCCCCGCCTCGACCTCCAACCCACAGCAACGTTCCAAGGCAGGGAGACACCCCTGGACTCTGAAACCCCCAAGAAAAGACACCCCTGCCACCCACCGTCGCCATGTTGCACAACTTTCCTTTGGCGTTTTTATTGTCAGCCCTTTCTGCTTTTAAGAAAAGCTCCTAAAACCAAAGCCAGTTTGGGTAATTTGACGTTTGTGAGAGCAGAAGCGATGTTTTGATTCCAATTAGTAAACCACAAATCCCTTCGGCAGCCTCTCTTTTGGGGTGAGCCTAACAGCAGAAAACCCATTAGAACATTCCTGAAGGGAACAAAAACACTCTAGGGTCTATTTTGTGCCGGGTGCCTTCCGTCTATCACCTCATTTAATCCTACCAGCTGTGGCAAAGCGTTTTACCTCTGACAGATGGGGAGCCGAGCCTGCGAATGTGCAGGGGCTCCCCAAAGAGGCAAAGCGGGATCCCACTAGACATCACTGGGTTCCTGCCCACACCATGCCTCCCTCCTCTCCATCCCCTCTCTCACTGGACAAGCCTCTGTGCGCGGGGCTGGTCCCTTCCTTTCCGGCATCGATCTTTGTTAGTCTGAACCACAGGGCAGCAAACTTTTTCCGAAAGGGACCATCTAGTAAATAGTTTAGCCATGTGGTCTCGGACACTGTAGTATGAAAGCAGCCGTGGGCGATATGTAAGTGAACGGGTGTGGCTTTTGACATAAGCAGGTGACGGATGGCTTTAGCGCCCAGGCTGTCGTTTGCCAGCCCCTCATCTTAGCCAATCAAGACTATCAACCCCCCTTGCCAACAGTCGCTAGGAAGGGGTTGGGGCTGTGGTTCTGGCCCATAAGCCCGGGGGATGTCTGCTGGAGGGATTCTGGCCACAAGTTTCCTTAGTCTTAAAAAGAGACCCTAGGGGCGCCTGGGTGCTCAGTCGGTTGAGCTTTCGACTCTTGATTTTGGCTCAGGTCATGATCTCCTGGTTCTGAGTTCGAGCCCGGAGTCGGGCTCTGTGCTGACAGTGCAGAGTCTGCTTGGGATTCTCTCTCTCCCTCACTCTCTGCCCCTCCCCTGCTCATTCTCTCTCTCTTTCTCTCTCAAAATAAACTTAAAAATACACTCAAAAAAAGAAACAAGAGAGACCCTAGATGGAAACCTTTCTTCTCTGCATCTGGGTGAGTTTGGTGAGGTGATGGCTGGAGCTGGTGCAGCCCTCTTGTGCCTCCAGGAGAAGGGCCTGAGGACCACAGCGGACCTACAGAGGGTAGAAGAATCCTGTCGGTGATGTTAGCAAGTCCCCGAATGAACAGTCTGGCGTGACCGCCCTTCCTCCTTAGGATGTGAAACTACAAAGATTTGTATTATTTAAAGCATTTCCAGTAGAAATCTGTTTCTTGATGCTGAAAGTCTCCTAACTGATAGGGTGTCCAAAGTTTATTCCTTGCCTACTTCCCCACATGGTTTTCTTGGCTTCACTGGGTTTATTTTATACAGTGCGGAGAAGAAACACCAGTGTTTCGCGCCAGAGGAAATCAGCTGCAGCCTGTGAGTTGGCCCAGGTTGTACAAACCCACAGGCACGGACGTGTATGCAAATGGATGACTTCCCAGTGGGAATTTCCACTTATGCAATTTTTGCCTTATAAAGCCAATGATTTAATTGGCAAACATGCATTTGCATCCCAACCCCAGACCAGGCGTGCTTCTGACTACAGAGCGAGATGTGCCCTCTCAAGTCACCTGATGGGGGGGGGGGGGGGGGGCAGAGAGCCTGCAAAGATAACCTAGCAAGCGTATGGGGTTTTACAGAAAGGGGCAGCAGTGAGGTGGGGTCTGTTCTGCTGTCCCACGACTGACGCCTAACCGGCATGTAAACAGAGCACCGAGGTCTGAGCGGTCAGCCATGCCTTCTTGCAGGGGAGAGGTACCGCAGCCAGGCCGGGCATGGACTCGGAAGGCGATGGTTGGGTGGGGGTGGGGGTGTTGCTTTCCACAGAATGGCTTGTGCAAGGCCAGGGGTAAGGATAAGGCAGCGTGTGATTGCTTCCGGATATTATGTTCTCAGGCCAAAATGTGCATTCTGTTAGCACGATTTTCTACAAATCTCCTAAAGTGCCCATCAGTAAAAGCAGCCCATAGATTTGTGGTCACAGCCTCGTGTGACAAATCCCTGCGCTACCCTGGCTTCTCATCCTGGGCCCTGGTGGCATCTGGGGCAAGATAACTGTGGGACACCGTCCTGTGCGTGGTGGGGGCGTGTAGCAGCACCCCGCCTCTTGGCGCGAGATGCCACTCGCAACTTCTTCTCCCACCTCAAACCACAAGTGTCTCCAGGCATCAACAAACGTCCCCCGGGGGTGCAAACTCATTCCCGTTGAAAACCAAGGGCTGGACTAGAAGAAGGCAGGTCTGTGTGCCAGAAGGACGGTCCGGGCCATCAGAGCCTCCCGCCTTTGCAAACCCGATCGGCTCCAGGCAGATGGGGGTTCTCAGAGGCTGCGGCCCGTCCCGCGCTTTGTTCCCCGTCTGCGTTACTGCTGAGCCTCCAGCCCCTAACACGTGTTAGGAGAGGCGCCTGTTTTTTGAAGATGAAACAAGTCATGGCAGCGGCCCCCACTGGCGGCCACCCCGCTCCAGGCTCCCTGCCCGGCAGCCCCGGCGCAGCGCGGGGACCGCTTCTCAGGCAGGCGATCCGCCCGCGCCTGCGCTTCCGGGCCATGTAAATGAGTCATGGTCTCCTTGGTGGTGATTGGTTTAGGGCTGGGCACGTGACTCAGCGCTGGCCAATGAGGGGTGGTGCCTTCTGGGAGCGGTGCCCTGTCTGGTAAAGACCCCCAGAAAGGCGGGGCCCTTTTGCACCTGCGCGCTGAGGGGGTAGCGGCCTCGCGGAGACCCCGGGGGAGCCCGTTTGGGCGAGCGGAGGGGCGAGGCGAAAAGAACCCGGGTGCTCTGTGCCGTCTCCGAGCTGTGGGATTCGCCAGCGGTGGGGCTGCCTCCCGGGGGCCGTCCTGGGATGAGAGGCACGCAGACTCCCTGAGGGTTTCAAGTCAGGGAGGTTAGACGTGTCTGTTATTTGCAATGAAAGCATCCTGATGCAACACTCTCCCGGGAAGGCACCCAGCCCGCAGCGGTGGCTCCATAAACCCATGCGATTCTTGGAACTAGAGTGTGAAAGAGTGAAGGCACTCGTCTTCTCTCTTTCCAGCTCTTTCGGCTGGGACCGCTGACCACCGTCCCTTGACGTTGGCTCCTGAGCCCGCGGGCTCTCGTCTCGGGGTGAGGGTGGGGGCAAAGCCAGCGGGTAAGTTAAACCTCCCTCTGATGACACGGTCCGCTGCCGGTGTCCGGCTGGGGATGAGGCCAGGAGCTGAGCAGGTCCCTGGGGAGGGGATCACTGCCCTGGCCGGACGCGCTGGGGTCTTGCGATGTTAACAACACGCCCGGGACTTTTCCGTAAAGCGGAGGCAGACCCATCCCAGCCGCCCCAGGATCTCCACCGGCTCTTGTGCTCACTACAAAAGAAGGACTTCCCACAGTTCATTAAGGATTTTTCTGTTCCCTTTTTATTAAAATTAAAACCAAAATAAGTCAAAAGACTAAAAGAAGAAAGAACCCCTCCCTGAAGCCACAGGATTGCTCCCAGTGCTGCCGATTCTGCACCCCCCGCCCCCAGGCAGGGTGTTCCCGCGGATGGGAGGGTGGGGTGCAAAGTGAAACCAGGCTTTGCACCGCTGAGGGTGGTGTCCCTGAGTGCCCCCTGTCTGGGCGTGGGGGCTGGGAAACCCCCGTCCTGCTGCCGGCCTCACCGACCACCCACAGCCTGCGAGCCGCCTAGCTCCACTCCGACCCAGCTTCTTCCAGACGCGGTGGAAAAACCTGTCCCGAGCACCCTCTGACTCTGATCGAGCACCCTCTGACTCTGATCGTCGACTCTGGTCGTTGCCAGCAGCCTCCCAGGTGGTGGCCCGCACCTGAATTGAGACGGCTCTGTTCCCTGCCCTGCTCTGAGTCCCGCAGGGCCCAAGCCTTCCGAGCTCCCAGCGGTGGGAGAGCTGGCCTCCCCTCGCTCAAGGGCCACCCAAATGCCAGGGGCTTCCGAGGATGGCCAAGATGTCCTGACATGTCCTTGGCTGTGACTGCTGCCGCCAGAATGGGGGAGGGGACACTTCCCAGGTCGTGTGTTCTCACTGCCCAATGCACACGTTCTCCCCCTCGTGTCTCCTCCCCTGGGTCACTCCTTGGTACCCTTCCATACCCCTTCAAGACCCCAGTCTGAATGACAGGTGGCCCGCCGCCCGTGGGGGCTGGATTATGCCCGCTGCCAATCAACATTTGACATTCAACTTCGTGAAAGACATTGTGGGATAGGTGACCGTAGAACCAGTGTTTTGAGACAAGGGGAGTTGAACTCGTGCCCCAGTGTCTGCGTAACAAATCACTACAACCTGGGTGACTTAAGATAACAAATGCACTCCCTCCCAGTTCCAAAGCCAAAAATCCAAGATCAAGGTTTCCACGGGGCCAGGCTCCCACCCAAGGAGAGGTGGGTGGGAGAAATTCTTTGTCTCCTCCAGCTACTGGTGGCTCCAGGCCTCCCTGCCTTGTGGCCACATCTCTCCAGTCTCCAGTCTTCACGTGGCCTCCTCCTCTGCTTCTCTCCGTGGTATGTCTCCTATAAGAACACTTGACTTTGGATTTAAGGTCCACCTAGATAATCCAGGATGATCTCATCTCATCTCGAGATCCTTAATTATATCTGCAAAGACCTTTGTTTCCAAACAAAGCCACATTCACAGGCCCCAGGGCTCGGAGTATAGACAGATCTTCCGGGGGGGTGGGGGGTGGGGGGCACCAGCCAACCCCCTACAGGGGTGGGAGTATAATTACCACCAACAGATGCAAACTGTGTGGCCTGGACAGAGTGGGATGTACAGTCAGAATAACTGTTGAATGAGACACACGTGGGAGACAGACAACGCTCAGCTGTCATGTCCCCTGCCTGTCCTCTTCAAAGATGTCAGTGTCGGCAAACACCCAGAATCGATCAGATTGAAGGAGACCAAAGAGACGGGGCCACTGAAGGCATTGCCTATGCCTGGCTGGGGTCCTGGGGGAAGATGGGGTCCCCGGGGGAGGATGGGGTCCCGGGGGGAGGATGGGGTCCCGGGGGGAGGATGGAGTCCCTGGGGGAGGATGGGGTCCCAGGGGGAGGATGGGGTCCCCGGGGGAAGATGGGGTCCCCGGAGGAGGATGGGGTCCCCGGGGGAGGATGGAGTCCCCGGGGGAAGATGGGGTCCCCGGGGGAAGATGGGGTCCCTGGGGGAGGATGGGGTCCCCAGGGGTAGGATGGGGTCCCCAGGGGTAGGATGGGGTCCCCGGGGGGAGGATGGGGTCCCCGGGGGAGGATGGGTCCCCGGGGGAAAATGGGTTCCCTGGGGGAGGATGGGGTCCCTGGGGGAGGATGGGGTCCCTGGGGGAAGATGGGGTCCCTGGAGGAGGATGGGGTCCCCGGGGGAGGATGGAGTCCCCGGGGGAAGGTGGGTTCTCTGGCGGAGGATGGAGTCCCTGGGGAAGATGGGTTCCCCGGGGGAAGATGGGGTCCCTGGGGGAGGATGGGGTCCCCTGGGGGAAGATGGGGTCCCCGGGGGAGGATGGGGTCCCCGGGGGAGGATGGGGTCCCGGGGGGAGGATGGGGTTCCCAGGGGGAGCATGGCCATAAAAGCTCTTCACTGAGACAATAGGCAGGACCTGGATGTGGCCCGTAGGTCAGGGTCTTGTGTTGAGGTTCTGTTTTCTGATTCTGGCAGTTGCACTGCATGGAGGAGGGTGTCTTTGATCTTACAACGTCTTGCACTAAAGTAATGGGATGAGGAGGTGTGATCTCTCCCAAGTAGTTCGTAATAAAGAGTGCGTGTGCGCGCGTGTGTGCGTGTGTACTGAGATGGAGACAGACAGACAGAACAAAGTGTTAGCATTGGTGCGTGTGCGTGAAGGGATTACAGGAATTCTTTGCATCACCTCAGCGCTCAAGAAACCGAGTCCCAGCTTTACTCCAAGCGAACAGCAGAGGGACACCTGGGCCGCGTTCACAGGTATGACCTCACGTGGCCTCTGGGCAGCCATCCGCAGAGAGCGGAGCAGCCTTGCGTTTTCAGCAAAGGAAATTGAGTCCCCGAGACCTCAAAGACCGGACGAGTGCCCCCTGGCTGTCGGACGCCCGATCTTGGGCTTGTGACATACAGGCTTGGAACAAGCATCCCAGTCTGTCCCGTGGGTTCAAGGGAGTGGCGCTGGGTCAGGGGAACCCGCAAGAGCAGGAGCAGGGGTCCGGACCAGCAGCTCCGGTGGAATCCCCGGGGAGTGGTGAAGGGCCGGGCCTCATTGCTGATTAGTGAGGTGGGTCTGGGGACGCACATCCGCTCCTCGTGATGCAGCCTGGGCTCGGCCGGCGATCGGTGAGCGAACACGTGGCACCTCTGCCCGATCCTGGCGACTGGCACTGAATTTGGCACACGTAGGCATTGGCAGGACAGCAAGCACCGCCTCAGGAGTTGGAGAGCCCAAGAGAAGATGGGACAAAGGTTTTTCATCCTTTTGAAGTTTGTGGACCCCCAAGTCCAGACTGTAAGAGCCCCGAGGCCGGAGGTCTGAATGCAACTGGAAGATAAACCCCTAGAGGCCAGTGTAGACCTTTCCCCCATGCCTGACACGTGGCGGGTGCAGCATACGCGGATGAACACGGACTTGCGCTGTGGTCGCCAGGCCCCTTGGTCTCGAGTGATTAAACTCAACCGGCACCAGCTTCAGACTCCAGAGGAAGCCGGTAGAAGGCTGGCTGCAAGGGCAACAGGCAGCGACGGGAACCCAAGTCAGGGCTCAAGCTCCTCCCCTCTCTGCACATCTGCCTCATTCTTTTCTTTCTAGAAAGACTCCCTTCCTCGGCTTCTCGTAGCTGTCGACAGCTTCCAAGGTTTATATTTTACCAGGCAGGTGCACAGAGAGCATTTCCCAGGGAAGGACTCTGATTGGCTCAGCTTGGATCCCATGCCCATTTCTGGACCAATCAAAGAAAACTAGGAAGTCAGAGTCGTATGATAATATGCTGCTTCCGTGGTGGTAAGCGGGGCATGCGGAGTACGGAGAATTTCTATTCCCAGAAATGGGATGCTGAGCAGATAATCTCATAGGTGTCCATGAAAGAATTCATTTTATAAGGAATTGGTTTTTAGAAGTTTATGAAAGTGATACATTTTCATTGTAGTAAGTCCTGGTAAGAGATGAAAAAAATCACCCGTAATTCAGCAACTCAGAGTTAAATCACTGTTAACATTCTTCACATGTCTCTGGTTGCTTCTTCCCAGGCTCCTCTGCTGTTCCTAAAGCCTCAGGGCTCATCCTTGGATCCCTTCTCTTTTCTCACCCCCTTGGTGAGCCCAACAGCCTCGTGGGCAGAAGATTCCAGAATTCCCATCTCCTGCCTGAGCCTTTCCCAACACCTGGCTGGTAAATCCAGCGACTGTCTCAACACCCGGCTGGTCGTAAGCATCCTAACCACACTCCTCCTCAAAACCCCAGCTCCTGCCTACTCACCTGTCATTCCCACAGTGTCGCACCTCCTTCAATGTTGGCTCATCCCTTTGGAGGGCTCAGTTTGGGGATCATCATGATGCCTCTCCTTCTCTCTCTTCCCCTCAGAGCTGATCTCTTGGTTCTGCTCTCAAAATCTGGCCACCGTTCATCTCGTCCTTCTCACCACCTGACCGAGGCCACCTCCGGCTTTCCCTCTGTCATCCCGCTTCCCCCAGTCCCGCCTTCACGCACCCCAGCACCCCGTACCTGGAATCCTGAAGTGAAAGTCAGTTCCTGCGGCTCCTTTCTCGAACACTCCAACGGCCTCCTATCAAATTCGGAGGAAAAGGATGGGGTTTCCTTCGTGGTGACGAAAATATCCTCAAGACAGCGATGGGGGTCGTGCGACTCCACGAATGTACTAAACCACCCTGAAGAGTCCACTTGAAAGAAGTTGAGGTTTAGGGCATGTAAATTCTATCTCAGGAAAGCTGCTATTTTGAAAAGCAGCAGAATACTTAAGAAATGATTTTAAAAGCTTGGAGTAAAAACTGAAGTCTCTCTGCTGGCCTGCGCCACATGAGCTGGCCCGCTGAGCCCTCCTTCCCTCCTTGTCACCCTTGTCACTCACTCTGCTTCGGTGGCACCTCCTTCCCCTCCCCCACCTCCCCCAAGCCTCTGCCTCAGGGCCTTTGCACTTGCGATGCTCTTCTCCCGGATGTGCCCTGGCCCACTCGGCTTCTCTCACTGATGCCTGTGCCATTCACCCCAAACTGTGGTCCTCCCTGTCACTCCCTGTCCCCCCCCCCCCGTCACTCCCTGTCAACTCCCAGCTTCGCTTTCCTCCTTCACACTTCAGTTAATGTCCCGAGGCTGCCGTACGGAAGTCCCACAAATGGGCTGGCTTAAAACAACAGGTATTTGATCTCTCACAGGCTGGTGGCCGCCAGTCCAAATTCAAGGGGCTGGTAGGGTTGCTTCCTTCTGCACGTGCTCTAGGTGAGACCGTATTCCTCGTACATCTCGCGGCTTTGGGGGCTCCTGGCCCCTTTTCTCAAAACCTCGATGCTGCCCAAGTCCTACTCTGAGCCTTGAAATGGCCTCGGAGGTTGGTGGAGTGAAGAATGTCATCCCCACACTGTGGTTGAATCTTGGGTCCAAGACTGGACCCAGGGTCCCGTATGCCCAGGATCCAGGGTCCGGGGCAGGCGACCCAGGGCACCAACACTGCACCGGCTTCAAGCCGCTCAGGGTCACCGCGGACATTTCTGACGACAAGGGTGTGGAGGGGTTCGGTGCATTCACACAAGGCCACCTGTTGCCCCACCCCTAACAGACCAGGCCTCCAACGTCCCCCTCCAGGCCTTTGCTTATGTCCTTCCACGGCTTGGCTGAGCTCCCCGAGGCCAGGATGGAACCCAGCTCCCAAGGGCCCGGCCCACAGCAGGTGTCTCTCTGTGGGATGAGCTCAGGGACCAAAGGTGTTGTGGTTCGGAGTAGGGGCCCCAGAATCAGGCAGATCTGGGCTTGGACCCCGATGTTGCCACTCCGTCGACGTGCTGTCTTGGGCAAGCGCGACGGCCTGAACTGTGTCCCCCGCAAAAGATGAAACGTGAAAGTCCTAACCCCTGGCACCTGTAAATGTGCACTTATTTGGAAATACGGTCCTTGCAGACAGGATGGGTAAAGACGAGGTCACACGGGATTAGGACGGACACGCCATCCAATGACTTCCAGGGAGAAACACAGAGACACCGAGGGAGAAAGCCAAGCGGCCGTGGAGACACAAATCGCAGTGATGTGTCGACGAGCCGCGGAACAACGGGGATTGCCGGCCACCCCAGAGGATGGGAAGGGCCGGGTAGGGGTCTCCCCTGGATCATAATGTACGTCCCCTCCAGCCGTGCTGCTGGGTGTCGGGGGGTTGTTGGTTTTTATTCCCGAGCGTCCAGCGTCTGGCCCAGCACAGTGTGATGATCCCCTGTCCTGTTGCTGGATGTTTACACTAATGCTGTAAATCTCCTGGAGCTACGAAGGAGGAGGAGGAGGAGGAGGAGGAGGAGGAGGAGGAGGAGGAGGAGGGAGGAGGAGAAGGCACAGAGAACAGGGCAGATGAGGGCGAGTTCTCACAGCCGCTGAATTCGCAGCTGGGGCAGAGGGAGCCTCTGAGCCAAAGCTTTATGCTTTTTGCGTAAATACAGCCAGTGCCTTGCACACGCCAGGCATGTGGGGAGGACGCAAAACCGTTGCGATGAGCGGTAGGAGGAGACGTTTTCTTAAACGTATGTAATTACAGTAACTGTCTTACTAAGTTGGAGGCCTGAGCGCTGGCTGTCACTAGATCTCGGCGCCCCCACGGGATGGCTTTCCCCGGGATCCCACTGCTGTTTGACAAAGAGATGTTGGTCTCCAGCAAGGACCCAGGAACACCCACACCCAAGCCGGGACCAACCCTTTCTCCTTCCTGTGAGCCCCCTGCCCGCCCCCCACCCCCCCCCCCCCGGCCTCCTGGAGCCCATCGTGGGAGGCTGAGCAAGAAGGAAGTTAAGCCTCACCCGTGGCTTTGTCTCTGCGATTAGTGGGGAAGAGAAAGCCCGGATGGTTGCAGACGGCTCTGGGGACTGTGGGCGGCGTGACCCGGCCCCAGGATCCCCCCAGCTCCGGTCACTGAGTCCCGGCTCTTTGCCTGGAGGCCCTGGCAAGCGAGGCCATGGTGAGGGCACCAGGGCTGGGGGAGGCAGCTGTGGAGGCACAGGGGAGGTGGAGGCCGAGCTATGTCTCCATCACTCGCCCCCGGGACGCTGGCAGAGGGAAGGCCTGGCTCGCCCGGTGTGGTCTCAGATTTCCCCTTCGAGAAGACAGTGTTCCCCCCGCCCCCGGGAAAGCGGTGACTCAGCCTCCCCTAATCCAGTCCCACAGCAGAAGCGCCGTAGACCGCGTGTCTCTCGGTCTGTAACGTTTGCACGAATTACCCAGGAGTCTTGTGACAACGCAGTTTTTGACCTAAGGTCCGGGGCACCGCGTTTCCCCCTCTGGCACTGGACCCCGACCCCGCGGCCGGGATGCCCAGCGTGTCCGGTCCATCTCTGCGCCCCGGGGCCCGGCGGTCTTAAGGACTCAGTGGCACCTGCTGTGACTCAGGCACTGGCGAACGTCCCTAAAATCCCTCGCGCCGTCTACACGAGGGCCGCTCCCTCCATGACTACCCTGCCTGCAACTCACTCAGGTTAACAAGCCCCCACGTGCGAGTTGGCTGAGCCACGACATTGCCAACCAGAGGTCGGCGGTTGCCCTGAGTTCCTTTGGGGTCTTCCCTGGGCGGGGAATGTCCTTTAAACTGGAGAAGCTTCCCCACAGCCTCCCTGGGAAGGAGAATGACCCCGAGAGGCCGTGTTTGTCCTCATCTGGTGGAAAAGGAGGTGGTCACATCAGGGGAGGTGAGGGCCGGGAGGAAAACTCCCATCAGCCGCCCCAGGTCAAGCCTCCCCCCCTCCCCGGCCTGGGGGCAGCTTGCAGCGCCCCAGAGCCCATAAAAGCCAGTCCCCCTCGGGGCTGGCTCCAGGGTTTATTAAATATCAGGCATCTGGGCCAGGAAAAGACTAAACAAAATGTGGTTTTCCTCTGTGAACTGATTGCATCTGTTTTGAAGGAAACACACAAAGAATCACCTTTGGGGGTGTATTTCCTAAAGACCAGCTTGCCGGGACCTCCCCCCCACCCCCCCCCCCATCGTCCTAGACATTGTGCTCCCTGCCCCCGGTCTGAGGCCGTGGACTGGGGGTCAGGGGCTTCCCTGGGCGGGGCGGGGTGGGACACACCAATTCCACAGGGTGGGGGTGGGGTGGGGGTGGGGTGAGGTGGGGGATGGGACCTCCGGCAGCTCAAGAAGGAAAGGAGGCTGGGTCTGTAAGTCTTCGAAGTGACAGCCACCGGGACCAGGGCAGAGGGAGAAGAGAAGGGATCTGAGGACAAAGTCCCGGGGAACATCTACACCAAAAGGGCCGCAGGAAAAAGAAACATCCCCGGAGAGAACAGCCAGGGACAGGAGATGAGACCGAGTGCCGCATTCTGCCTGGGAAGGTGTCGGCCATTGAGCAAAGAATGTTCACTGTGGATCCATGTTATGGCACGGTCCTACTTTAAAAAAAAAAAAAAATGCTTTTTATAATGAAAGATAAAGAACAGTGACGGTTTTTCATATTAAGTGTTCATTACCAATAAAACCCAAGGAAACTTTAATGAGTTAGACAAGAATGAAAAAGGGTCCTTTCGTTCCAAAGAGTACAGGAGAATGACAGTGGGATGCCTTCCAGAAGTGCAAGAATGTTTCCATGGGAAGAAACCCATTAGTATAACTCACATTAGTCAGTGAAGGGACAAAACTATATCACCGTTGTGATCGAGGTCCAAAAGGAATTTCATAAAATTCAACATCCATTCCTGATTTTTAAAATGTATTTATTTTAGAGAGAGAGAGAGAGAGCACAAGCAGGGGAGAGGGGTAGGGGAGAGAGAATCTTAAGCAGGCCTTCCCACTCAGAGAGAAGCCCAACCCGGGGCTCGATCCCATAACCCTGGGATCGTGACCGGAGCCGAAATCAAGAGTCGGACGTCTAACTGACTGAGCCACTCAGGTGCCCCCATTCCTGATTTTAAAGAAAACCTTTAAAAATGGGAATGGGTGGCTGGGGTGCCTGGGTGACTCAGTCGGTTAAGCGACCGACTTCGGCTCAGGTCGTGATCTCACGGTTCGTGAATTCGAGCCCCGCGCCGGGCTTCCCCTGACAGCAAGGAGCCCGCCTGGGATTCTCTCTGCCTCTCTCTCTCTCTCTGTCCCTTCCCCGCTCGCTCTCTCTGTCTCTCTCTCTGTACCTCTCTCTCAAAATAAACAAACTTTAAAAAATTGAAATACATCAACATTAAAAAAATGGAAATGGGCAGAGAACTCTCACGTATAAATGTTTCCCCCAAAAGCTAAACGATGAACAAACACTGGCCCTAAGGGCCCAAAAGGCTGGACGCACACACACAACCCCAAACGCCTGTGGTCACTAACCATGACAAGATGTCCCACAGGCCCCCGTGCGACATCCTGAAAAGGTGGAGAGGAGCCCACAGCTTGGCCTGCAGAGCCCTCGGAAGTAGGTCTGACGTCAAGGCTGAGTCCTGGGGCCTCATCCCGCCCGGTTCAGCACCTGCTGCGCTGAGCAGGGGTCTAGGAAGAAAGACACCTTGCAGGCACGGCCTGACCTTCTAAGGCACACGCACTGCACTAGCAACTAACACGCTGGGCCCCGGACAGATCGTTGCCCTCTTCCGAGCACCTGACGTGTGCCAGGCCCCGGGTATGGACTTCTCGTGAACCTCTCGGCGAACCTATCTACGGACTCTGTGGCCTTGGTGACTGCAGAGGTAACAGTAACTTCCTGCCCACCTAAACTCCCCGCTGAAGGAACACGCACTACCTGACAGGACAGCCCAGCCTGTGTCCTTAAGATACGAGGATGGGACCAAGGGTGACACCGGACCCAAACTTGGTCAGTCAGCTTCTCTTCTGGGAATGTGAGACCCGAGGGGCTGGGTTACCCACAGGGCACCGGGCTGCAGGGTCCGAGCTGAGGCCGCCATTTTGGTGGCCATGATGGGGCCCAGTGGACACGGATGGGGGGTGGAGGAAGGAAGCAGATGCGTGGGAGGGACAGAAGGACAGAAGGGACAGAAGGGACGGGAGGGACAGAAGGACAGAAGCTCCACAGGGAACAAGAGGAACGAGCAGCTCCTTTGCATCCTCTACGTCCCAGGACATCTTGGGGTTGGCGGAATCTCCCCAAAGTGGAGTCCATGGAACCTTCCTGGTTCCTTACCGCGAAAGCCCCTCTCCTTAATCCACCTCGGGAGGGCTTCTGTCTTTCGCAGCCAACCTACAGATGAGGAAACTGAGGCTCTGAGGCGTGAAGTGACTTGACCACGGTCATGGATCTGCCGTGCGGCAGGGAGACGATCGTGCCCCTGGTCGCTCACCACGACACGTGGCCTCTCAGCGCAGGCTCTCAGGCTCTCGTTTCCCCGGAGCCTGCTTTTTCAGAGTAGACGGAGCTCCTGCCAGCCTGGTTGATTCGGGGACAATTCAGTGACCGTTCAGAAGCTCAAGGGTCCTGAAAGGCACCGTGGGATCAGGAGGGTATTTCAAGAGCTCGAAGGGTCTGAGATTTTCCCCACTCGGGAGCTGACAAGTGAGGCCGCCACAGGCCCACGGATGCCGGCGGAAGGTGCAGGACTCCCGCGTCACAGGGGAAGGACTCTGGGCTGCACGAACTTGGTGTCTGCGTGGTCCTCCCGCACCCCAAGCCTGTGGGAGCAAGGCAGAGGGGCCCAGGCGGATGCTGCGGGCACGAGGCTTTGGGTCACAGCTGAGGAAGCCCCAGCGTGCCATGACAGGCTCCGGACAGACCCGCCCGCCTTCGCCTGGGAGGGAGACGTGATGGTCTGTTCACCGGACACCAGGCACATCTGCCCTCCGCCCTGGAGGGAGGCACGGGCTCTGTCTTCAAAGACTGTTCACAGACAAACATCCTGGAAAAGATAATCTGGAAGAAAGGTTCTCAGTGCCTCTGCTCCGAAGGTGGGCAGAAATGTGAGAGATCACAGAGACTGTCTCTCAGCGGGAGTGAGAAGCGGGGAGGAAAGACAGAAGGCTTCTACAAAGATCTGTGCGCGCAGAGTGAGGCCGACGCACCAGGAATCTGTAATCTAATTGCTGAGTCTTAATTGTGTATTCTCTACCCTACTCAAGGACGGGTCGAAACGTTCTGTATCTCCCTCGACAAAACTCAGCCCCGGGGCTCCTGCAAGCTGCTGGCTGGCCGATGCAGTAGTTGGGATACGCTTGGCCACGTGGAAGTCACAAAACAGCCACCTCCATCGTCTCCGATATAAGACATGTTTTACTTCGCTAACCAGAAGCCGGAAAAGGAGGCAGCGGCTCCAGGGCTGGCAGGTTTGGAGGCTCGGGGACACCATTAGGGACACGTCTTTCTCCCCTGCCGTCTTGCCTTCATCCCTGGGCTCGTTCCCTCATGGTTGCAAGGTGGCTGCTGAGCTCCACACGTAACAGCCTCATCCCCCACACTCGAGGAAGGAGAGCAACGTCTCTGTCAGGAGCCTGTTCCAGAATGGAGACGAACTTCCCTCAAAGCCCCCCAACCTCCAGACTGCCTCTCACCTCTCATTGGCCAGAACTGGGTCACCTGCTGTTTCCTAAACCAATCACTGGGAAGAAATGGAATTACCATGACTGCCGTGGACCAATCAGGTCTCCCCCTTGGGACTAAGCTTCCTGAGAAGACTATGGTTTTCAGATAACTGAACCAAAAAGGAAAGAGGTAAGGTGACAGGGTTCCAGATTTAGCATAAACAAACAAACAATAAAAAAATGTAAAAAGTGAGCCATTAAATTTCAATTCAGAGACACCACAGATAAATTTTGGGATAAGTATATCCCGTGCGATGTTTGGGATGCACTTACACTAAAGCATTATGTGCAGTTGCGATGAAACTCAACTACATCCTGCGTTTTCTCCAGCAGGCTTCGTAGGTGACTGATAGTGTCACCAGAGTGGGGTCTTCCCCCAGCCCCCCCCCCCCCAAGCCAAGAAGACCATTACTGGTGGGAAGGGGCCCATCTATTTGACTGAAACAGAATATTCTGGTGACGTTTTCTCCCCCATACCCGCACATCCCTTTCCCTATGCACACCAGATCTCAGCACAAATGATGTTCCTGTCGTTGTTATTGAAGCTGGGAGACTGGGAATCATCTGGAATCCTTCTCCCCCTCCACATCTCCTTCCAGTTCAACCCATCTGTTCCCTCGGAGCCTTCAGAAGACCCTCCCTCCCTTGGGATACCTTTGCTCCGTACTTTGATGGCTCCCTTCTTGGGGCCCCAGCCCCAGCGTCACCTCCTCCCAGAAGCCTTCCCAGGCCTCCGCCCCCTGGCACTTGCCGCCCCTTTTCCCCATTTTCCATCCTCCAGAAACGTCCTTCAGAGAGCCACAGTCTTCTCAGATCTTATTCATTGGTCTTGCCATTGTAAACGTTCGCAGAGCGCCTGGAATAGAAAGGCGGCTTTCTGAGGGCAGGCACCCTCCGTTTTGTGCATCGCTGTCCCCTCGGTGCCCGGCACTGATGGGGGCTAAATCAGGATTTCCCGAATAACCGAGAGCCATGCATTCACACAGACTTACCAGTTAAGGTCGGGACGGGCTACGTAACTTGCAGCACACCATGCAAAATGAAACTGCAGAGGTCCTAGTTCAAAAATTGCCAGGAATTTCAAGACGACGACGGGAGAGCATTAAACTGGGGCACCCGGGGGGCTCAGGTGGTTAAGTGTCCGATTCCTGATCTTGGCTCAGGTCATGATCTCACGGGTTGTGAGATGAGCCCCGCGTCGGGCTCTGCACCGACAGTGTGGTGACTTCTTGGGATTCCCCCTCTCCCTCTTTCTCTGCCCCTCTCCCATCCTCTCTCTCTCTCAAAATCAATAAACTTAAAAAAAAAAAAGAAAAAAAGGAGAGCATTAATCCAAATGCAGGGTCCTTCGGAGCACAGGGCCCTGGGTGTCCCCCTGGTCACGTGCTGTTACTAGCCCTGATTACAATATTACTTGATAACAATGACCAAAAAGTAATTTCTTTTTTTTAATTTTTTCATGTTTATTTATTTTTGAGAGAGAGAGAGGGAGAGAGAGAAAGGCTGTGCAAGCAGAGGACAGGCAGAGAGAGAGGGGGGCAGAGGATCCAAAGCAGGATCCAAAGCAGGCTCTGAGCTGTCAGCACAGAGCCCGACGCGGGGCTCGAACTCACGGACCGCGAGATCATGACCTGAGCCGAAGTCGGACGCTCAACCGGCTGAGCCCCCCAGGCGCCCCCAGAGAGGACTTTCTTGATTAAAATCTCTCACTTCCGTCAAGGCTCCCCAAACGCGGGTCCAAGCTGAGGATGCACGGGCTGGCAGCAAGCTAAGAAATATACAGAAAATGCAGCGAGGCTTTTCTAAAAGCTACGTTTACGCCTAAAGGCTAAGTATGATCTCTCCTGCAATTGCTTTCCTTTTACATCTCGGCGGGGGAAATGTCTTCTCTTTTCTGAAACAATGGTGTTGGTAGATGTGGTTGCAAAACAAAAGGTTGGCCTGACCCTCAGCCCTCAATGTCTTTGGAGTTTGCTTTGTAAGTTTCCCTAGTCCTCGGACTCCAGCATCTGAGGAGCCTCGTCCCCAGTAGGAGTCAGGCTGGAGGCTGCCTTGCAGGGTCCCTTTCAGCAGAGAAGTGACTGATTTTCGTGGCCAGCAGAGGGGGCTACAGGAATGCCAAACCCCCTTGGCTGGGTTTCCCCCCCCCCCCCCCCACCCCCCACGAATTTGGAGGCGGTTTTTCTACCCCTCAGCCGCCTGGGGCTTCTTTATTATTATGGGGGGCCATTCGGAACCGGAGAAACTTACCCGGTGCCCAATCCCTTTCTGCCCGTTGCATTTGCATCGTCTTCTCCAGGCAAAGCCTCCTTGCTTTAGCTCCGTGGTTTGCTGCTCTGGCTTGCAAGGGACGCTCGCCTGGAGAGCTTTCCAAAAACAGTTCGATTGAAATGCCCAGAAATTCTGATTCCGTTCCTTCCGCATGGAGCCCCGAGCATGAGAACTTTTTCCGCTCCCTGCTCTCCTCCCCCAGTTCTAATCTGAATGGGTTGAGAACTCCTGCCCAGTAAAGTTACCATCAAAATACGGCGGTCTGTGTTTTTAGACAGGGAGGAAGTGTGCGTGTGTGTGTGTGTGTGTGTCTGTGTGTGTGTGTGTGTTGGGTTTTTTTTTTTTTTTTTTTTTTTTTTTTGAGGTTTATTTGTTTTGGCTCTGGAACAACTGTCTTCATTTCATTTGTAGGGAAGGGGCGGTTTACAGCAGAGCTCGAAGGAAGCTTCCAGCTAGGGCTGGGAGGTTGGGGATGGCTGGTGCCTGGCCCCATGATTCTCAGGCACTCGAGCCACCGTCCCGGATCTCCGCAGAGTTTGCCCCTGATTTCCTGGCCCGCCTGTGTCTTAGGCAGACCCGCCCTGGGAACCCTGCGGCCAGGGGTCCCCCCCCTGCTCCTCCCCGCCCCCGGCTTGCAGCTGTCCCTTTGGAGCAAGAGCCTAAGGAAACATTTGGGTAGGAAGCTTTGGTTTAGGTGCTCCTCTGGGGAGGTGTTTACAGGTGGGGTATACAGGAAACACCCCCCCCCCACCCCAGCGTCTTTACTCAGAAACAAAGGCTAAGGGACTCCCATGTCTGCTCACTCTGAGACTAGGGGGAGTCAGGGGGGAGGAGACGGGGTCCCAGCGCCTTGCCAGTTCAGGGTTGTGCCAAACAGGCGCGAAGTGCTCACCTGACTCTCCTTTGCCTGCGGAATGGGCCTATGTGCCCTGACAGGCCGGGAAGCAGGACTCAGCTCTATGTCACACGCTCCCTCCTGGGTCAGTAAGACAGCCCGCTCAAGTCTGGAGCCCCGGGGAGGAGGCAGAGTTAGGGATGTCACCCCTGCTCACCCGCCGCCCCCTGCCCCCTGCCTCCTTCCTAAGAGCGGTTCCCTTTATCATCTTTTCACGGGGAGTTGGCGTCTCCCGGCATCACCCTCATACTCCCAACAGCCAGGACGGGCTCCCGAGCTACCGAGATCCCAGAGCGCCAAGGAGAAGCCCGGCATCTCTTGTCCTACAACTCGAGCAGCCGAGGGGATGTCAGACCCGCCGGGTTGGCAGAGCGGTCACAACCCCGCGGCTCTTTTAAGAAATTCTCATTCTTTTACTCATGCACAGGGGATCCTGGTGAAAGCCAGACGTTTCAAAACGACCCCAGCGGATGAAGCCTGTCCTGTAACACAGTCAACCCCAGGGTGGAAGATGAATCACGACTGAAAGGTAAAGCAAAACTGGAACGGAGTAGACGTGTCTCTCCAGCCGCCAGAAGGTGGCTCTGAGGCTTTAAGAGAATTCGCTCTTCGGAGCCCCTTTTGCGGGGTCTGGTTTGTACCTCGGCTGAATACCAGCTGCGATTAAGTAATAAGTATGGAAATGACAGTAGACTTAAATCAATCACAAGTGAAGCCTGGTTTATCCTGAGTCTCCAAGTAGTAAAAATTGGTTCCGATATAATTTAGCCCACATCAGAAGTCAGCTTCGAAACGAGTATTGCAGGGAAACTACAAATTACATTTCTAAAGATTGGTGGATAATTACAGGCTGAATTAATTACACGAGGGATTTGTTCTCGAAAAAGGTGTACGAGATGTGTCCTATTTTGCACCAGGGAGATCCCCTAGAGGAAGGAACACGGCCGTTGGACTCCTGATTCCGGCTCGGGTCCTGGTCCCAGAGTCGTGGGACGGAGCCCCAAGTCAGGCTCCGCACTGCGTATGAAGCCTCCTTGGGATTCTCTCTCCCTCTCTTTTCTGTCCGTCTCCCCCAGTCGCGTTCTCTCTCTCCCTAAAAACAAAAAAACAAAACAAAACCCTATAGTTCTCTTTTAAAGCCTTGCAGGTATTAACTCTCAAAAGTCAAGCAACACAGGACAGTCTAAACCAAAGGCCTGCCTCACCCACGTTCCCCGTCCCGCCGCCCAGAGGGCCCTCTGCTAACAGCGTGGGCACGGCCCTGCTCCCCAGGACTCACGCACGCCCAACATACATCCCTCGTCCGGCTCTGTGTGTAAGCAAACACGGGACCACGCTTTACAGCACCTTGTACCTGTGCCATGAACAAGAGGGAAACCCAGCACGGTGGGGACTGGTCTTTATCTCTCTGACTGGATCTTGAACAAAGATCGCTTAAAAAAAAAAAAAAAAAATCTCTCAAGTGAGATTCTCCCACGATGTTACCGACTTTGTTTTCCGTTCCTGCCCCGTTATGGCGTGTGCTTCTCTGTAGGTCGGGGTGATCCTGAGAGAATCAGCCTTCCTGAGAACTCGGGCCTGTTTTCGGCCTCCCTGGAAGATACCTGCAGCTTCGAACACGCGTGGGAGTTACGGGCTTCCCGTTTCATCGCTGGCAAGGGACGTGGAGCCCCCCGAGGAAAGCCATGGCAGAGACGGGGTGACCAGCTCATCCCAGTTGAAAGCGGAAAGCCCCACATCCCGGGAATCCCCTGCGTCCCGGGCAAACGGGGACAGTTGGGTGGAGAGCGGCCTACAATTCCTTCTTGGGAGCTCACGCGATGACACAAAGAGGCTAAGTCCACACCCCAGGCAGGGCGGACAGGGACCCTCTGTTGAGGGCTCACAGCTGCCTTCGCGCCGGCCGGAAGCTGGAACCAAGAAGCGTTATTTATCCCCAACGCTCTGTGCGCTCACAACAGAATGGTTATGTTTGCAACTGGCATTTAGCTGGTGGCGAAGCGGCGAGCCGAGACGCTGGTGTGGTGCCTGATACGTCGGTGGCCTTGCCTGGGAACGGCCGGAGAAGCAGAGCGAGGCCCAGAACCCCCTTTCCCTGAATTCAGCTGCTGCGCGTAACGCGAGCCTGGAGATCCGGGACCCCCGGTTTGCAGCCTGGCTCACCCCCAGAGGAATCCGCCCAGAATCTGGGAGGAGAGGCTCAGCCTCTGCAGGGAAGCAGGCTCGGACTTGATGGGGTTTTGCCTTCCCCCGCGGCGCACACACAGTGATGTGATGTACCCCCCGCGGCACAGCCCTCTCCCCAAGGCTCGGCCCCAGCGCGTCGGGGAGGTGGGGAGACCTTGAAACCCTGGAGCTTGCAACATAGACGAGGCCGAACCAGAGGGCCACGGCGCCCCCCACCCTGCTCACCACGCTGTGTGGCGTGGGCGCCCGGTTCTGCGAGGCGGCCCCGGGGACCCTCACCCGGCCGCCACTGTGGGCACCCAAAGCCGCAAACATCACCCACCCCGGGGATTTGCTTCTGTGTCATTCGCTCCTCCCCTCCCCCTTAATCACGGCTACACACATTTCATTAGATCGTTCCGCGGGATGGGGTTCTTGTATTTTCTTCTCTATAATCAGAGAATAAAAACTTAACAGCCTCCCCTGGGTCAAAACATACCATACGTGGTTAAAAAATATTGTTTTTAAATAGTGGCAAATTCAATCTTTAGAAATTAGGGGTGACACTGCAACCTAGATTTCTTTTTGTTTTTTAATTTTTAAATCTTTTAACGTTTATTTATGTTTGAGACAGAGAGAGAGAGAGAGAGAGAGAACAGGGGAGGAGCAGAGAAGGAGGGAGACACAGAGTCCAAAGCAGGCTCCAGGCTCCGAGCTGTCAGCACAGAGCCCGACGTGGGGCTCGAACCCACGAACCGCGAGATCATGACCTGAGCCGAAGTCGGACGCGTAACCCACCGAGCTCCCCAGGTGCCCCCGCAATCTAGATTTCTTGATGCTTCTTAGAGGAAAACCAGAAACTGGGAGCAGTAGGCCTGGTTCCATCAGTCAGAGCTGAATGGCAGATCCCTCCGGGAGACAGGGCGGGGCGTCTCCTGTTTGCCACAGTCCCCTCCCTATTGTCGGCAGGCCCTCCACTGCCAGGGAGCCCACCGAACTTCCAATCTGCTCCTCGGTGTTTGGGGGCCACGTGGCTCTACCCTGTACCACGTGTGACTGGGACGGCTGGGTGCCCACCCGATATCAGCTCTCCTTCTTTCCTTCCCTCCCGCCTCCCTCCCTCCTTCCCTCTCCTTCCCTTTCTCCTTCCTTCTTAGGAGAACCCTGCTTTTATACTGAGTGGTCATGTGCCCAGCCCAATGACTTTATTTCCGGACTTCCTGAAGGTAGAAATGGCCCATGAGATAGATATCAGGGAAAATTATCACATGGGGCTGCTCGGTTGGCTTCTTAAAAGCAGGCAGGCAGACTCAACTAAGAAGGTTGTCCTTTTCCTCAGTGCAGCCCCCTTGTTCCTTCCTCCTGCCTAGAATAAGTCACGATGGCTGGAGTTCCAGCAGCCATTTTAGACCATGAGGAGAAGTAAAGCTGGAAGTCTCACGTTAAGAATGAAAAGCAGAAAACCAGAAGGAGCCTGGGTTCCCAGGCCGTCCTGGCCTGCTGTCACCAGGACTTTTAAATGAAAAGGAAACAGACCTACCTTATTTAAGTCGTTTATCTGAGTTCTCTGTTAAAAGCAACAAAATGTAATTCTAACTGTGTCCTGTTCTGATCTTTATTTTCCTTCCTCATGGAAATATATTGCAATATATCTTCAGATCTTGGCCGTTTGGATTTGGCCATCCAAAAGCCAATTCAGACACTTGTGCCCAGGAACTAGCAATGCTGGGTTTTTACTAGTCCCCAAAGACATCTTAACATGATCATTGTCATTTCATCAGGCAAGTGAAATGAAATTGAAACATTCTCTATTTTAAGAGCTCTAGATTATTTTCTTAGAGTTCTAGAACTTATAGGATGGGAGCCTTAGGGTTCTGGTCCTTTCTACTAGCATACATACATATCCCACCCTGAATTTTTTCCTAGGGTTCTAGAACCTTCCTCACGCAGACTCAGAACTTCAGGTTTTGTCCTTAGACTTAAGTAACCCAAATGGCGACTGAAGGTTGAATTTTTCATGTGGGGCCAGGGACACATTTTTCTTTGAGGTCTTGGAAAATTTAGCTCCTGATTCAGGAAACGACAGAACTTTCTGCGACGATGGAGACATTCTGCATGCGCTCGCCTAGCATGTTGTTGCGCTTTTGAAATGTGGCCAGTGTCAGCGAGGAAGGGAATTGTAAGGTGTGTCTAGTTTTCACCAGGCTACATTTAAATAGCCACCTGTGTCTCACGGCATCCCTACTAGATAGTTCAGCTTTGCTCCTTTTCTGTAGAGGATTAAAAGTTCCCTTCGGACTCGAATAGACGATGGCCAACAGGCACACGGAAAGACGCTCAACGTCGCTCCTCATCGGGGACATACGAATCAAAACCACACTGAGAGACCACCTCACGCCAGTCAGAGTGGCTAAAATGAACAACTCGGGAAACGACAGACGTTGGCAAGGATGTGGAGAAACGGAAACCCTCTTGCCCTGTTGGTGGGAATGCAAACTGGTGCGGCCGCTCTGGAAAACAGTGTGCAGGTGCCTCAGAAAATTAAAACTAGACCTACCCTATGACGCAGCCGCAGCACTGCTAGGAATTGTCCCAAGGGATGCAGGAGTGCTGACGCACAGGGGCCCTTGGACCCCAATGTTTATAGCAGCGCTTTCAACAATAGCCAAAGTATGGAAGGAGCCTAAATGTCCATCAACTTTATTTATTTATTATCCAACGAACGGATAAAGAAGATGTGGTTTATATCTACCATGGAATACTACTTGGCAGTGAGAAAGAATGAAATCTGGCCATTTGTAGCAACGTGGGTGGAACCGGATGGTATTATGCTGAGTGAAATAAGTCAGGCAGAGAAAGACAGAGACCATTATGTTTTCACTCGTGTGGAACTTGAGAAATTTAACAGAAGGCCATGGGGGAGGGGAAGGGGGAAAAATAGTTTCAAACAGAGGGAGGGAGGCAAACCTTAAGAGACTCTTAGATACTGAGAACACACTGAGGGTTGACGGAGGGGGGGTGGGGGAGAGGGGGAAGTGGGTGGTGGGCAGGGAGGAGGGCACCTGTTGGGATGAGCACAGGGTATTGTAGGGAAGCGATGAACCACGGGAATCTACCCCCCAAACCGAGCGCACATGGTACACGCTGTGTGTTAGCCAACCTGACAATAAATTATATTAAAAAAAAAAATTTCCCTTCGGGATTCGAAACCGGAGAAATTCCTGCCCTCCACCTCCATACCTCCTTTTCTCCTCGACTTGAATTTGGCTTCGATCGATCCAGCTTCGGCAAATCCAGGCTGGAGGCCCAGCTCTCCACTTACCCATCGTGTCATTGGGGCACCCTCCTTCTCCTCCTGAGCCTCGGTCCCCTCCACGTGCAGCCTCCCAGAGCTGTCCGATGCTACTTTGAACCCGGCCCGGTGCTCGGCGCTGTGGGGAGTTCAAAAAAGTCAAGAGACTGGAGTAGTTGCCGAATGGAATGAGTCACTCGTGTCCCGACAGCATCTACAGCGGTGGCTCGCCGGGGACCTCGGCACCAGGGAGCAGGTCGGAATTACCTGTCACCTGTTCTCAAGCTCACGAGTGGCGTCTCGAGCCCCGGGGGTGCCAGTGCAGGCCCTCCGCTGTCAGAAACTGCTCGAAAGGAGGGTTGTGATGGGACTCTGGGACCTTCTGAGTCAACCCTCTCCAAATTTTAGGGTTAAGCCACTTCCCCAGGGCCATCTTTTCTTCCGACACGGGCGTTCTCATCTTGTGCCTTCAATGCCAAGACCATCAGAGGATTCGGATACGGACTGCTTCAACTTTACGCAGGGAGAAACTGTTCACCAAGGTTAAATAAACGGCCTGTGTTCACACAGCTAAGCAGGGCCAGGATTCAAATCCAGGCTCCAAGGCCGCCTCCTTACCAACGGGGATATTTTGCCTGCCAGAGACGGTTCACCGTCTGGAGGGACACCGTAAGAAAGCAGTGACCTTTTTCTGGATTATTCCCCATGTAACAAAAAAAAATTCCAAACAGGTCTTTCCTGGAAACGGGATTGCCTGGCGAAATACTGGACACCCTGTGAAATTAAATTTCAGACAAAGAACAGGTCATTCTTTAGTATAAGCGTGTCCTATGCGGTATTTGGGACATCCGTACAGAACTAGGAAAACAGTTCGTTTCTCTCAAGTTCGGGTCTACCTGGAGGGCCTCTGTTTTCCCAGCCCTACCAGTTGGTCCCAGCTGGGCAAGCCTGGTCCCCCCACTCCCCCAGGAGGGCCGTCCTCTCGTCTCCCGGGTCCTGCTCTGGTGTCAGATCCTCGTCAGACCTGAGAAAGGGAAAACGAGGTCTCCCAGGGAACCATGAAATACACGGCACTTATTAGTTTATTAATTAAACCGCGCAAATGGCTGAGCTCCGCCAGCCCTCACTTGTAGTTCGCTGCCGGAATTTACGGGAGCGCCCGAGGGGACGGCAGGGTGGGACCTCGCTCTTCTCATTTGCTGCCAAGGTTTGGGGCGACCAGTCACTCCTGTCAATCTTTGGCTTAATCATTTAGCAGTTGTAAAGGACTCATTAAAAACGCCGAGGTTTATTGGAAACACCTCCCGCCCGGCCGGAGGCAGGCCAGATGGGGAGCTCTTGTAGGCACTTGTCCTCCCGGAGGCCCCCCCACGAAACTGCTGACTGTAATTACACCGCTAGGGTTTGGAAAGGGGCAGGGCGGGGCGTGGGATGGGGGGGAGGAGGGGAGGAGACCCCGAAACTCCAGCGGCCAGGCCTTCAGAGGGCCCGGGCCTTGCGCGGAGCCCCTGCCCAGGCCCCTGCCCACCTGGATTCCGGCTCCGTCAGCCCTCCGCCCTCCCCGGAGGCCGGCCTGCTCTCTGGGGGGCTCAGCTGCCCCCTGCCCCCTCCCCTCCTTTCTCCCCCTGTGAGCACGCACTTTCTGAATGTTCTCACAACCTGAAAGGATGTAAAGGAAAGAAGATCCAGGGGCGCCTGGGGGGCTCAGTCCGTTGAGCGTCGACTTCGGCTCAGGTCATGATCTCGTGGTCTGTGAGTCCGAGCCCTGCATCTGGCTCTGAGCTGACAGCTCGGAGCCCGGAGCCTGCTTCGGATTCCGTGCCTCCCTCTCTCTCTGCCCCTCCCCTGCTTGTTCTCTCTCTCTCAAAAATAAAAAAAAAATTAAAAAAAGAAAAACAAAGAAGGTTCTTCAAGCAATCCTGTCTTCACTGTGGGTCCTTCCAGCCACCACGCACAGACCCGTCCCCCAACCTCCCTCCCCCCCCCCCCAGGAGCGCGTGACAAGCAGAGATGGTCCCTTCCTGGGCACAGGGGGCACAGGGGACACAGTGGCCACCAGGCTGTCCCCTTGGCTGGCTTCACACCTCGGCTCAGCCCGGCTTCGCTCTTCTTGTGGGATATGGATGCAGTTCCCGATATTTTTTTCCTTTAAATTATAATTCTGGCATTTTTTATCTGATGCTCTCCTAAACCTCCCCCCAACCCCTCTTAATCTTTCCCCTTTTTTCCTGGCTGTTTCCTTAGGGTGGCTCCTCAGGTGTGGGTTACTGGGTGAGAAGAGGAGACCACGGGCTGGGAGGGACTTGAGCCATCCCCGGGTCTCCCAGGACACCCGCTTCTCACCTGGGCACCGCCGGCACCTGGGGGTCCCTTCCGCGGCCGCCCTCGCCCCCTGCCGGCCGTCCCCAACACGGCAGCCAGGGGGCGCTGCTGAGACCTGACAGATCCTGTCCCTCTGGAACCCCCTTAGCGGAGTCCTTCGTGCTCAGGGTGACAGACCGTAGACTGACACAGCCGTAAAGCAGACTCTCTTTGCTCCTGCGTCATTGAAACTTGGGGTCAGGTCATTCTCTACTGTGGGGCTGTCCTGCGCGCCATACGGCCTTTAGCACCCCTGGGCTCTACCCATCCCCCCCCGGGGGGAAGCACCCATCCCCCAGGTGTGACAACCAAAAATGTCTCCGGATATTTTCAAATGTCCCCTAAGGGGAAAAATCGCCCCCCGGTTGAGAACCACCGTGATGAAGAGAGCCTCTAAAACTCCCTTCCCTCTCCCACGCCCCGCCCCCCTCCTGCCCCTCACTGTCTAGCTCACCCTGGCCTCTGCACCTTTGCACAGGCTGTTCCCTCCGCCTGGCACGCCCTGCCCCCCCCCCCCCCCGCCCCCGCCACCCGCCTGGCTCATCTCCTTTAGGTCGTTGCTCAAATGTCCCTTTCTCGGTGAGACCGGCCCTGGACAACCTTACTTAAAACAGCTCCCTAAGTTCAGCACGCCTCTCCGCTTGGTCACGTTTGGCCGACACGCTGTATTTTCACTTACTTGTTAAGCGGGTAGAGAGTTGCAGGGGGATCCGCCGCAGGAGCAGCCAGGGGGCGGTGGCTTCGGGTGGGCGAGCGCCGGGCGGGCCGTCCGGAATCCCACCTTGTGTTTCTCTGCAGCTGATGCGCCCTTCAGCGCCAGCCCGCTGGCCGCGGGCCGCAGCATTCTGACAGCCGGGCACTGAACGCGACTTTGAAATGCGCGACACAGCAAAGCCCGAGAGAGTGGGGATTCTTCCATTGGAGCCAGAGAAATTGCAAGATTGCATGTGTCGTTTTAAAAACGCCTCTGGGCGGGGCGCCGGGGTGGCTCAGTGATGAAGCGTCTGCCTTGGGCTCAGGTCATGATCTCACCGTTCGTGGGTTCGAGCCCCAAGTCAGGCTCTGTGCTGACAGCTCAGAGCCCGGAACCTGCTTCCGATTCTGTGTCTCCCTCTCTCTGCCCCTTCCCTGCTCATGCTCCGTCTCTCTCTCTCTCTCTCTCTCTCTCTCTCTCTCTCAAAAATAAATAAACATACGCACAAAAGATTTTTTTTTAATAAAAACACCTCTGGATTCTTCAAATGTGATTTCGCCCCTTGTTTTTTCTACCTGTCTTGAGTATTGTTTTCAAATGGGTTTTGAAAAAATTCTTCCTTATTTTTTCAAAGTTTCTTATGGAGACAGCGGCAATGACGAACTTGAAGCCGTCTCCAGCGAAATTCTTGCTCGGGACTCGTGTGTTGTCATATGCTGAGCACAAAAGCCGACACAGACGAGGTGCGTTCGCGGAAGCAAGTTCAAGGTGTTTGCTTGTGTGGTTTTTAAGATGACAGGGTTTTATTTGGAAATTCTAAACAACGCTCAGTAACATACCCCATAATCCTTATCGTAATTACAGAACATTCAAATGTAACACTCTTTTTTAATTTTTTTCCCACCCGGCTCCGTGCGGATGCCCTCGAGCCTGTGTGGTGGACCCCAGAGCGCTGTCTAAATATTGTCATTTTCCGTGTGCCCTTGTTTGACAACCAGGGAAAGAGCCGCTCTAGAGAACGGAGGTTAGGTCCTTGGCGTCTGGCACCAGCCCGGCAGGTCGTCAGGGCTCGAAGATGGGAGCCGGGGCTTTTGCTCAGGCCCTCTGTCGGCCTGTGGCAAACCTCGGCCTGCCTTTGCTCTTTTCCAGAGAGCCGGGTCTCCTCGCCCGGGGTGAGGCAGCACGTGCTCCGGATTCAAAACAGACGAACGGCGGGGTGCTGAGGGTGTGCTGGGCGCTCTGCAGACTGCGGGTCCCGGCGAGCCGTGTGCATATCGTCGGCGCACGCTTATGGAGTGCCGACTCGTGTCCAGCGCCGTTCTGGGCCCCGGGGACGCCGCGGCAAAAAACCCCAAGTGCCCGTGCCACCCGGCTCACACCCTCGTGGCAGAGATCACGACTCCGCGGCAGGCCGGTCGCAAGCTCTTTATACACACTGACCCACTCACTCTCGTGTCAACCCTCTAAGGTAGGTAGTAGTAATTACCGAAGAGGTCAGGCGGCTCACCCAAGGTCACACGGGAGGACCTGGGGTTTTCTCAGGGATGGGAGTGGACGCGGTGTCAGGGTTGGGAACAGCGTCTGGTGAGGAAGGAGCCCTCGGAAAGGCCCGGGTGCTCTGAGCTGGGGGTCCTGGCCAGGGAGGGCAGGGTGCTGCAGGCTGGGGCATGACCGCACCGCCCTCCCGGCCGGCTGCCTCATCCCTGCAGTTCCCTTTCATCCCAGGGAACCTGGCATGATTCGTGCGAGATAAAAATCAGCTGCTCGAGCCCTTCCAAATCGCAACTGGTTGAAATCCTGGCACTGCAGCCACGGGCTCCTAGGTTGGGGCGGAGACTGTGGCTCCCACCCGAAGGGGTAGGGACGGGTAGACTGAGCCTTATGAGGACAATCCAGGAGGATGTTTTGCAATGGCGAGCGAGCTGTGTCTTTCTGGGAACGGAGTCCAATGTCCCCAGAAGACTCTTCCGGCAAGCTGGCGCTGTTCTTGTTTTCGCGTTCGGCATTGACAGGGAGCATTGTGGTTTCATTGCACCGGTGTTTGTGTTGGCCGCTGCGACACACGCACAGATGTCTCAGGTAGAGAGGCAGACTTTCCAGCCGCTCCTCTGGGACGATACATTGCTGGCTTCGAGAGAGGGATCCCTGACCCTGCTCTCCTACGTGCCCCAGGGATTCCAACTAGCTCAACGTGCATCGACATAATTTCAGAAGAAGATTCATATTTATTTAATGAGTTTTAACTTTAGAATCGTTGCGTTCCCTGAAGTCTCCGACGTCTGAGGAATCTGTCCTAGGGCCACGGGCAGAATACGGGCACGGATCAGTGGGCAAGCACACTCAGCGAGCGGTCGGTGCACAATGGGGAAAAAGCTAGAAACAACCTACCTGCCCCACAATGGGGGATGGTTAGATCATAGCAAAACCACAGGAAGAAATGGGCTGTTGGGCAATCCCAGAATAATTGTTTTCCAGGAGAACAAACTGACACGGGAAAATTCTCATGGCTTGAAATGAAACTACGTTCTAAATGGTAAATAATGGAAGGAGTTCACATAATCACATCTCAGATGTGTTGATGTGTGTGCTCGTGCAAGGATGTATGAGAGGATATAAGGAAATATCCTGAAACGTGACTAACAACTCTCTGGGGAGTGGGATTTTTATTCTCTGTTTTATCCCTTTATTTTCCACACTTTCTGCTTATTTTCCAAATTTTCTACTTTAAGGACATTTAACCTCAGATAATAATCAGGGAACGAAAATGCTATTTTAAAAGAGGGAGGGTCTCTTTGAGTGGTCGGGATCTCTCTTCTCCTTTCTCTTTTTATTGCCCTGAATTTCCAACAGGAACATACTATTCTTACAAAGGGTAGATGTAGTATTCATTTTATTTTCTGGGGAAAGAAGGGAATTTCGTGAAATGAAGTAACATAAAAGCAACACAACTTCAGAGAAGGAAGCAATTAGTGGAGGGTGGGGGGGAATGGCGGGCATCCATGGATTGATTCTGGCACCACGGCCATGGTCATAACCCCGAGCTCCTGAAAGATATTAAGATACAAAGTGCACAGAACGAAACGCCAACTAGAAGAAAAGATTAACCTTCTCAGATCTTCAAAAGCACAAAAACAAGAGTTTGTTTGTTTCTTTCTAAAGAAGTTCCCCTTTTCCCACCTCCCCCTGCTATAGTCTGAAACCAGAACGAGCTGCAATAATTCTCAAGTTGTCCTAGCATTCTGCTAACCTCTTCCCAAAGTCCATTTTCCCGTCTGGATTTTTTTTTTTAATATGCAATTTATTGTCAAATTGGTTTCCATACAACACCCAGTGCTCATCCCAACAGGTGCCCTCCTCGATGCCCCTCACCCACCCACTCCTCCCTCCCACCCCCCATCAACCCTCAGTTTGTTCTCAGTTTTTAAGACTCTCTTATGCTTTGGCCCCTCCCTCTCTAACCTCTTTTTTTTTTTTTTTTTCGCCTCACTGGTCTTCACCTGGGTGCTTGGCTGTGGCCTACCTCCCACAAAAAGCCACCTCCAGGCCCCTGACGTGCTCCTGTACCGAAGATGCACACGACCGGCACGTCCTTAGTCGTATCTCATGGCAACATTCTGATGAAGGGACATTCTTCTTATCCCCATTTTATAGAATGGGAAACTGAGGCTCAGATGAATAAAGGAACCGGTATAAGCTCCCCCGGCCAGGAAGTGATGGAGCCAATATTCGGATGTCGGTCTATGATCTTCGAAAACTTTACGGAATCTGGCAGGTGATAGCAGAGCCCTGGGCTGAGCGAGAGCCCCTGGGAGGCATTTACCTGATGCCAGGAGGCAAGGGGGGTGCCCCTGGCAGGTGAGAAGGGCTCAGCAGGAGAAGGGGATAGAACATACCTCTTCTCCCGGCCGGGGGTTGGCCGAGCAAGAAAGCTATAAATCAAGTGATTGCAACACGGTTGCTGTCTGAAACACAGCCCGGTGATAAACAACCGGTCGGAGATTTTTCTGTTTCTTCTTCTTCTGAAACTGATCCATTCAGTATGAGTCACTTCATCGAGGCTGAGGCCATTCCCCTGGAAGTGATGGTACACTGAGTAATCTTATCAATGGGCACATCTCGAAGGTGACTCCCAGCCTCCAGAAGATTCCAAGGAACCTCGTCATCACCCAACCAGCCCGGGCTCCAGGGGGTCCGAATTCAGCGGTCGTGGTAGGACTGGCAGGTAAAACACAATACAGACCTGTACTGAAAAAGTATTTGTTGTTTTGTCTGAAATTCAAATTTAACTGGCCTCCTGTCCCGTATTTTCCCTGCAACCCTGCCCGTATATCATTCTTGGTTTTTGCGCAAAAGTAACACACGCCTAGCAAACCTCAAATCTCTAGAAGACGGACCTCCAAAACTGAATCTTGACCCTGTCAAGGTCTTGCCTAAAATACTAACCAGTTCCGGGGCACCTGGATGGCTCAGTTGGTTAAGCGTCCAACTGTTGATCTCAGCTCACATCGTGATTTCACGGTTTGTGAGTTCAAGCCCTGCTTCGGGCTCTGTACTGACACACAGCCTGGAGCCTTCTTGGGATCCTTTCTCTCTCTCTCTCTCTCTCTCTCTCTCTCTCTCTCTCTCATGCCCATCCCCCACCTGTGCACGTGAGCTCTCTCTTTCTCAAAATAAATCAGCCTTAAGAAAAAATACTAGCCATTCCCCATCACTCATAGCAATGGTTTACAAACTCTGAGTATGCATCAGATACCCTGGAGGGCTGTGGATCCCACTGCCATTTTTCTATTCGGTAAGTCTCGGGTAGGACCCCCAGAATTTGCATTTCTTTTTTTTCTAATTTTTTTTGTAATGTTTATTTATTTTTGAGGCAGAGAGAGAGACAGAGCATGAATGGGGGAGGGTCAGAGAGAAGGAGACACAGAATCTGAAACAGGCTCTCCAGGCTCTGAGCTGTCAGCACAGAGCCCGATGTGGGGTTCAAACTCACGGACCGCGAGATCATGACCTGAGCTGAAGTCGGCCGCTTAACTGACTGAGCCACCCAGGCACCCCCAGAATTTGCATTTCTAACAAGTCCCAAGATGCTTGTCCTGGGTCCATACTTTGAGATCTGTGTTCTTAGGGTACAGACCAGCCCTCCAACATTCTCCACAGCCATTCCCTACATGCCTCTCACAGTCAAGCTCCCGCCAACCCCTCACAACTCCTCCTCGCTCACCTGGCTCCCTGACCTCCCTACAGTTCCTCAAGAGAACTTGTCTCTAGTCCCCACAGGGCCTTTGCACATGCTGTTCCCGGCCCTGCCCTTTGCCCCACCCCATCCCTTTTACTCTAGGAGGAGAAGTATTATAATTACTCCCATTTTACAAACGTAGAAGAAACTGAGTTTTGGAGGGGCGCCTGGGTGGCGCAGTCGGTTAAGCGTCGGACTTCAGCCAGGTCACGATCTCGCGGTCTGTGAGTTCGAGCCCCGCGTCAGGCTCTGGGCTGATGGCTCGGAGCCTGGAGCCTGTTTCCGATTCTGTGTCTCCCTCTCTCTCTGCCCCTCCCCCGTTCATGCTCTGTCTCTCTCTGTCCCAAAAATAAATAAAAAACGTTGAAAAAAAAATTAAAAAAAAAAAAAAAAAAAAGAAAAAAAAGAAACTGAGTTTTGGAGGCTGAGTCAAACTGATAATAAGAGGTAGAATCAGGGACTTAAAAATCTCATCTGCGTGTTTCTTTTCTGCCTCACCACTACCTCCCCAGACTGGACGTATTACCTTCTATTTTGAGCCTTTCTTGAAGGTTGGTTTTTGTAAGATTGTTGCTTGAAAGCCACACAGTTGCCCTCAAACCCAATCCCGTGAGATTTCGTACTTTGGGATTTGGGAAACACGTTTAAGGTCATTCTTTGACACCCTTCAATCCCCTCTCGATGTCTCCGTGTCTGTCTGAACTCCAGTGCTGGCCCTCCATTCCCAACTCCCCCGCCCCCCCACTCCTGAAGCCTACAGTGTTCTGACACTTAACGTTGCCGTAGCAACTGAACGCTTGTTGCCTGAATCCCTCCCTATTGGTAGGATGACATCAACTTCCTGCCTTCTTTTAGAAAATAATTTCAGCTCCTGGTGTCCACCAGTGAAGTGGGGCCAGGACTTGGGTCCAGTGGGTGAATGGGACCCAGGTTGTTGAGTTAGGAAGGCCAAGAGGCTTATTCGGTGCCCATGCTCCTCTTCTGTGGGTTTCCCTGGTTCTCAGAAACTGTGGTGTTACCCTCCTGCTTTCCAATCGATTCATTCATTCATTCATTCATTCATTCTTTCGGCAAAAAATGTATCGAGTATCTATCATGTATTTCACTCTGTGCTAATTGTTGGGGACACACTGACCCTGTCTCATTCCTCATGGTAGGCGGCGCCTGGTGGGGAATAAATTCTGATGAGCCACGTGGGCAACAACACTGTAAATGCACTGATGGTGTGTGATAGGCAAGAAGTGGGTGCGGTCTCCTAAGAGCGGGATTTGACCCAGGTGGGGCACTTGAGGAGGGCTCCACTAAGGAAGTGAAGGTTGAGTCAGGCGGTGAATGCCCTCCGGTAGATGGGACTGCCGCACAGGAAGGGGCAGTTTCCTTAGAAGGCACAAATGAAGATGTCAGCCAGGGATGAAATCTCATCTGAACACTCTACTGGGGAAGGATCCACCTCAAGGCTCACGCAGTGTTTGTTGACAGGATTCAGTCCCTCGTGGGCTGTTGGGCTGAGCTCATCAGATGCCTTCTGGGTGTTGGCTGGAAAGCGCCCTCACTGGCCCATCGTGGCAGCTGGCTTTCCCAAGGTCCACAAGGTGAGAAGGCCATGGAGAGAGTCTGTGGTCACAATTTTTGTAACCTGATCTCAGAAGCGACATCCCATCACCTTTGCGGTGGGTCTGACGTGTGTCGCCAGGCCAGCCCACACTCACAAGGAGGCGCTCACACAAGACGTGAGTACCAGGAGGTGGGGGCCATTGGGTGCCATCTTGGAATCTGTCTTCCACGCGGAAGGAAGCATAAGAGACTCACGCGAGCCGATGAGTGAGCAAGAGAATTCCAGAAAGTCATAAGTGAGGGAATAAGAGTGCAGCACCCATCAAATGACAGAGGGATAAATGACCCATGAGGACAGGACCGGTCACTCTGGCCTGTACCACTAGTTTTCCGCCTGGGCCCCAGGACTCTATGGTACTGAGTAAACACTTACGAACGTAGCTGTTTGTCTGGATGTGGATATCCTAAGTAACCACGAGGCAGGGGCCAAGTCTCGCTTTCTGCTTCCAGACCAAGATCCCATCTACTGAAATGCTCCACTGAATGGATGTATTTCCTGTTTGGGGTTTTTCTCATTTATTTTTATTTTCCTAAAAGCCACTAACTGAGTTTTCTTACTTCTGGGTTGGGTATTTAGTGGTTGCTTGGGTTCACATCTTTTGGGGAATTAACAAGAAAGTTTCCAGGAATACAGTTTCAGGACATTTTTCCCCCCTTTCCCTGAGCAAAGGCACCCACATTCATCTCCAGAGAGACACAAGCACCCTTTCATGGAAACGGAAAGATCAGGAGGTTATTGAATAAGCTCTCAACTGCCCGCTGCTTCCCCATTTTTTTTGTAGCCCGGAAAACAGGACCAGAGTTGGACTCTTTGAAAGCATTTGCTGTTACCCGTTCCCCTCCGGCCCCGAACTGTCCCCGGGAGCCAAGTGGCTCATAGCGGTGAGAGGACAGACCGAGGGTCTTGGGGCTTGGCTCCGATGCTCCTGTAGCTGGTGTTCTCCGGCAAGAAAGGCAAGTGCGGACAGAGAAGAAACAAGCAAGCCAAGTGAACATGTCACAGTACAAGTCAAACCCAGAGAGCCCGCCCCTCCCCCCCCATAGCCCGGGTGCCATTCACTTCCACTGGTAGTTACCTTTCCAGGCTGTCCTCTTGTGTACATCCTTACTGCCACTTCCCTGGCCCAGATTTCCCACCTCCAGCACTAGGGGGACCTTTGGGCAGGATACTTCTCTGTGGTGGGGGCTGTCCTGGGCATTGCGAGATATTTAACACTTCCCTGCCTTCTAGAAGGCACGTGCAGTGCCCTCCCCCACAATCTGGCAACCGCCAATGTCTTCAGATATTGCCAAATGTCCCTTGGCGGGGGGGGGGGGGGAGCAGACCAGGGGCCTGGGGAGCAAAGGCACCCCTCCTTGAGGAGTGTTAGCTTAGTCCAAGAGCTTGCCTGCCCTGCCCGGACTCCCCCAGCCCATCCCGGCTTCCGCCACGGCCACCTAAGTGCTTTGCCCACGTAGGCACTCAACACCTTGATGGCATGACTGGAGGACAGTGCCTGCATCCTCAGGGTCTAGGACAATGTCGTAGGTGCTCAATAAATACTTGCAGGATGGTGACAAGTTCCTGTGGGAGGGACCCAGCTCTGTGGCTTGCAGCCAGATTCAGGTGCTTTTGTTTCTCCTGTGTTTGAGCCGGAGAAACCAGTGTTCGGGATGGTTAAGAGACTCTTTCCGGGACCTTCCACAGGCAGACCTGGAATTCTGACACAGGCACGTCTGACCTCAAAGCAAACGTGGACTCAAAGAAGTTTTCCTGAAAGACCGCCCGAGATCCCATGTAAAGCAGGAACGAAGTCTATAGAAAGTGATCAAATCACATCAGGTTCTTTCCTCCGCCACCTTGAGGGACAGGTGACAAGTGTCCTCCTCCCTCTGGGTCTCGGTTGCCCCCTTTCAAACATGCGGAGGCTATGGTGCTCTCTCTCGAAGCATCCCCGGAGCAAATGCCCGGATTCCTGTTCCCGCTGCCGCCAGGGGTAGCCAGGGCCGCACCCGGCCTGGGCCACCGTGGATGACGACCGGGAGGCACTTCTGCCTTCGCCAGGGAGGCGGGACCCTCACCGCTGACTGCGCTCCGTGCACATTTGGTTTCAATTCTCCCAACGCTTTTGCACATGTTGCTGTCGTGATGAGATAAAATCAAGCAAATGTAAACGGAGAGCCAAGAGAGCCTGGGAAAACTCCAAAGGAAAAAGACAGCTTGCGGCTGTTGGAACCACCCCTGGGTCTCCCAGGGGGCGTGGGGGGTGTACCTGGGGCCGATGGGTGAGCCGGGCTCCCCCGTGACCGCCCGGGTCGGGGCCGGCAAGGGGTGGCCCTTCTGAACCCAGCCACTGTTTCCCAGCCCAGAGACCCCAGAGGGCTTGGGGATCCAGGGGCCCCGGGTATTTTCTAAGAGGCGGGAAGGGCTGCACAAACCCCCTTACTGGTTAGCACCCGGCAGGGCCGCGCGCTCAGATGCAGCCTGGGGACTGGGGCAGGGACTGGGCAGGGACTGGGCAGGGACCGGGGACAGGCCAGATCTCCCGAGTTCTCAAACAAACCCAGGAATTTACATTCTTGTGTGAAGCCTTCTAGTTCTTAAATGTCAGGACGCCACCAGGGGCCAAACCAAATGCACCGGCTGATCCCATCGGGTCTGTGAGCCTCCAGGCTGCTGCCTGGCCGTTACCACTGCTGTGACCTTCTCAGATCGACCCCTTGCTCGGGGACATACATGTATTTGTCATGTAACGAGGGACTACCTCGGACCAGATAGAGACCTAAGGGAGCGGCAGATCTTTGTCCCCTCAGTCCCATAAACGGCCCTGCAAGTATTCTGGGTACTACTGTCGTCTTCCCTTTACAGATGGGGAAACTGAGGCACAGCACGCCCTTCAGTAACGTACAACCCCTGAACAAGCAGTTCCTCCCCTCTGAGCCCCCGTTGACTCAGCTCAGTGAGTCCTTGGTCAATGGAAATCATAGTTCCAGACATGGGGGGTCTTGGGGGCGAAATGAGAGGCCAGGGGCGGCCAGTGCCGTGTGCCCACGTAGCTCACGTGTTCATGGCCTCCAGCACCAGACATCTGTCCTGGGTTGAGCTGAGGTCCCTCCCCAAATTCACCTGTTGAAATCCTAACGTCAGCCCCCCAGATGGGACCTCCTTTGGAAATAGGGTTGTTGCGGATATAATTCGTTCCGTGAAGCGGGCGTCACGGCCGCGGACGGTGGAAGCCTCATCCAGTGGGACTGGTGTCCTTCTAGAAAGGGGGGAGTTGGACACAGGAGGACGCCTGGTGAAGGCAGGAGTGATGTCGCCACAAGCAAGGAACCTCGGGAAGCTGGGAGGGAGGCCTGGAGCCACTCCTTCCCTAGCTCCTTCGTGGCCAAGCCCGGCCCTGCCGGCACTTGATCTCGGACTCGGCAGCCCCCAGAGCCGGGAGACAACAGACGTCTGTCGCCAGAGCCGCTCAGCCCTTTGTTACGGCAGCTCCAAGAAACTCAGAGATCATTCCACGGCTCCACTCCCATCCGTCACAGTTCCATCGCTCCTGCTGGTGTGTTAAAATACAAACATTGGGGGGCGCCTGGGTGGCTCGGTCGGTTAAGCGGCCGACTTCGGCTCAGGTCACCATCTCGCGGTCCATGAGTTCGAGCCCCGCGTCGGGCTCTGTGCTGACGGCTCAGAGCCTGGAGCCTGCTTCCGATTCTGTGTCTCCCTCTCTCTGACCCTCCCCCGTTCATGCTCTGTCTCTCTCTGTGTCAAAAATAAATAAACGTTAAAAAAAATTAAAAAAAAAATACAAACATTGGTTTTCTATTCTTTTTTTTTTTTTCAGGTTTATTAGAGTACCTGCTCTCTAAAGCACCGTGCTGGACGCCGGGGTGGGGCAAAGGTGTGCCTCCCGCATTCAAAAAGTCTGCCTCCGTGGTACCCGGAACAGGGGGAGGGAGCATTTTGGGGTGAGGGGCTCTCTCTCATTGTCTTCGGGTGTGGTGTAGACCAGGGGTTCCCAGCCAGGGAGATTTTGCTCCTTCCCCCCGTCCTCCCCCTCTTCATCTTCCTCCTCCTCCCCTCCCCCTCCCTTCCCCCTCCTCCCCCTCCTCCTCCTCCTTCCCAGGGAGCATTTATCAATATTTGGAGCCATGTGGGTTGTTACAACTGGAGGCAGGGTGCTCCCTGGGTAGAGACCAAGGGTGCTTTCAAACATCGTGCAGTGCGCTGGACGGGCCCCACCACGGAGGATGACCCGGCCCCCGTGTCAACAGCATCACAGCTGAGAAACTCTGCTGCAGACGCACAGGGCTGAGGACGCTGCTGTGCCCCTGGCCTGACCTTGGCCCGGCCCTACCCCACTCCGAGCCCCGGACCCCTCAGCCGTACGTTGGGCCGGCCGCTCGTGAGTCGCCCGAGGACTCTGTGACACCTCGGGTCCTGGCCCTGAGCCTGACACAGAGCAGGAGCTCCGCGGACACCCCTTCTTTCCACTTCTCCCTTCTCAGCGGGGACCCCGCGGCGAAGGCGCCTGCTTTTACGTACCTGCTTCCCTCAAACAGAACGCTTTATATGAAGATAAAACGTGACCCATAAATTCTGATTAAACGTATCTTAAAAGAGCTCTAACTGTTGTATGTCCTTGATTCTAGGATGCCATCGGTTGTAACACAGATCCCAACTTAACAAGAGCTTTTCGGAAGGAAGCCCCCGGGTGGCTCGGTCACTGAAGCATCCGACTCTTGACTTCGGCTCAGGTCATGATCTCACAGTTCACGGGCACGAGCCCCTTGTCAGGTCGTACGCTGACAGCACGGAGGCTGCTGCGGCCCCAGACAGCACTGGCAAATCCGGTAACTTCTAGCGGACTCTTCCGGCTCCTCCTTTTGAAGAGCGAGGGAACCTTCCCCAGAAGCCCTCAAGCAGTTCATCGGTCAGAACTAGGTAAGTACGCGTGGCTAGGGCGATGGCTGGCCAAAAGAATGGGGTCATGGTTGGCTTAGAACAGTTGGGACTGACTCTCGAGCTGGGGACGTGATCACCTTCCCAAAGTGTGGTTCCTGGACAAGCTAAGGGGTATTAAAGTGGTAAGGGGAGTATCGGGTTGAGTAGGCAGCCGCCGGTGTGTGCTCGATAAATATTGGTCGAATAAATGATTCACAGGCCGGTCTCAGCTTTCACTGTGAAGCATCAGGAATCAGTGTCTGCTGAGGGTGATGCAGGGTGGGGAGCAAGTCAGCCATCCCCCCCAAAGACCTCCAAATTAGGTGAAAATCCATGAAGGGGTAATAAACAAACAGAACATGTAGATGGAGGGAGGGAGGGAGGGGTGGATGGTTGGATGGACGAATGGACAGGTGAATGGATGGAGGGATTTACGAAATGGAACTAAACTGATAAACAGAGAGAAACAGAAGCTGAGCGGCGATCGATCTATCTATCTATCTATAGCAGGATATAGAAGGATATAGAAGGATGTGGAGAGATCTCTTTTTAGGCATGCATAATCCATTAAGGCAAAAGATAATGCACCTTGCATATGGTGCCACTCAAATTCGTTCCCCGAGAAGGTCACCCAAAGAGTTTCTTTGCAGAAAATTGGTAATCCCATTGCGATTTCCTGATTAAAGGAAAGGTTAGCCAAACACTCAGAGAAATGGGCCCTTTCACAGAGAGGCAGCGCTCTGAAAGACATTCTTTTCTTCTCTTGTCGCTCAGGTAACTTCTGGAAAGGGTCTACCTTGGTGCAATTTAGAAACAAAGCGCGACCATTTCTTTACTCACTGTCTCCACTGTCACTGTCCCCTGTAGCTGGCTGGGTCTGTCCACACCCAGAGGGGGACCCCACTCTCAGGAAAGGGAACGAGGTGGTCTCCAAGACTTTGCCTCGCCTGATCGTGCTAACGAGTTGCCGGCTTGTAGTGGAAATCTGTCACCAGCTGCCCCTCGTCTATCCCTTGCTGCCTCTAGAAAAGAGTGCGGCCAGTACCCTTGGGTTGCCCCTCCCCGCTTCTTAGCTCATTGCTTTGAGGGTAATTTGAGACTTCTGTCATTGGTCCAGAGTCACCCAAGCACCCAAGGAGTCGAATGAGAGTCTAACGCATGTAGAGATGTTTGCAGAAGCGAACAGTTCTCGCTTCCACTGGACGGTGATGAGGGTGCGACAGCAGAACGTCTGCAGCCATTTTGTAAACCGAGATCCCGGCTGCTGTTAAAAAACAGACACCCAGGCCGCACCAGCCATTGTTGAGCTTCTGCAAGTTTTCTGGTACTTGCAATCTGGAGCAGACACCGTTGGTTATTCAATGACCATTCACACTCCCCTGTCTCATCTGCCCCTCAGGAGAGGCAACCCCGACCCAGCTCAGGAGTGACTCTGCTCAGTCTAAGCCAGTTGTCTAAACCCCATTCCTTTCAGCAGCGATCTCCTCGGGCACAGGCATTCGACACCATTCTGGCCAGCAAAGCATGACAGGGAGGCTGCCTGAAGGCTCCTGGGACACCTTCTGTTGCTCTTAAAAGCAGACATGTCACGAGCAGCAGCCTCACCGGGCCTCTGGGGGTCACGGCGTCGGGAAGAGACGCCCAGTAGGCCTGCAGCCATCCAGGAGCGTGACGGGAGCCGGCCCATCCCCACCTGTTCTATGATAGTTTCTTCCCCAAGACCTTTGCGCACACGGGCAGGAGCCTCCCCGATCTGCCTTCCAGCCTCAATCGGGGTCGGCCTGGGGCAAACCGAGCCTTAAACAGCCTTCTCTCCTCCTGCCTCAAGCTGTATTGAAAACCATTTTAATCGTCTAAGAAACCCGTGATCACTGTGGATCAGGCCCGTCAGAACGTCCCCGGATGACGGAAACGTCTGGCATTTCCAACACCAGAACCACTTGCCACGGTGGCAACTAAGCCCTGGAAATGTGACCCGCGCAGATCACAGTTAATTAACATCCGAACCACCACAGCTGGCCGGTTGCTACCGCATCGGGCAACACGGAAAGAGAACAAGTCGATGACACACGTAAGCACGAAGGGGAAAACACAAGTCAGCCCCGATTCTATCCCCAAGGCACAACCCATATGGAACTCTTGGATTGTATCCTCGTGTGTTTTATTCTGTCTGTCGATCCACGACTGAATTTCTTGCAGAAACAGACGATGTTTCCAACTCGTCCACTACATCTATGGTGAGCATCTTCCCAGCTCGGCTGATACGTTTCTGAGGAACACAGAGCAGGTGTTAGGAGCGGCAGATTTGGAAGCAGACAGACGGGGATTCGTGTCCTCGGACTGACAGACGGGCTGCGTGACCCTGAAAGAGTTAAGGAATCTCTCTGCACCTAGTCTGCTCATCTGCATATGGGGCTATAGGTCTCATCTTCACCACCACGCGGCTGGGCGCATTAAATAGAATAAAGCCTATACAGCCTGTTTCGGATTCTGTGTCTCCCTCTCTCTGCCCCTCCCCCATTCATGCTCTGTCTCTCTCTGTCTCAAAAATAAATAAACGTTAAAAAAAATTTAAAAAAAAATACAAACATTGGTTTTCTATTCTTTTTTTTTCTTCAAGTTTATTAGAGCACCTGCTTGGCATGGTGACCAGACATCGGCGTACTGGCCATTTGTACGGGTTTCACGACATCCTGTTTTGTGGCTGCATAGCATCTCGTTACACGGCTGGGACTTGATTCTCTTATTCAAACTTTTGCTATCTGACACCTGGGCTTTTGTTTTTCAATAAACAATGCAGTGGGGTGCCTGGGGGGCTCAGTCGGTTAAGCGTCCGACTTCAGCTCAGGTCACGATCTCACGGTCCGTGAGTTCGAGCCCCGCGTTGGGCTCTGTGCTGATGCCTCAGAGCCTGGAGCCTGCTTCCGATTCTGTCTCCCTCTCTCTCTGCCCCTCCCCCGCTCATGCTCTGTGTCTCTCTATCAAAAATAAATAAAACATTAATAAAATAATAATAAATAAACAAGGCAGCAACAAAAGCCCTTGTGCCAAAAACTGGAATAGGAAGTCGTGTCTGGGGGTCTGCCTTCTGCCGCCATAGAAGAAACTGGGAATTGGCCGAGAGACTGTCAGGCTGAGCCACACCAGACCCCCAGCCCCGTGCAGCTTTCTTCTCCTCGAGAGAATTTAGTCCAAGAGATCTTTTTCTTTTCATTCCTGCTAGGTCAACTGCAGTGCCAACTGTCAGAGACAGCATGGGCAAAACCAACGCTCGCATGTGTGTTTATGTTTGGATTTTCTTCTGTGACTCACTGTGGGCTAGAGGTCGTCAGACCAATACGACGCACTCCTCGGAGAAAGGAAAAGCAAGTAACCGGAGAGGCTCCCTCCAGGAACAGTCCTTGGGGCTTTGGAACCTGCGATAGGACTGGATCCTTTGGTACGACTCTTAGAGATCATATTAAAAAAAAATGTCTTTGTGGCAAAATACACACAAATACAACAAATAAAATTTGCCGTTTAATTCAGGGTCTTCGATTAAAGTTGCGACGTTGTGCAACCGTCACCACTGACGATTTTCAAAACCTTTTCATCACCCCAAACAGACACTCCGTGCCCAGGAAGCAATAAATCCCCTTCTTCTCCTCCCCCAGCCATTACTAACTGGAATCCCCCTTTCCTCTCTATAAATTTGCCTGCTGTAGATGTTTCCTATCAGCGGAATCGTACAACGTTGGTCCTTTGTGTCTGGTTTATTTCATTCGGCATAATGGTTTCAGAATCCAGGTGCATTGTGTCAAAACTTCTCCCTTTTAACGGCTAAATAATACTCGATGTATACACCGTATTTTTCTCCTTTGTTCATCTGTTGATGGATGAACAGATGAACAGATCTGTTGATGGGCTGTTTCTACCTTTTGGCTACCGTGAATAGTGCTGCAACGAATATTGTTGTAGAGGTGTTTGTTTGAGCCCCTGCTTTCGGGGGTGGGGGCACATATCTACCTAGAACTGCTGGGTCATATGGTCACCCATACGCTTAACTTCTTGAGGAAATGCCAAACTGGTTTCCGCAGTGGCTGCACCATTTCACGTTCCTAGCAGCAATGTCTCAAAGTCCCTGTTTCTTCCCATCCTCATCAACACTTGTCGTCTTTCTCTCTAAAGGCTTATTATTATCGTCATCTTAGTGGGATGAAATGGTGTCTCATTTTGGTTTTGATCTGCATTTCCCTAATGACTAACGACATTGACACTATTTTCAGGTACCTCCTGGCCCTTTGTACATCCTCTTTGGAGACGTGTCTATTACGTCCTTCGCCCATTTTCTAATCTGCTTTTTTGTTATTGGGTTGTCGGAAGTCTTTATATAGTCTGGGTATAAAACCCTCACCAGATACTTGCTTTGCAAATATTTTCTCCCACGGTGTACCCTGTTTCGGTTCCTTGATATTGTCCCTTGATGCACAAAACTTTTCGATTTTGGTAAATCCAATTTACCTATTTTTATTTTGTTGTTCATGCCTTTGGTATCGCACCTAAGACTCCATTGCTGAATCCAAGGTTGAAGGTCATTCTAAATAACTAATGATCGCTTGTCTCTCAAGCTCTATTGTAAATTTCCTGTGAACCAAGGTGGCGAGTCTCCTGGTCTACCCGGTGGACTGGGTTGACTGGTAGGTAGGTAGACAAGTAAATCTAATTGTATCTATTTATTTATCTAGCCAGTTTAGCAAACTCTTCTCTTCTCCATCGCTGGTCACTGCCCTCTGGTCTTAGGGACCGTTCCCGAGATTCAGGATGGCCAATCATAATAGCCTATGGCCCTCCATTAGGTCCAAGGGGTTGCCATGGAACCCAAGCTGGTCCAATGAGACCTTCTCTGGGACTGATAGGCACTTGCTGGGAGAACAAAATCTGTTGGCATTGGAGCTGGCAAGCTGGAACTGTGGGCAGCCGTGTTCTTCACTGAAGGAAGTCCCTCTTGCTGGAGGCAAGAATGAGGCAGAGACGCACAGCAGGTCGAGACCGGCAGAGATGGAGATAGGAGGCTGGAGGGAGAGTCACGGGGCAGGGAACCCCCCGCTCCCTCCCAGGGGCCCCGATTCCTTCAGCTTGTCCTTGTACCTCGTGAGCGGGTCCCAGGGCCCCTCCAGTGACACAAGCCAGTCCGGTCCCTTTCTCCTGCAGCTCTTTAAGGGTGGATTTTGACCACTCGCAAGTGGAACCACCCTCATGGATCCCCCCCTCTTTCGGATGCATCAACAACTGAATACATATCAGTTCCTGGCTCCCGTGTTTACTTTTCCCAACCCTCCGCCCACATCCCTCTCTCAAACTCCGGTTGCACGACACCTCCTCCCTGGAGCCCACCTGCTCCCTCCGCTCCCCCCAGCCTCCGAGGCAGCGTGGGCCGATTCCTCCCGTGGACCCTCATGTTAGCCACGACACCGCAGACATGTACCATTCTGCTCACGTGTCTCTCCCCTCTGGACCGTGGGCTTTCGGTGGACAGCCGCCGTGTCCCCACGGCAGGATCTCCAGCATCTAAGCAGGGGTCAGCGCGTCAGGGGAACCTCACTAGCTCCCAGCAGAACGTCTGAACTGGGGCTCGCAGGCAGACAGACAGACCAACCCTGGGCCCCACCGCTTACTTGCCCCGTGAACTCTGAGCAGGTGAAAACAGGTTGATGATCACGGCAACTCCTTCCCAAGGCTGCGTGCGGTTTAGTGAGTGTTTTCGGAAGAAAGGGCGCACGGAGATCCCTCCCTGGAGGGACAGTGGCCAGCGGAGGTGAAAACACAGGATCCGACCTCAACGCAGATCTCAGCCCTGCATCTTAGGCATCAGCTGTGTGACCCTATTCAAGTTAGCTACCTGCTCTGTGCCTCAATTTCCTCCTCTCTACAATACGGACCAATAATTGTGTCTGTCTCCGCTAAGTCCTGCCTGAGTCCAAGTTTACTAGAAGGGCCAGAAAGGAAAAGAGGGGGGGAAAAAAAAGGCCACTTTTCATCGCCTCTAAATGGCTGCGTTTAGCACGTATATAATTGCAGCCGCCTTCAAATAAAGAAATCACTTAGTGCTCTCCAAGAAATCCCAAGAATCTTAATACTCCCAGCTCACCAGGCAATCTGAGTTAAAGAAGAAAAAAAAAAAAAATCAGGAGAAATCCAAAACTTTCACGTGAAGTTTTAGTTTGACTTGAAACATTTAATTTATTTAAAAATAGAAATGTAAATGCAATCCGTATGTTTTCCTCCCCGTCAGGAGCTCTGTCTTCTGCTCTGACTGACTCATTAACAAATTAACATGTTGTGATCGTGCTGTGAAAAGTTACAGCATAATTGTTACAGCCCCGGTCCTGAGGGTCTGGAGCTGTGCTTCCCAAACTCTTTTATGGAGTACAAATTAGATGCTTTTCATATATGCTATCTACTTTTAATTAAAATTTGTCCTGAAGCTATCCTTCACAGCTTTGAAGTTGCTAGAGTTTTGTCATCTTGGGATGCTGAACGTTTGCAGTTGATAATGTCAAAATCTGTACCCATGGAAACCGCTTCCTGACTGCTTCTGCCCGGGACAAGCTCAAATCTGCTGGAGTTTTGATTTCAACGTGGTCCAAGAATTGTTGTCTGTTGAGAGAAGTGGTCTTCCTCTGTGGGCAAAGTTGGTATTTGGAGATGGTAACTGGAGAATGATTAGCAGAGGTCTCTGACGTCGGAGATGCCGGCACGATCTTCAAATGTTTGCATTTTCATCTGTCTCTAGTAGAAAGAAAATCATCCTGATCCCGCGTTCTATTGAAACGACCCAAGGGGACCTAGAAATTTGGAGAAACGAAGAAAACCACCTTCCCCAAGGCAATACGATTGTACCTGAGCTCAGCCCCGTCACCAACGCATGCTGGGAAGATTTTTTTTTTTTTTTAAAGTAAGCACGTTTTAAAAGTTATGGGCAAAATGTCATCAAGTCCTGAAGTTCTTGAGGTGGTTACAGGGAAAGCGTTGCTAAGCCAGAGCAAATGTTGAGGGTTCCCTTGGGAGCCTTGGGAAATGCCTTGGGAATCTTTTGGGGTCACACTCCCCACCCCCACTTCTCAGGGGGGATGATACAATGCCGGGATCCTCGTATGAAGCATTAAGTCGTGGTATGGACCTAACTGCTCCCAGATAAGGCACCCCGAGACCAAGGCGGAGATCATACAGGCCAGCTTGGCTGGAGGCCGTGTTTCTGCTCTGGACGGGGGTCGTGGTGTGGCAACAGCACTTCCTGTGCCTTTCTGGGAGATTTTATAGGCCTTCACGATGACCCCTGAAGGCATCTGATGGAAAGTTCTCTGAGGGCAGTGAACACTGTCGTCCTTATTGTGCGCACCTGTGAGTGACTCTGAGGCCACAACCACATGCTGTAATTAAGAGGGTAAAGTGAGTTTCAAAGAGCTCGCTGGGTGGTGACTGCTCACCAGGACAACCGTGGAAATCCTCAAACAGCTGGCCCCACGGAGACATCATATTCATTCATTCACTCATTCGATCATTCATTCTACACAATCTTGTGGCTTCCCCATGTCTCTTCTTCCGTTAGCCAGAGTCAGCCTCTGTTGCTTGCACCCACAGGACTCTGACTGCGTCCCACCCACGGCCCCAGTGACAGTCCGCCCCCCCCAAAGCTAGAACCCACTCCGGATCGAGAGAGGCTTGTGCGTAGGAGTATGTGTGACGACGGCCTCCATTCTTTGTGGACGCACATCATCTATCCAGCATCCTTCCTTTGGGAAAACACGTCTCTTCCGGTTGGTGTGGTCGAGGTGGACGGAAGTCAAGCGGCAGGAGAATTGTAACCCTTGCGGTCAGACTCCAAAGCCCCGAATTCTGCACCCGCCTCTGTGTCGCCACCGCTGGCCAGATTGTGACGTGGCTGGCCAAGCTCTCCATTTCTGCAACTTGGATATGTCTCCTCCAGGAGGTGTTTGAGACGAGCTGGGTCTCTGAGCATCACAAACATCTGGACAGGCCCAGTGAGCCCACATCTTCCCTCCTCCCGGGGTCCTGGAGCATCTGGTTCTGTGGTTCGGATTGGCTCCTTCCCTCAGGGCTGTGGCATCAGAACCAGGGCCTCCTTCTCATTGGCTGAACTACTCCCGAGAGGGGTGAGTCGAGCGGCTATTGGTGACACGCTTCATACTACTTACTGTGGGAGAGTCATTAAATGAGACTAGAGATCAACGCGGTTGGGGATTCCAGACCCATACGGCGTTTTCCTCTGAGCCGTGGTTGGTGCGACACCGTATCACCCTCAACATCTGATACGTCAACACGATGAGATCTTTGCTTCTTTTTTTCAAGGGGACAGGAGTAAAAGAACACTTCGATACGCAAGTCCTATTGGTTGCCTATGGATGCCATGACAAATCGCCACAAATTGGGCGAGTCAGAACAACAGAAATTTATTTTCTTACAGTTCTGAAAGCCAGAAGTCCAAAGTCAAGGTTTTGGGAGAGCCACACTGCCTCTGAAGGCTCTCGAGGAGAATATTCTGCTTCTTCCAGCCCCTGATGGCCCTGGGCGTCTTCCTCTCTTTGGAGATCCCCAACTGCACACGGCCTTCTCCTCTGCATCCCACCGGGTGTCCTTCCTGTCGCTCATAAGAACATTCTCATTAGGCTTAGAGCCCGCTCGAATCTGGTATGATCTCCTCTCAATCTTAATCATGTCTGCAAAGCTCCCGTTTCCAAATAAAGTCATGTTTTGAGGTTCCAGGTGAACGTGGATTTTGGAGGGATGCTGCCAACCCACCACACGAGGGGGTGCTCTCTTGACCTTTTCTCATCTCCAAAGATGAGGTGATCACGATCCGACCTCTAAGAGCTGCTTCCTCCCTTCCCACAGCACTCAGCACACAATGATTCTTAGAAAGGATCGGTGGGGATCTGGTGGCTTCCCTGCTCTGAAAGAAAGGTGGGAATTAGAAGGGTTGTTCTCCCTCAGCTAAGTGATCGATTATGTAGAACAGGGGTCCGCCAACACCGCCCCAGGGCCAGGAGCTTATTTTGATGAATAAAGTTTTATTGGAACAGAACCTCGTTCGTTCATTGACGTATCACCTACAGCCGCTTTCATGCTGGGTGAGCTGAATGGTTGAAACTGAAACTGTGTGGCCTGAGAGCTTAAAATATTTGCTGTCTGACCCTTTCCAGAAAGTTTTCCCAACCCCTGATGTAGAAAAGGAAAAAAACAAAAACAAAAACAAACCAAAACACAACTGAGTCCACCAGATGTCCGATTTTTTTTTCTCGGATAGGGAATCGGGAATTAGGAAAATCCCTCAATAAATGTGCAGAGGTGTGGCGGCGAGAGCCCAGAGGCAGTGTTCGAAAAAGACCAGACACGAGGTAGCTTTACACCAGCCATGGGGACGGAGGAAGGGAGACAGGACAGGAGGTGAGAAGCCGGGAGAAATGGCAACGAAGCTTTTTACGAGAAAAGCTTTGATTTAACTGCTTTTTTTTATTTTTATTTTTTTTTAATTTTTTTTTTCAACGTTTTTTATTTATTTTTGGGACAGAGAGAGACAGAGCATGAACGGGGGAGGGGCAGAGAGAGAGGGAGACACAGAATCGGAAACAGGCTCCAGGCTCCGAGCCGTCAGCCCAGAGCCTGACGCGGGGCTCGAACTCACGGACCGCGAGATCGTGACCTGAGCTGAAGTCGGACGCTTAACCGACTGCGCCACCCAGGCGCCCCTGATTTAACTGCTTGTATCAGGGCCATGTTAGCCTCCCACGTCTTCCTGAACCTTCAGTAAAAAGTGCTGCGACGCGGAGTGTGGCTTTATCGTTGGAAACCGGGGAAATGGCGGAGTTTCCCAGGCTGGACTCAGTCAGCACCGGAAGGACCCCGGGGAAGCAGAGTGTTCGGGCTTCCCCAGGACGCCAGGGAGGTCTGGGGAGACACGGGGCCCCCGGTCCCCACGAGCAGGAGGCTCTGCTAACACCGGGCTGAGAAGAGACGTCCCGCCTGCCCCTCCTGGGCCTCCCTTTGCAGGCTTCCCGCAGAAGCCATCGCCCCCACCTGTCCCCTGAGATCACTCGGCCTCGTGGCTGCCGCCACCTCTGGGCCCGGCTCCCCCCGCTGGGCCTGCTCCCTGGGAAGACGTCCCCCGCCCAGGCTGGTGTTCCAGGGCAGGTCTGGGGAAGGCTGGGAGTGTCCTTGACCGTGGAGCTCAGACATCTCGCTGCGCAGGTGTTTTCCCCTCCCGGGAAGGGTGAGCGGTGGGGGCTGGAGACAGGCTGGGACTTGGAGGCAGGGGGCCTGGGCTTGAGCCCCGGCTCTGCTACCCGCCCGCCGGGTGACGTCGGGCAAGTCCCTGCGCCTCTCTGAGACGCAGCCCATCCGTCGCCCCCCGCTTTACGCCGTCCGTGCGTGCGTCTCATGAGAACAGGTCCAAACCGTGGCGTGCATTTCTTGCGACTCTTACGAGAGTTGGTGGGCTCCCGGGCAAGAGCGAAGGGCCTGTGTGGGCCGAGGCTGGGGAACCCCTGTCAGGGCTGGGGGGGGCGCAGTTGTCCCCCTCCCCGAATGTCCTCTGTCCTGCCAGCAGGCATGACCGCCCCCCCCCCTCCCCAGAGTGTCCTGTGTGTCCCTCACCCATCTCCCCCAAGAAGGAAGGGACATCGAAGCCGACTGGGCTCAGGTAGCTGTTGCTAAAACTTCTGAAGGGAGATGTTAGTTTTTAGAAATGTGAAACCGTGCACATGCCATGCGTTTATAATATGGCAGGGGGAGGGGCGGGAACGCTAAATAAAAAGTACCCAGAGGGGCGGTCGAGCATCCAACTCTCGGTTTCAGCTCAGGTCGTGATCTCACGGTTTCGGGAGTTCAAGCCCCGCGTCGGGCTCTGTGCTGGCAGCTGGGAGCCCGCTTGGGATCCTCTCTCTCTCCCCCTGTCTCTGCCCCTCCCCCACTCACTCCGTCTCTGTCTCTCTCAAAATAAATAAACTGAAAAAAAAAAAAAGCACCCAAAAAGTCATGTACTTCTTCCACGGACTTGCAAGCTCGTTCTTTCCTCCCTGATTCCAGACGCCGTCTCCCCCACCCGCCCGGTATTTGTGGGTCACCCCACATGCACGTTAGGCGTAAAGGTCAAACGTCCCCTCCTCGGAGAGCCCTGGGCGAACTTCCAGATCGCGTGGGTCCCCTGCACCCCCTCGACACCCCACGAATCTCTCTGCTTTATTTCCTCCAAAGCCAGGCTCGCAGGGAGAAGTCAGCCGGCCACCCCCTGTCTCCCCGGGGGGACCGTCCGCTCCACGAGGGGGGCTCGTGGCTTGCTCGGTGGCCGCGTTGGGCCTGGGCCTTGGCACCTAGGAGGGCTCCGTCAACACTCGTCGAACGCATGAAGGGTCCATCGGGCCATCTGCCACATGGGGGTCCCCGTTTCTCAGCGGCTCGAGTCAGAGCACAAAGTTGCAATCTGGTTGCTGCCTCCTGGGTTGTTTTTGAGGCTTTCCGTAAGGAAAATCTGATCCGTACGTTTCTGGCTCGTCTGTCCCTTTCCTCCCTCGGCCGTGGTTCTTGGGGAGACAGCCCCTCACGTGCGAATATTTGCCTCGGAGAAAGAACACCAGCACCTCTAACTAACAGTGAATGTGGGTAAGCCCCCCAACGTCAATTGTCGTCACACCTGGGCTCCCAGGAGGTCAAGAGCGAACGCCCTGGGGGCCTCACCCGATTGCCCGCATCCATCGCCCCCCAGCCCCTGGCGGTGGGGAAGGCAGCTTCCCCCCCCCCCCCCGAGCTGGGAGGCCCTCTTCAGGGGGGACCACGGCCACCGACCTGAAAGCTGGCGAGGAGGGGGAGCCCTCAAGACTGTCACTCGGCCGAGAGATAAATATTTCACAAGGGATGCTTAAAAGGAAGGGGGCAGGAGGTAGGCTGCCCCCCCCACCGCTCCCCTCCAACTTTCATGTCCCCTACCCTGTAATTAGCGGTGTCGACATTTGAATGACACACGTCTTTAAAGTGTGCGGCCAGCGCGAACATGTTGGTTCTTTGGGACCACGCTGTGAATCACTAATTATGCCTTCCAGTCCCTTCTCTCCCTGGATGCTGCTCTGTAAGTGGACGAGTCTGCAGGGAGGAGAAAGGACTGTTAGAGAAATTCTCGCTGTTAACCGCCTTCGCCGAGCCCAGAACGTAAGGACACTCGGGGAACTTCCCGGTTTTCTCCCGCATGGAATGATGTGGCAGGCTGTAGAACTCGCCAGCAATGGAGGCTCTGGATAAGGCAGAGACAACCACACTGCTAGATATCCCACGGAGTTGGAAGAGATCAATAATAATAATAATCCCTGACATTCATCCAGGCTTACATGAATCCCGACGAATTACAGGCTCTAAACTGAACGATCTTCGGGATAGAAACTAAGCCGATGGTTTAAATGTGATTTCTCATTTCTTCTTCCCAAAAGGCTTATGAGATGGGCACAGTTATTATCTCTGTGTTTTTTAAATAAAGGATTAGTTCTTTTTTTAAATTTATTGACAGAGAGAGAGAGAGAGCACACACGTGTGCGGGCTGAGGAGGGCCAGAGGGAGAGAGAGAGACAGAGAGACAGAGAGACAGAGAGACAGAGACAGAGACAGAGAGAGACAGAGACAGAGAGAGAACCCTAAGCAGGCCCCATGCTCAGCAAAGAGCCCCATGTGGGGCTCAATCTCACAACCATGAGTCACAACCTGAGCCAAAATCAAGAGTCGGTCGCTTAACCGACCGAGCCACATAAGCGTCCCTATCTCTGTTTCATAGTCGAAACCAACTGAGCCAAATTGCCAGGAATTGTTAGATTTGGGGGCTCTTTAAAGAAAGAGAGAGGAAAACCCAATTTCCTTCTTACGGTTGTCTGATGCGACCATTCCTAAAATCTGGAATTTCACTCCAGTAAAACTTCAAAAAAAAAAAAAAAATGCATGGGTTGATTAGGATTGCCGACTCTTGCCTTTGCAAGGTATGAGCATTTATGGAAAAAAGTGGCTGATATCATTTCATGAAAGACATTTTTGCAAAAAAACACATAAGAAAATCTCAGAAGACATCAATCACATTCTGCACTATAAAATACTCACTCTGGTATCTCTTTCTTCCTTCCTTTCTTTCTTTCTTTCTTTCCCTTCTTCTTTCTTTCTTTCCTTTCTTCTTTCTTTTCTTTCTTTCTTTCTTTCTTTCTTTCTTTCTTTCCTTCTTTCTTTCCCTCCCTCCCCTTTCTTTTTCTTTCTTTCTTTCTTTCTTTCTTCTTTCTTTCCTTTTCTTTTTTCCCTTCTTTCTTTTCTTTCTTTCTTTCTTTCTTTCTTTCTTTCTTTCCCTCTTTCTCTTTTTTCTTTTCTTTTCTTTTCTTTTTCTCTTCTTTCTTTCTTTTTCTTCCTTCCTTCCTTCCTCTCTCGCTCCCTCTTGCCCTCCCTCCCTTCCTTTCTTTCCTTTTCTTTCTCGTTTTGCCAAGGGCCAGTGAACATTCCATCCCAGGCTCACCCTAATTTGAAGACTTGCACTCAGGAGTGCTGATCCTTAGTGCTGGTTCTCAGCCAGGGTGAGAGTGGGCAGCGATTTTGTCCCCAAGGGGACATTTGGTGATGCCCGGAAACATTTTTTTATTTTGCAACCTTGGAGACCTCGGGGAGGTTGGCTACAGGCGTCTAGTAGGTGGGGGCCAGGACGCTGCTAACATCCTACAGGGCACAGGTCGGGCCCCGGCACAGACAAGTACCCTGTTCCCCACGCGGGTAGCGCTGAGTTGAGAAGCAGGTGAGTGGAGCCCTGAGGGACGGCCGGGGAGGAGCCCAACACTCCACGGATGCGCCGGAGGGACAACGGAAGCTGTGCTCAGAGAAAGACGAGCGTGCCCTGCCTTGCACATCCCCCGGCGAGGTCAGGGGAGACCCTTGCACGTTAACTTGCTGCGGGGTGAATTACTTTCCAATCGTCTGGGAAGTCCCACAAGTAGCCCAGCAACACGAACTCGGCGCCAGACTTTTCTGGGGCTGATTTGATTTCTTCTTGCCGCTTTGGTCCCCCGCTGGGCCACCCGGCCCTACCTCCCTAGTTTGACCGTCTCTGTGATGCGGGGCTGAGCCGTTGTCCGTGGCCAGGCCAAGTTGTCTCGGTCTGCCGCACACAGTGCTGGGTCCACACCCCGGCAAAGGACATCAAACGGATCTGTGAACCGCGGTTGTGATGGGAACCAATTAGCATTTCATAACACTCAACAGGGGAGGAAAAAGCAGCGACACTTTAGAGCAAATAAAACCCACTTGCAAATTTAATATTTTTCTGACAAGTTAGTCCCTAACCATTACCTCCCCCCGTCTCGTGTAATTTATTCCTTCAACTACTATTTGTCAAGGTTCCAGTCTTCGCCAGGCTTCGCTCACTGGGAATCCACTGGTCAAAAGCTGCAGTGACATCGGGGTCTGGGTCCTCCCTGATGGCGGCCCACGGCCGCGTCAGGCCCGTCACCTGTGTTTGCACAACCCACAAGCTAAGGAAGGGTTCCGATTCAGCGGAAAGCCGTCAGGTGAAACCAGGCAGTTACGATTGCAAGAGACGCTTTGCGCCCTGAGCACTTAGCTCACGTGAGTGAGCTTTCAAGGTCCGATGAACTGTACCGCTCTGGTTTGTGTGACTTTAAGAATCTGGCCTGCCTTGGGGCGCCTGGGTGGCTCAGTCAGTTAAGCGGCCGACTTCGGCTCAGGTCATGATCTCGCAGTCCGTGAGTTCGAGCCCTGCGTCAGGCTCCGTGCTGACAGCTCGGAGCCTGGAGCCTGTTTCCGATTCTGTGTCTCCCTCTCTCTGACCCTCCCCTGTTCATGCTCTGTCTCTCCCTGTCTCAAAAATAAATTAAAAAACGTTAAAAAAAAAAATTAAAAAAAAAAAAAAAAGAATCTGGCCTGCCTCGGGACACCCATCTCCTGTCACTGGGACCCCCGGCCTCAGACAGACCTGGGTCCCAATCCCATCTCGGCCACTTCCTGGCTGTGTTTGACGTCACTCACCACAGACCTCCCTGATCTTCCGATCTGTCTGCAGAGATGCGTTAATAAGAGTATATAAATCATCAGTTATGGTGAGAATGGACGGAGACCATGAACAGAGAGGGCTTAGCCCGGTGCCTGTCCCACAAAGCTGTGGTGCGTGTCAGCTGGTACGATTACCAGATGGACCGGCCTTGTAGAAAGTACCTGCTCAGAGCGGACGGGCCCTCCCCGAGCACATCAGCCCGTGTCCGTGGACAAGGGGTGAAGTATGCTGCCATCTGTGTAAGGAGGAAGGAAGAACACGTACACAGATTTGCTGACATGCACATAAAGCGTCTTTGAGAGAATCCCAGGGGCGCCCGGGGGGCTCAGTCGGGTGAGCGACCGACTTCGGCTCAGGTCACGATCTCCCGGTCTGTGGGTCCGAGCCCCCCCCCCCCCGTCGGGCTCTGTGCTGACCGCTCGGAGCCCAGAGCCCGCTTCGGAGTCTGGGTCTCCCTCTCTCCCTGCCCCTCCCCCACTTGCTCTCCGTCTCTGTCTCTCTCCCCGAAATAAATACACATTTAAAAAAAAAAAAACTAAAAAGAAAAAAAGGAAAGAGTACCAGAAACTGTTAATAGTGATTTTGCCTCCGGGAAGGGGACCAGGGGGCTGGAGTGCAAGGCAGAGTGGAGGCTTTTCCTTTTTTCTCTCTGGCGTATCTGAACATCAAATAACGTGACAATTCTGTATTCAGAAAAGCAAACCGGTGTTTACCATGCAGGGCACCCTCTCGATTCAAAGGGTCTGAACACACGAGGGAGGGGCTGACATTGGGGTTGGGGGGCAGGCGTGGGGCACGAGGCCTGCCAACGAGCGGGGGAAAATGTCCAAGTGAAAGGTATCAGGTGCAGCTTTGGCATAAACTTCTGTGCCCACGAAGCGGCAATTAGTTTCACGAGTAAATTAACTGGGAGCAAAGCTCAGCTCCGTAAACACCCACCAGGCGGCTGACAGCCAAAGCCGGGCCGTTCCCTCTGCTGGAAGGGCAGGTGAGAACAGGACTTCCTCGAGGACATCTGGAGGGGTCATTCCCACAGCCCTGGCGAGAAACATCTTGAATGCATTGAGGGACGGACCACCGGGGCCAGGGACCTGCTTGTCAAGCCCAGCACTTTCGGAAAATTGCTTTTGACACATACCCGCTTGTTTGGGCTTCGGCCGACCCCCCACTATCCGTGCTCGCTGACCTCTGACGCGAACCCCCGACAAAGGTCACGCCAAATCAAAATGGCATTCCAGAGGGTTCTTTTCAGCAGCAGGTACCCACTGACCTAGATGTTTTCTCAAATGTCAAAACCCTGGGGGAGGGGGATGGGGGGGGCAGGGGGAAAGGCGCTAAAATTGGCCAGAATGACTTAGGGGCGGGGAAGAAACGTTGTTTAAGTGACCAAAAGATTGAAAGCAGAAAATAGGAGCAGAGGAAAACATGGGTACGGAGCCTCAATGAGGAACGTTCACTTTGGTTACGCACTTACAGAAATAAAGATTCTTGGGGAGCCTGGGTGGCTCAGTCGGTTGGGCGGCCGACTTCGGCTCAGGTCACGATCTCGCGGTTCGTGAGTTCGAGCCCACGTCGGGCTCTGTGCTGACGGCTCAGAGCCTGGATCCTGTTTCAGATTCTGTGTCTCCTTCTCCTCTGACCCTCCCCCATTCATGCTCTGTCTCTCTCTGTCTCAAAAATAAATAAACGTTAAAAAAATTTAAAAAAAAAGAAAGAAAGAAAGATTCTTATACACGGTAGTTGTGGGAGGGAACCAAAGTCATGCACAACTCGGATGGACTGTAATTTGGCTGGGGGGGGGGGGGGTGGGTGCAGGGAGGTCAGGGGAGGAGAGTAACAGGATGGGGGTTTTATGAGCCAGGTTTTCACTCCCTCTGAAGCACAGACTTTCACGGGGGACCCCTGGAGGGGGTCACATAGGAGTACGTCTATTCTCTATATTAATGTGTCCAACAACATTTCTGAGCTCTAACAGTCGCTCTGGATTCTTCCCTCTCACATGACAGATGTTAGCTGGAAGCCAGCGAGTGTCTTGTTTTCGAAGTTGACGTGTGTATTTTGCACGCAAGAGAGGGAGAGAGAGAATCCCCAGGCTCTGCGCTGGCGCGGGGCTCGAACTCACGAACCTGGAGATCCTGACCTGGGCGGAAATCAAGAGTCAGATGCTTAACTTACTGGGCCACCCAGGTGCCCCGAAGCCGGTGAGTATCTCAAAGCGACTGTAAATACATTTATAGGCACCTAAAATGGGAAGAAAAAAAAAAAAAGAACCAAAACTGGAGAAAAAGCCAATCTCGTCCGAGGGCAGGAACACCAAGGGGGAGGCTCATTCTCCAGGGCACGACGGCATGAACGTGGGGCTCAGACAGACCTGAATATAAATGCTGGCTCTTCCTTTCTGAGCTGTGTGACTCTGGGCAGGTGACCTCACTTCTCTGAGTCTCGTTTGCCTCATCTGGTAAATGGGTATAACGATAGGAGCCATGTCACAAGGGGCTTCAGGGCGAAATGAGATCATGTTAGCTATTCCTTTTATTGCCTCCCGGCAGGATTTGTAGGCATTTACCTTTTTTCTCTCCCTGTTCTCCCGCCCCTGCCTCCTCTGTGCTCCTTGGTCCCAGAGGAGGGAGGCGGGGACGAGGGGAGTAGAGGCTTACAAACCTTTCTGGCTTTTGTTCTCTAAAGGCAACGGAGAATTTAGAGAGATCACAGAGTAGCTGAAATCGTGGGCAGGGACAAAGCGCCTGTGAAGAGCAGGGAGGACAGTGCTCCCCACCCAGGCCCAGGCTCGCCCTGCTCTCTGCGTGCTGCCCCGAGGCGTGGCTGGCAGATGGGGCCGTCGAACTTCTCACCTCCGAGCAAGCCATGGAAGCAGGAGAGAACCAGAGCTCAAGGTTGCCTTGCAGACAGGGATGCTGGTATCTCCATGGCAACCGGTGTGCATGAACCTCAGAGGACCGTGTGTCTGTTCTCCCCTCTGCCCTCGGACCGGGGCACAGCCCTGATGACGGGGATTCCAGGTAAGGTGACCTGTTTTCTCTATGAGCCCCGACAAAGCACACTCAGTGCAAAAAAAAAAAAAAAAAAAAAAGTTTGATTCCAGAAAACTAAAGCAGTGATCTCTCTCACATCCCTCTGCTTGTGGACCCAAATCCCTGCCTGTTCCATCAACACCCCTGTGTCCTTTCCCAAGCAGCCGCGGGGCACCTCCCGCGTGCCAGCGGCCAGCACGCGGTGGGCCAGACGCAGGGAGTGCGTGGGTCCACGGGGTGAAGCCTCCGCCCTGGGGAGGCTCGGGGTCCAGTGTGAGGTCCCCACCCCTCACTGTGCTTCCCAACTCCTTGGGGTGCCCAGGCCCTGCCCTTGGAGATTCTAACAGCACTGATAGCCAGCGGGGTCCAGGCAGGGGGTTAGCTCGAAAATCCGCTCCCCCCCCCGGGGGGTTTTAGCGTGCAGCCAGGATTGAAACCCACCGTCTCGTAGGAGAGACGGAGAGACAGAGCTACAGGGCAGGGGGATAAGGGCTGTGACCAAGGGGCTTACCCCGGGGTGTGGGGGGAGGCCTGGCCCAGCCTGGGGGTGTCAGGGAAGGCCTTCTCAGGGAGCGCCCGTAGCTCGGCCACAAAAGGTAAGTAAAAATTCACTAGAGAAGACGGTGGGACGTGAGGGTGGGATTTCAAGCGAGGGGATGGAAGGAGCGAAGGAACAGAAGGGAGAAAGCGTATTTGGGGGGCGCCACCTTGGCGAAGGGTGGAGCAGGGGTCTGCGGATGAAGAAACCTGGCCGGTTGGGGTCGGCCCCTCGGCATCCTGTCTCCCCTGCCGCGCAGGCTTTGAATTGTCCCAGAGAGAAGTTAAGTCGCATCAAATTCCAGTTCTAGAAAGATCCCTCTTGCTTCTGCGTCAGCCTGCGTGTGGCTAGAGATGAGTTAGCAGAGGTGAGGGAGGGCCGTGCTGAGCCTCTCAGATGAGGCTGAAGATTGGCTCTTCCAGAAGAAAAGGCTTTGGTGCCGAGAACTCGGGGAGACACCGGCTGGGCGGGTGGCAAAGAATTTCACCCCTCACCGCCCAGAGGGGAGGGTCACTTGGCTTCATGGGGGCTTTTTAATGACAAAAGCCAGCTCCCATCCCCACAGCTGGTTCTGCTTTGGGCCCCGGCAGGGGTGTGGGAGAGGGGACGGTTCCCGCCCCCCCATCCCTCCTGGGGGCAGGTGTCGGGGAAGCCAGGCTCCCCCAGTTCCACTGAGCATCGAGAAAGATGGCTCTGAGATTTCCTGGGCGCCCGGAGCCTGCTCTTCGCCCGGGGACCAGGGGATGTCACCTCCAGGGCTCTGGGCTCGTTCCCGCATTCGGAGAACACGACACGCTTGAAACTTCAGGTGTAGCAAGAGATTCATGTTGCCTCCTTCTCATTCTCTTATCCCAGGGTGGACCTCGAAGTCGGAGTTTGCCCAGACCACATGGAGTGGGGACAAGAGAGGGCCGGGTCTCCTCGGGACCGGACAGATCTCCCCTGGCTGGTGGATCAGGGTGCGCGCGCGGGGGGCAGAGGGGCTGCGGTCTGGCACCGTCTGCCCCGCCGTATCCACCTGTGCCCACGTCGGTCAGCGACTTCAACCCTCCGCACGGGCCCTGGGACTTCAGGAATGATGCCCAGTGTGCTTCGGTGGGTCCTCCAAGGGCACAGACACAGTCTCTCACGGTCCTGAATTCAGAACCAGGGGGCGGGTCTCTCAGCGCCCACCCTCCTGGCCTGGACGCGGTGTGTCCTCTGCAGTGGGGACAAGCCGACCGGCGGCCGTCCACAGACTCCAGACAAAGAGGAATCCTTGCCCATCCCCATGAGTAGATACCACGTCGGGCATTTTCCTTTCACATTCAGTGAGGATTTGCCTCGCGAGCTTCCCTCCCCTCCCCACCCCCCCACCTCTGCAGCTGATTTTAATGGCTTGTGACAGTTATTTGTATAATTTGAGTTATGTGGCATCACGGAGATCTTTCTCCCGGGGAAGATTTCATGAAACTGTTTTGACAGCTCTCACCAAAGGGGCAGCATTTAATATATAACAGTTCATAAAACAAAACTGGGATCCGAGAATACCTTTCGCTGTTAGTCACGATGATGTCACTTTAAGGTCTAAGAGGAGGGAAAAAAAAGGCAGAATGTGCTCTTTGAGCCTTGACATCTCTGAGAGAAGCTAGATAGCTGAGCGGGCAAATTTGGATGTGAAGGTAACACATCCCCCTTCTGCACAGGGAACTGGAAACTTTGGGAATCGAATGCCCACCGTTTGAAAGATGAATTTAAAGAATCCCCAAGGACTCCGAGCCTTGGGACTCTCCCTGTGTTCTTTCTCCCTTCTCCGGTTGAGGAGGAATTGTTCAGTCTCCAAACCAATCATCCCCTGCATTTGAAAACATACATGGCCCCCGAGGCCAGTTCTCCTCTCTCGCTGCCTGTGTCATTTGTTTTAAGTCTGCAGCCCTGTTATCTCATGTCAGGGAGCGTTTTCAAGCAGAGTTTCTGTTAAAAAAAAAAAAAAAAAAGCTTTTGGGAGATCAAGTTGGACCTAGATCTTTCTGGAAGGGGATGGGGAGTGGGGGGTGTGGTCGAGAGAGACAGGTGCCTCTAGTCTTAAGAAGGGAACGTCGCTGCTTCTCAAATCTCTCCCGTACCACGCCCCGGGCCCCAGACCTCAAGCACAAATATGTATATATATATATATATCCAAAGGAAAAGTGGCTTCTCTCTCGCAGGGCTGGAAGCTCGCCCTGCAAACTTTGCAAGCTCCGAATAAGAGCAGCGAGCTGGGGCGCCTGGGTGGCTCAGTCGGTGAAGCGGCCGACTTCAGCTCAGGTCACGATCTCGCGGTCCGTGAGTTCGAGCCCCGCGTCGGGCTCTGGGCTGATGGCTCAGAGCCTGGAGCCTGCTTCCGATTCTGTGTCTCCCTCTCTCTCTGCTCCTCCCCCATTCATGCTCTGTCTCTCTCTGTCTCAAAAATAAATAAAAAACGTTAAAAAAAATTAAAAAAAAAAAAAAATAAGAGCAGCGAGCTAATGACCACAAGCCCAGAAGCCAGAGCAGAAGTTTCTCGTCGGGGGATCCGGGAAGAGCTCTCTTCAGGCTTCAAGTGTGGCACGGGGTTTGGCCACCCCTGGGACGTGGCCCTTGTCCGCAGGCCCCGTCTGGCTGAGGCCGCGGGGCTTTCTGGAAATCCCGCTTTTCCAAACCTTGACAGGAGCGGGCAGTTGCCACAGAGCCTGAGAAACAGAGCCATTTGTCCAGGGGGCGGGCGGGCGGGGTGGGGGCCGCAGGGGAGGGGACCCTGTTCTACTCAAAAGAGTGGGCAGTCGCTTAAATCCAACAGCAGGGGATGCGGGGAGCAGTGAGTTCTCCGCCTCGAGAGTCACCACTTCGGGACACGGTACAGGCTGGGCTCTACTGTGGGCAGATCTCGGGAACCTCCGATTCCGGGCTCACAGCCTCCCTCCCCTCCCCCCGCTGAACATCATGAAAACTTCACTCATAAAGCAGCAGATCTGTTCTATTTTGTTTTTTAAACGGAAGAGCGATGCTTGAATGGTCCGATCGTGGTCACGGGGAAAATATTAAAGGCAGAAGCTGGTAAGACCTAACTGAGCTGAAGGTGAACAGCGCGTTAATTCCCCCTCTCTCATTCGTGCAAGAAATGTGTGTTAAGCTCCTCCCAGGTGCCAAGGTCTCAAGTCTGAAGACACCACCTTTAGGGGAAGTTGAACCCCTGCTCTCACCTAGCGTTCTCTGGGTCAGTAATAGATAAATATGTACTATCATGTTGGGGAGTGGTCCACGCTTTGATAAAAACACAGCAGGCAGAGGGGGGTGGGGGGGCTACTTTAGTTAAGGCTGCGAGGGAAGGTCTCCCCGAGACTTGAAGGAGGTGAGCCCTGCTTTTATCTGGGAGGCAAGTGCTCCAGGCCGGGGCGCGGTAAGTCCAAAGGCCCTGGGGTGGGAGTGTGCCTGCCCCATTGGAGGAACAACAAGAGGCTAGTGTGTCTGGGACAGAATGAGGGAGAGCAGGTGGGAATGTGGGCAGAGAGACAACGCCAGGCTGCACTCACTACAGGAGGGCCCAGTCCCCTGGCGAGGCCCCTGTCCCCAGTTATTTAACCAAAGAGTCGTGTAGTTGCTTCGGCGGAGGCATTTTGCAGATGTGATTTATTTCATTTAATTAGCTGACAGTAAGAAGGACCATCCTAGATGGTTTGGGTGGGCCTGGTCTAATCAGTTGAAAGGCTTTAAGAGGGGAGCCTGAGGATCCCTAGTGGAGAAGAAATGCTGCCTGTCAACAGCAGCTTTGGCCCGTGCCTGAGGGTTCCAGCCCTTTCCAACAACCTGTCCCATGGATTCCAGGCCATGGAATCCAGACCCACAGTCGCCTACACCAGCAATGAATCCCTTATTATATCCCTTCTACTGGGCCTGTTTCTTCTATTGAAACTTCTTACTGGTTCTGCCTCCCCAGCTGAAGCCTGACCGAGGTGCCAGCCTGGTCAGATCCTCAGGCATGCGCCTGTGTGGGTCCTGACCCACCTCTGCCATCCCCTCCCTCCCTCCTTCGGACTCCTGGAAGCTTCTGCCCAAAGCCGTCGTCACTTGGCCCCTGACATCCTTTTTTATGGAGACAGAGCACATGTTCGGGCTGTTCTCCGCCTGCCTCCCCCGCATTCCCCTCCCTGCCCACACCTTGCCGCCCTCCGGCTCAGCCAAGAGAAGCCCCCCTGCCAGCCCACGACAGCTTTGCCCTTTCCCCAGCCGCCAGGGACACTGCTCCTTGTGCTTGTCCCTCTGGATCTAGTCCGCTGGCCCTAGAAGCTTCCGTCTCAACACTTGCACTGATCCGGAAGCTCGTTGGGAGCAGCATTCCCGATGGGTACCAGTCGCATCCCCCCAGCAGGCCAGGCTCATCCCAAACTGCCCCGAAGCGGTTGCTGACCTGAACGATCAGGATATAGGGAGGGATACGCCTCCTGGTCAGAAGACAACACAGCCCGGTTGCTGGACTGTCCTGACGGCTTTACTGCGCTCACGTGGTGGCTTTGCAGTCACAGACTCCTCCGGGGGCCCCGTAGCAGTGCCTACCTCACGGCGGCATCGGGGAGGCCGAGAAAGAAATGACGTCGGCGAAGGGACGAACATTCCAGAGCACCAGCAGGTCGGACGTCCGTCCCGGGACTGATAGACACCGCAGTGAGGCTGGTGGCCAGGCCGACGGCTGGGGGAGAAGCAGCCACGCCTGTGTCGCCGGGGAGGGGCTCTGACCAGGGACCCCGCTTCCTCAGCAGCAGCGCTAACCATGACAGGGGCTCTTTCCCATCCTCCTGGGGTCACACGGTGCCCCGGGGGCCCTCTGACGGCCGGGCCCCGGTTTTAAAGAATCTGCTAGCGGCGATCACGGCCAGGCACGCTAACTGACCAGCCCTGAGCTCGTTCGTCTGACAAGTATTAAGTGTCCACCGTATGTACGTTCTACGGCTGGGGGGGACACCAGAGAACTGAGCGCACGGCTGCCCCCACGCTCTCGACACTCTCAAGGGGTGAGCCGAAAACCAGATAAAGAAATGACACGTATAGGGGCTCCTGGGTGGCTCAGTCGGTTAAGCATCCAACTTCGGCTCAGGTCACGATCTCACGGTCCGTGAGTTCGAGCCCCGCATCGGGCTCCGTGCTGACAGCTCGGAGCCTGGAGCCTGTTTCGGATTCTGTGTCTCCCTCTCTCTCTGCCCCTCCCCTGTTCATGCTCTGTCTCTCTCTGTCTCAAAAATAAAGAAAGAAAGAAAGAAAAAAAAAACTTTGTTAAAAAAGAAATGACACATATAATAATATGTCAAGGTTGATGGTTCTGTAGAGGCAAGAAAGCAGGATGGCCAGGGGGGGACAAGGAGCGCCAGGGCGGGGGTGGGCTTCCTGGTCTTTGCACGGCAGTCGGGGAAGACGCCTTGAAAGAGGTCACAGTATAAGGAAGAAAGGGAGCAATCCCCCCGACCCTCCCGCAGCCAGCAGCCGAGCCCTGCATCATCTCCCATCTCTGTGCCTCAGGGGCCGATGACATGACCTACCTACAGAGCTTGGAGGCCAAGAAGAGGTGCGTGTGCAAAAGGGGGGGCTCGAGGCCCCTCTGCCACCCGCCTGGGTGTGAAGAGACCTGGGCACGGCAGGGGTCGAGAATGTGCTCGCCAAGTGCTGAGGCGACACCCGGCTCCCCCAGGGCTCTGACACTCACCCAGTGCCAGGAAAGAAAAACAATGTGGCTTCCCCCCACCCCCACCCCCACCCCCGAGGCAGCCAGAGTTGCACCCACCTGGCTGTCAGGGCCCAGAGGAGCGGAAGAGGAGAAAGGGGCCTCAGTGGACCTCAGGGCATAGGGAGGCCAAGGTCTGCGTGGTCTTTGACGGGAGATGGTGTTCATGTGACTCAACTTACTAAGGAAACCTCAGAGGGTCAGATGAAAGCCGTCGTTACCGACTGCGAGAATCCCAGACCCCCGAAGCCAGCGTTTCCATCGTAGAGATGGGGAAACTGAGGCCCAGGTTGGAGAAGAGTCTGGCGCACTGGGGAGCGGAGGCAAACCAGAGCTCGGACCTAGAACCTCTGGCCTCAGTATCAGGTTTAGAAACGCGGAGAAGCTGACTGGGCAAACCCACCCCCACACCCTGCTCTGGAATTTAGACACTCACCCAGCTCAGCCTTGAGAGCTCGTCCCCAGCCTCTCAGGACCCCCAGACCCAGTGCAGGAGCGGAAAGGAACAGGGAAAGAAGGAGGAAGGGGACTGCTCGGAGACCCTGCCCACACCGGGAAGAACAAGAAACATAAGCGTCCACACTTACAAAGCCCACCTTCACTCCTTAGGAGCTGTGTGACCTTGGGCCTGTCACTTAACCCCTCTGTGCTCTCCTCTGCGAAACAGCGATGTGTTTTCTGCTGTTTGGCGAGGATTCAAGGCGAAGAGTCTACAAAACGTGCAGCCCCCGGCACTGAGTGAACGGACGATAAGAGCAGCCGCACTGTTACTGTCCTTTTGTCACGACAGTAAAATGGCTCTGACGACTGCAGAGATGTTTGGCAGAAACGATCTGGCCTCTGGAGTCATGTGGTCATGGGTTCGAGTCCCCCGCGAAGCGAAGCCAGACCGCACAGCGTTCGAGAGCACAGGGAGAGCCGCCCGCCCTTGACGTTGACGGGATGGGGGGGAGGGGGGACTGCAGAAACACGACCCCGTGCTTGCAGGTGACCACGGGCAGCTCTGTGCCCCGTGCACGCGGGAGGTGTTCCCCGCCAGTTTGGATGGGCAATCCCGGGGCCCCTGGTGTAGAGGTGTGTTTGCTCAGCGTTACAGGTTCCAGTCGCTTCCCTTCTAAGGCAACGTCAACATCAGCCCTGGGAAACCCACCACCGGAGTGGTCAGCGCTCGCACCTCGCACCCCTCCCGCCCCTCCTCCCTCCGGGCAAACCAAACACCTAACGGGCCGACCGCCCAGCTTCTGCGGCTGAGTGGCTGAGTGGCCGGCTCTGTTCTTCAGCGTGAGTCACCGTGACTGCCGCTCATCCACACGCCCCTGCTCAGCCCGCAGACTCCTTGTGCCTGAAGAAGCCTCGCCCCTCCCCGGGGCTTCTGTACCCATTCCCTCCCTCCGCTCATTTCTCCATCCAGAAAGCCGGTGGCCGTGTTCCCGCGTCCAGCTGTCTGGGTTTCTGGGCGGATTCTGATCATCAGAATCATCCAGGGCCTTGGGTCAGTGCTTGTGGGATCCCCTTAGCACGACCTCACTGGCCTAGGCCAGCGCCTCTCACCTGGCACTGATCGGTCCCCCAGGGGACATCAGGCAACGTCTGGAGCTGTCACAGCTGGGGCAGAAGGGCCCTCCTGGCATCCAGCGGGTAGAGGCCAGGGATGCCTCTAACACCCTGTGATGCCCAGGACGGCCCCCACGGCAGAGAATGACCCAGAAAACCTCTAGCACCGGGGTTGAGAAGCCTAGTCTAGGTGGCACCTTGCTCCCCAAAGTATAGACTCCCGACTGGCAATGTTGGCATCCCCTTGGAACTCATTATAAACGTAGAATCTCGGGCCCCACCCGGACCCGCTGAATCAGAATCCACATTTTAACAAAGCTCCGCAGGGGATTCAGCATCCATGGGGGTCTGAGAAACACGGGTCTGGAGGGTTGAGCTTTGGAATCAAAATATGTGCCCCTCACTTACCGTTCATCATCTCACTGACACCCACCTGACCGTCCAGGGGGGCATCATATCCATCTTATGGGCCTGAGAAGCTGAAGCTCAGAGACGGCGAGCCACCTCCCCAAGGACACACAGCTGATGAGCTGCAAAGCCAGCATCCTGACCCACTCCATCCAGCTCTGCATGCTCCCCTCTACCAGGGTCAACCCCTGTCCGCACGTTAGCATCCCCTGTGTCCCTCGCCGATCCACCGAGGACCCCTGGAGGAAGCGGTGGAACGGATAGGATTTCAAAGCTTCCGGGGGATTCCAGTGTGCGACCACCTTTGGGAACCACTCCAAACACGTTACCATTCCTAAAACACATCTGATCATCAGAATCATCCAGGGCCCTTGTCAAAATGCAGATTCCCAGGTTGCTCTCCTAGTGGTTCTGAATCAGGCAGCCTGGGTCAAGGCCAGGGAATCTGTAATTTTGGGAAGCTTCCTCAGGCGAGTCTGATATCCGGCCAGTGCCGGAAGAGACTCTGAACAAGATGTCAATCTGCCCGCCGCATTCTCCGCGGACGAGATTGCCCTCGAGGGGCCCAGGCTGGTTGGGGGAGGAGGAGGGTGGACGAGAAAGTCCTAGTGTCTTGATGCATAAAGCACAGATAAGCAGACAGCACGTAAATATATACTTGGTATTGAAATCTCATAACGGAGAGCGATTAGAAAAAGTGTCTGAAGAGAACTCTGGGGACAAAAAGGAAACAAAAGTTATGACAACCCTCACCGGCTACTGTGGTCTGTCCCAGATATCCACGCCGATGCCTGCCAGTCTTTGCTACGTGGGAAACTGGCCGGAGGTCCTGGGCAGGTGATGGTTCCAGAGACAGAATCCAGCAAACGGTTGGGGCACAGCTGAGCGTGCTGTGATCACCACAGCTCTTCTGCTCCACGACCCCGGCATCGTCCCTGGCTGTGTGACCCTGGCCTTCAGCCTCTCGATAATTGCCTGGGCTACCCCGTATTGCGAAAATACCTTTTCTCTTCCTTGCAGCTAGCAAATCTGACTGATGGGGGGTTCCTCTGAAAGCAGGGTTTCTCAGCCTCAGCACTACTGACCTTCTGGGCTAGCTCACTCTTGGTTGCGGGGACCACAGTCCTATGCACTGCAGGATGTCACTGCAGTAGCCCCGACCCACTAATAGCCAGTAGCAGCCCCCCCACACATTGTGGCAGCCGAAAGTATCTCCAGATGTCGCCGAGATTTCTGGGGGACAGAATCACTGCAGTTCGGAACTGGTGGTCTGGACCATGTTGAAGTCCACCAGGGAGAGATGGTCTGCATTTTGGGCTCTTCTCACAAGTCCTTGGGAAACAGTTTTACATCTTATGTATCCTTATCTCTGTCTATCTATCTGTCTATCTGTCTTCTATCTATCAAAGTCTGGAATAATGCACATCAAACTGTTTTAAGGTAATTACTTTTGGAGAGCGGAATTGGAAAAAGATTGTCCTTTTTATGTTATACGTTTCTGTGCCATTTATATTTTTTGTAGTGAACTCATATGAATTTTCATTAAAAACACTTATTTTTTTTTTCATTTTTAGTGTTTTTATTCATTTTTTGAGAGACAGAGAGAGACTGTGAGTGGGGGAGGGGCAGAGAGAGACGGAGACACAGAATCCCAAGCAGGCGCCAGGCTCCAAGCCGTCCGCCCGGAGCCCGACGTGGGGCTCGAACTCACAAACCATGAGATCACGACCCGAGCTGAAGTCGGACGCTTAACCGACTGAGCCACCCAGGCGCCCCTTGGTTAAAAACATTTAAAAGGTAGGCTGGAGAACTTCATCCTCCACACTTACAAACCTGAGATTTCTAAAACACAGATCTGATCACGTTACTGCTGAAAGTAACCTTCAAACTAATCTCCAAAGACCTTCCCCACCCCGACCCCCCACCCCCACTCCCCATTGCTTTCAGGATAAAACCTGAATTCCTTGGCTTCGTTGACCCTGAAGACCCTTACAGAGCCCTACCCTTCCTTTGGCCTCCTCCCCCACCCACCTCGGCCCTTCCCTTTCCCTCACCTGCCCGCTTCAGCTCCACCCTATGACCACCCTGAATTTCTCTGAGCTCCCCACACGGTCCGTGCTCCCTCCAGCCTCCTGCCTTTGCTCAAACCTTCTCGGTTCTGAGTCACAGCAGCTTCAGTGACACCTCCCCGGGAAGCCTCCCTGATACGCACCCACTCACCCGAGTGTCAGAGCGCCTCCAATCCAGCCCCCCTAAAGGGCAACTCTCTGCACTTCATGTGCTTCGTGAGCTGAACAGCTAGCCTCAAGCGGAAGAACCCCGCTTGAGTTTGCTCCCGCGGATCTCAAGTCCCTGCTGTGGAGGTGCCCTGAACACCCACTTCCACTCCCCCAAGCCATCTGGAGTGGATGGACTTGTGTTCCAAACTCCTCTTTGAACCTCATTTGCTGTGTGACCTCAGGCATGTCTCTTACCCTCTCTGGGCCTCATCAAAAAAGTAGGGATAAGGGCGCCTGGGTGGCTCAGTTGGTTAAGCATCCAACTCTTGCTTTCGGCTCAGGTCACGATCTCATGGGTCACGGGTTCGAGCCCCACGTCGGGCTCTGTGCTGACGGCACGGAGCCTGCTCGGGATTCTGTCTCCCTCTCTCTCTGCCCCTCCCCTGCTCTGTCTCTCTCTCAAACATAAATAAATAAATATCAAAAAAAAAAAAAAGTAGGGATAATTGTAACCTACCCGTTTTAGTCCATTTGGACTGTTATCACAAGGTGCCACCCTGGGCGGCCTCTACACAACACGTTTGTGTCCCACAGTTCTGGAGGCGGGGGGTCCCAGATCAGACGGCAGCCTGGTTGGGTGAGTTTCCTCTTCCTGGTTCGTAGGTCACACTGTCTCACTGTGGAAGCCCCAGTGAGCCTAGGCGATGAGGGGACTCTGTGGGGTCCCTTGCAGAGACCACGGCTCTCATTCACGGAGGATCCTCCCTCACGATCTAAGTACCTCCAAAGGTCCCACCTCCTAATACCATCCGCCTGGGGACTGGGATTTCAACTTGCGGATGGTGGGGGGGGTGGGGGGGGGGCGGGGAGGACACAAACATTCAGACCACAGCCCTGCTTTAGAAGGCCGTGTTGACCGAAACAGTGAATCCAAGCTCCCAGCGCCAGGCGTGTGTGGCACATTTTCATCCAATGTTGTCTGTTACTATTAATGTTCCTTGGCTATCAAGCCTGCAACGTAGTAAATGCTCAATAAATAATAGCGATAAAGTCACAACAGCCTTTTCGTTCCTGAATGGTTCCGCCGGGCACCACGCTAGGCGTTTTGGGTACATTTTCTCGCTTGCCCTTGGCAACCGCATCGACAAGGATATTTGTATTCCTTTTGTAATATGAAGAAAGGTCCAGAAAGGTAAAGCAACTTCCTGGTGACCGAGTCCCGGTCTCTCTGGTCCCTGGCTGTAACAGGGTGGGAGTTACTGGTGCTGGGGTGATGGCGATTTTCCACATTCCGTGTTCCTCATCCGGACAGACCAGGCCCCTCCTCCCTGAGCCCGTCAGGTGATAAACCTCCGAAGAGAAGGGACACTTGTCTCAGTGGAAGCCATGCTTCCACGGGGGGAAACCAGAAACTGTCCTAAGCCCAGAGCCAATGGCAGGGCTGTCCTCCACCAGCCCACCCTGGGGCTGCCACAGTCCTGTCCAGCTTTTATTTTTTATTTTTTAAACATTTTTATTTATTTTTGAGACAGGGAGAGACAGAGCATGAACAGGGGAGGGTCAGAGAGAGGGAGACACAGAATCCGAAACGGGCTCCAGGCTCTGAGCCGTCAGCACAGAGCCCGACGCGGGGCTCGAACTCACGGACCGTGAGATCATGACCTGAGCCGAAGTCGGCCGCTCAACCGACTGAGCCACCCAGGCGCCCCAAGTCCTGTCCAGCTTTTACAAGAGCCCTGGGTTTCCATCAGCGGCACCTTGCCTCCTGAAGCTGGAAAGGCCCATGGTTCTTGATGATTCTGAGCATCCTCCTCTGGCTTCACCCAGCCCCCGGGGGCCAGACGAGCACTAGGAGCTCCCTGGAACCCCGTCCTGGCGGCAGGGCGCAGGATTGATTCGCGTCCTGGGGTGAGTGAGGGGGCGGGGCGGGGGCGGACACCTGCTTGACTGCCGTCCTGACATATCTCGCCACCAGGTGGCGCAACTGAGGTGCCCTGAGGTTTTCCTCGTTTTCTCTCTTTCTCTGCATGAAAGCGCAGACCCTCCTTGAACCCCAGCAGCAGAGGACAGACACCAGGACGCGCCGTGTGTATCTCGTGGCGTGTGCAGACGGCGTTGGCCTCTATGGTTTTGGAACAATCCTTTTGTGCTGCTCAAGTTTGTCATTGTTTTCCTTCCGGCCACGCGGAGGGCTCTCCCACGACCCTATACATCTGGCGCCCGCTCGTAATAAGCGCTCAAAAATCGTTACTCTGAATACACGAATAGTGGCGAATGAGCCCCAAAGTCCCTCTCCCTCGCTCTTCGGGAAGCAAGCATCCACTCTCGGGCGCCTGCCCTCCGAGAGGGCGGAAGGCAGACACCTGTTCGGGCTCTCATCTCCCTCCAGGTGCGCCAGAGGCCGGACTGCGGGCGGCTCTGGAGGGCAGAGGAGGTCCCAAGTGCAAGGACAGCCGCTGGGAACACCCATCTGGGCTCCCAGCTCGCTTTGCGGGGGGCTGCGGTCGTGGGTGCTGAGTTGCCACGGGTCTGCTTTCTGGGTGATGCGGGGAGTCTCCCTGCTCTGACTGCCTGCCCCCCCCCCCCCCCCCCCGCTCCCTGGGAGGTGGGGGGGGAGGGGCTGGACCCGGTTTTCCTCCAGCACCTGCCTGTGCGGGGAGGTGGCGCTGGAGAGGGCCTGGGTGGGGGAGGGGTGGTCAAAGACTCGCCTCTCTTTACCTAGAAGATTCCAGCGTTTTTCAAACGCGAGATTAGTTGCAAAATTAAAACGATGATGAGAATAAGACAACGCTACGCCCATCATTCATTTATCCCAGGAAGCGTCAGACGTGCCACGTGGGGGTCTTTGCTTGGAGCCCGGAGGGTCCAGCTGGGAAATCCGGAGTGGAGGGAGAGGGGAGGGACATAGATACGGAGCTTCCTTGGCTTCTCTGGCTGAGGATTTCCACGCTGATTCATCTTCCAGCCGGGACAGCAATGACCTGTCATTACCCGTGATTTGTTATTAACTCAAACTGTGCTGTTTAATTTTCTGCCTGGATCATTGTGCCACTGAGGCACCTGGCGATACTTCTCCGAAAGACTCGCTCATAAATATCCTTTTTGTGGCCGCACCTACATCACTGGAGAGTAAACGTGGCCTCTCCCGCCCAGCGCCTCTCTCCGACGTGCCTTGATGTGAAGCCAGCCCCTTGGTTCCCAAACTAATTTTATGAAACACTTTCCTGCCCATTTCTCCTCGGGGAACTTCCCAGCTGGAAACAGCAACATTTTGGACTGGAGCAGGGAATGACGTTTCTAGAAGCTAATGTGGCTAGTTTACGAATGGGCGGGGCCAACAGATAATTCTCCTCCAACACCTGCTGGTCCCTGGGGAGATGTCCCCATTGCGTTGCTTATTCCAGGAGGACTTTCCCTCCGAAGGGCAGTAATTGTCCTCCTTTGCTAGGCTGCCGGTGCCCTAGGCCTTCCCCCCCCCCCCCAGGAGCCAGCTTTCTGTTGCTGGAAATTTCCCAGGACACGTGAGCTTCTCAGGCCTCCTTCTTCTCCTCTGGGCCCTGGATCATCCACCCACGCGGGCCTGATAGGTTATCACTATTAATAAGAAGAGACGCCAGTTACAGACCAACTACTAAGAGAGGAACTCAGATAGACAGAGACACCTTAGATGCGGGAGCCACCCCCCTCCCTCCCCACCGGCCCAGCAACCCTTGGAAACAGACATGGTTAGTCCTCTGTACCCTTCAGATGAAGAAACCAGGGCACAAAGAGCATAGAAGTCCTGCTCAAGAACAGAACCAGGCTCCCAATCTAGGTCTTCTGGCTTCAGGGTCGACCTGCTAACCAAAAGAAAGTGGCCCAGAATGTGGGGCTACCCACACGTCCCCAACACTGTCCAGGGCAAACAGAGGATGACACCCAGAGGAGCTGACTTGGGCATCTGGTCCACCTGTAGGTGGACACACGCCTGTTGCAGAGACAGAAGCCCCTCGTTCTGACTCCTGCTAACCCACCGTTTGAGAAAGGTGCTGTTATGAACCCCACTTTGCAGATGAGGCAACTGAGGCTTCGTGAGGAAGAGAAACTTACCCACCAATGCCTGCTGATAAGTGGGGGAGCTGAAGGGCTCAGTGCCCATCGGGAGAGAGTGCGTGGTTCTACGTGGCAGACACACGCTGGGCGCACACCTGTCGAGATCTAAAAAGAATCTGGGCTTTTGCCCTACTCGTAAGCTAACAAGTGGCCTGCCGCCGTTTCGTGGGTGCTGGCAGAAGGCGTGGCATTCCTGGGTCAGCGGCAAGGGGCTTTATCACTCACAGCCGAGCAGGAAACGGTATCAGCATTCTTTTCGTGGGCTGGGTCCTGGAACTCCAATTCCCACAGGGCAACGCAAGGCAGAGATTCCGGTGTGCATGGGATTGCTCACAGGAGAAGAATCCTGAATCCAGGCAAGCTTTGAAAATGGCCGGTAAGCATGCCCGCTCGCCTTTGCTTGGGCTGGAGACCCCATTTCCCGAAGCTGTTCTCTGTACAAACACCCTTGGAGAGATGGTCGAGAACACAGGATTACCAGCTCCTTGGTCGTAAGATGTGCAGAAGCGTGTGTCCCATGGAGACCCGTGTCCCAGGAATGCCACACGCAAGGTGCCCGAGAGGCGGGTCCTGCTCTCAGAGCTACTGCTCTAGGAGGGAGAACAGGCGTGAACCCAGCTGCCTGTGAGCGAAGGCCCTGAGGCTGGTGGGCAAGGCCGAGGGATCAGATCATGCAGGGCCTGGGGCCGGGATGAGCGGCCTGGGTCTTGCTTGTTCTAAGCGCCAAGGGAGGGTGCTCCAGCGTTTTAGGCAGGCAAGTGGCTTGAGCGAATTCGTGCTTTAGTAAGTCGCCTCCCTGGCTCTTAGGTGTTGCCCTGATGAGAGGCACTGGTTGGATGAAACATAAGCGGCCGTGGGTTGGCCGTTGTTGAAGCTGGGTTCTTGGAACCGAGGCTCGTTATACTACTCTGCCTACTGTGGAAGGAGTTTGAACACTTCCATTGGGAGGTCGGGGGGCGGGGGGCAAAAAAACGTAAATATGTGACTCTTAAGGCTTTGGTTTCATCGTGTGGCCCCCTCAGGAAGGCCTCGTTCGGCTTCCTCCTTTAAGCCATTCTAGAACCTAGTCTGGCGCCTTGATTTGTTCCAGCCTTGTGTTCACCGCTCTTCCCTAGGCTCTTGCTTCCTAGGTTCTTGAAACAGGTGGAAGTCATCGGAGGGCAGGAATCGCGCCCCCTCCTGGTGCCCTTGCTGCTCTCCCTCTGGTCCCCTTTCTGGGTGGAAGAGTTCGTTTTGTTGCTCAACAGCGGCCGTGTGGTTTCCTCCTCCAAGAACGTCAGTCTTGCCAAACCCTACCTGCTTTCCTGGTCCGCTCCCACTCCCCTTCCAGGGATCTCTCCTTGATTCCCCGGCCCTACCCCCGCCCCCCAAGATCTCTCCCTCCTCTGAGAATCCTCCTGCATTCAGATCCGAGCCCCCCATAGGAGTCTGCACGCAGAGTTCAGGGCTGACATCGGCTGGTATTGATCCAGCCCTTCAGGGGTTCCTGATCAAGCTCAGGGAACTTACGGAACCGCCCAGAGGGGCTGAGAAGCTAAAGCAGCGAGCTGAAGGGAGGCAACGGGGAGCCAGGGCAAAGCGCTGGGAGCCGGCGATCATTGTCAAGGGTCTCCCACACTTGACAATGGATGGGTCTTCCAATTTTTCAAAAATAAGCCATACATTTAGATTTTTTTTTTTTTAAGTGAAATCTTCAAACCTTTAGACAGTGGCCTCCGGTTCAATTTTTTAAATAAATACTTGCGAGAGAAGGAAAACATGCCATGGGCCAAACTTGGCTGTGGTTTACTAGACCATAACCCCTATTCCGCTGGGTGAGACAAGGCTGTGTGTCTCATTCACTTCTGTAATTTCCTGAAGCCACCCCCACCAGCCTCTTGATAAATGCAGGTGAGGCGCCAGATCGCCAGATGGCTGGAGCGGGGAGCCCGGGTCTGACGGATGGAGAGTTCACTGCAGAAGTTCAGTGACCATAAAAATTGCTGCTTCCCAAGCAGCCCCTATAGTCTGCGGAGGGACCCAAGGGACACATGTCAACTTACAAGGAGGGGGGCAAGCAGGGGACAGGGACACCGAAGGGTTTCACAGTCCTTCTTGACCTGGGGTGACGTCGCCCCATGCCAGGGCACACTTGGCAATGTCTGGGGACATCTTTGGTCCTCATGTTTGTTGAGTGCTCCTGGCGTCCGGTGAGTAGAGACCAGGGACGCTGCTGAATGCCCCGCCATGCGCAGGATGGCCCTGCTGGGAAAGACACCCAGCCCCAAAAGCCACCAGTGTGGACCTCGAGAAGCCCCACACCAAATTTTCGTGGGGGGACCTTGAATTTTGTTCCTGTTGTTAATAAGCCTTTCTAGCCCTCCTTTTTCTCACCGCAGCTCAGGACTGGCAGAAGATAAGTTCTTTCGAGGAGGGGTGCGAAGTTTCAAAAAGATCGTGCATGTCAAATGCTTAGCACAGACGCGGCACACAGTATATCCTCAATAAATCCTAGCTGCGATCGCGGGCTGTCTCCTTCTGAAAGCAAAGAGATCGCTGCAAACTTTTGCCTGAGGGCCAAATCAACAGGACTCTGGCATTGAACTTCCAAGCCTATGAAATGAGTCAACATTCAGGGCAACCGGTGGAAATCACTTTTCTTTTTACGAGTGTGCCTCTTGGTGCCTCGAACCTCATTAAAATTTTTTTTCAGTGTTTTTGTTTATTTTTGAGAGACAGAGAGAGACGGAGCATGAGCAGGGGAGGGGCAGACAGAGAGGGAGGCACAATCTAAAGCAGGCTCGAGGCTCCCAGCTGTCAGCACAGAGCCCGACGCAGGGCTCGAACTCACGGACTGTGAGATCATGACCCGAGCCGAAGTCGGACGCCCAACCGACTGAGCCCCCAGGCGCCCCCGAACCTCATATAATAATTACCCCGTCAAATGTAACACTTGGGCTTCCCCCGGTCCTCGAAGTGAACGTGAGACGAGCTAGTCAGCAAGCACACGTCTGTCTCCCCGTCCGCCCTCCTTTTCGATCTCGCTTTGATGTGAGTCTATAACCAATCACTTGATGGAAGAAAAGCAGGGCTCGGCTCGGGTGAACCCGCCAGGGGCTGGAGGGAGGCACTTCTGTCAGAGACGCGAAGTGACACATCTCCACCTGGGACGCCGGACTCCGATGGGGCAATGCCGCCCTGCTGGTGGGGGGAGAACCTGCCAGGCGTAGGTGATTAGCTGGGAGAGGTGGGCAGAGCGTGGGGGCGGGAGAGGCAGGAAATATTAATAGATGGTGTCGAAACTTACTCGGAGGGCATCTGGCTTTCAGATGATCTAATCCTTTCGTCCAGGCCCATTACAACGTTGAGTGAGGGGATTTCTCAATCCCAGCAAGGTGGGGGCCTCCCCTGCCGACGGGCATCAGACCAGGAACCAGAGGGAAGAAAACGTTCCTTAAGTTCCATGCAGTGAACTCCGTGGGGTCCGCGAAGTGAGCCGAGGCAAATGGAACCTTGGTAGGAACACCACGCAGGATGCCCTTTTTGGCCAGGGCGGGGGGGACCCAGAGCAGCCTAAACTGGAATTCGTGTCTGTCTGTTGGCGTCTACGGTGAGGGCGCCCGAGCCGATACGCCGAGAGACAACGGGGAAGCGGGGATCGGTGCTTTGGGTCTGGACTCTTGGGGCAGAGGGAAGGGGACAGCGTGTGGCTGCGACGTGAGCTGACAGAGCCTCGCTCCTTTTAGAAGGAGAGGCTGTGAGCTGAAGACTTCTTTTCTCCGGGGACCGTGAGCCTTGGACATAAACGTCCTGGCTTTGGGGCCAGGTGACCAAGTAGGAGTCCCCTAGAGTCCAGGAGAGACGGCCAGAGGCAGTGCAGCCTGAGGGGTACGTTGGCAGGTGGGTGACTTCAGGAGCGTAGGGCACGGCGCCCGGGGCAGGGAAGCAGGTGGGCCCGGGGGCACCAGGAGCAGAGACCACGGGGCAGGACAGCCGGAAGGGATCTCACTCAGTCGCATCGTTTCAGGACAGAAAGGAGGGCCCACAGGGGAAGTCTCTGTGATGAGTCATGATCACAGAGCCTCCCTGTATCGGCTCATTAAATAACCTTCCCATCAGCAACGATGCCATTATTGACTCCACGGGCGAGGAAACTGAGCAGTGAAGAGTCAGAGCATCCTGCTCCCCGCCAGAATCCGCACCCGCGGCTCTGCGTTGGGCGTCTACAGTTGCCCGGGCTCAGCGTTGCTGCAAAACCCCACCAGGGAGAGACTCCGCTTTCAGTCTGGGCAGCCGTATTTCAGGAGACACGATCTCTTCTCTGTCCTAGTCCGTAATTTTTGCCTGCTTACCAACAAACCCTTGCCTCGAATGACATCAGGTGCAGAAAGTATGGGAAACGGGTCAAGACAGAGCACATGTGGGGGGCGCCTGGGTGGCTCAGTCGGTTAAGCGTCCGACGCTTGGTTTCGGCTCAGGTTATGATCTCACGGTCTCGTGCGTTCGAGCCCCGTGACAGGCTCCGCACTGACGTTGTGGAGGCTGCGTGGGATTCGCTGTCTCCTTCTGTCTCTCTCTCTCTCTCTCTCTCTCTCTCTGCCCCTCCCCCACTTGCATGGTCTCTGAGTCTCTCAAAATGAATAACCTTTGAAAAATGTCTTTTAAAAAAGACAGAGCAGCTCTAAGGTTTACACAATCACAACGAAGATGAAATATTTTTTGACGGATCAGATCGGCAGACATCGTAAAGGTTGATCATGCGCGGAGCCCCTGAGGGTGTGGAAAAGCCGTGGCTCTCCTAAGTGGCTGTGCCGTGGGGGGCGGATGTTGCTACGGTATTTCTGGAGGACGGTTAGGCTATCTCCGTGAGACGTCACCAGCCACGTCCCCTCTGACCCAGCAACTGAACTTCTGGGAATTCACCCTACGGATATACTTGCAAGAGAATATCAAGGTACGCACAAGGCTGTTCGACACGGCTTTGTCCTTGAGCTTCTCCGTCACCTCTGAGAGCTCCTAATGCCCCTTGCTGGTCAACCACCACCACAGGAAGTAACCCGAGCTCTGACTTTAGAGGCCGCAGAGAAGGTCTGCCTGCCCACGAACATCTTACGTCTGTCTCTTTCGCTTGGCATAACGTTTCTGAAATTCGTCGCTAGCATTTCAGTGGCTGTTCCTTTACACTGTCGAGTGGGATTCCACCGTGGGATCGAACATCTGTTAACCTACCTAAATGTGTGACTTTGCATCGTTCCTACTTTTTGACCAATAGGAAGGAAGCGGCCCTGAACGTTTTGGATGGGTCTTTTGGGGGACAGATTGCTGGGTCCGTGAGTGGGTGTGCATGTAACTTTAATAAAAACCTCTGAACGGTTTTCCAAAGTGGTTCAACCAGTTTACACGCGCACATCAGCGATGTGTGATCATTCCTGGTCTTTGTCAACACTTGGTATTGGTAGTTTTTTTTTAAGTTTATTTTCTTATTTTGAAAGAGAGAGAGCATGAGCAGGGTAGGGGCAGAGAGAAGGGGGAGAGAAAGAATCCCAAGCAGGCTCTGTGTTATCGGCGCAGAGCCAGATGCGGGCTCATGAGTTCGCGAGTTCGAGCCCCGCGTCGGGCTCGTGCTGACAGCTCGGAGCTTGGAGCCTGCTTCCGATTCTGTGTCTCCCTCTCTCTCTCTCTGCCCCTCCCCTGCTCACACTCTGTCTCTCTGTCTGTCTGTCTCTCAAAAATAAATAAGCATTTAAAAAAATTGTTTTAATTGGAGAAAGCAGTCCCACCTTACCCCTGCCTCCCCCCAAAAGAAGTCCCAGAGTCACCTCTTTGGAAGCCCCGGGGCTCAAAGTAGCAGAGGGAAAATCTTGTTCTGTGCTCGCCTGTTGATGAAAATCCACGCCTCTGCAGTACCTTAAAATTCAGAGACCAAGGTCATTCAGCATTCCACCTGCACCCTTCTTTATGCCTGAGCCACGACGGAAACACTAGTTTGGCTTATCTGCATGTCGAGAATAATACAAGGGAGAAGGCGAATGGCGAGAGCTCCATCGTAGGTCCCTCCATTTAAAAGGATAACGAAGCAGTGGAAATATCCCCCTACGTTCTCCGTCTCTAGTGAAACCATCTCTTCTTCTCCCTGTGCTTCAGGCGGTCACGAGGCCTACGGGCTACCTATTACTGGCCTATTCTGGAATCCAGTCGGGCACCCGAGGCAAGTCCCTTGATCAGCCCCCAGTCCTGGGAATGATTCTGCACAGCTCTCAGCTCTGTCCTCTGGATCCTTGGTTCCATCCCCTGGATTATCCTTCCTTTTTCATACAAACTCTACTCTTGCAGGTTGAGCCGGGTACTTAGACTATTTCCTGCCCATAAAAGTCCTCGCTTCATTTTGTGGCCTTTGGCAAGGGACGACCTCTCTGGGCCTCAGCCACCTCATGTGTAAAATGAGGCTAATTATGGGCTCACACCACAGAGTCATTTAAAGATGAGGTGAGAACACGCACGGAAAGCATTTAGAAAAGGGCTTGATGTGGAGTGAAAACTCAACAAACGTCAGCCCACAACACTCTCGGGCGCAAACACTCAGATCGCTCGCAAAGCGAACGTAATTCGAATGTCACGCAGGGGCAGCCGACTGGTTAAAGAGTTGGCAGATCGATAGTTCTAACGCATAACTCACTCTCGTTCCGGCTGGAGGTGGTTCCTGAGTGTTTGAAAAATCAGCCTGCCCGTCGGTTAGTGAAGTGTTCAGATTGGGGTTCTTTACTACTCCCTAAAGAATCTACTATTCTTGGGGCACCTGGATGGCTCGGTCGGTTGAGCGTCCGACTTCGGCTCAGGTCAGGATCTCGTCGTGGTTCGTGAGTTTGAGCCCCGCGTCGGGCTCTGTGCTGACAGCTCAGAGCCTGGAACCTGCTTCGGATTCTGTTCTCCCTCTCTCTCTGCCCCTCCCCTACTCGTGCTCTGTTTCTCTGTCTCTCTGTCTCTCTCTCTCTCACAAATAAAATTTTAAAACATTTTTTAAATGAATAAAAATAAAAAGAATTTACCATTCTTGTGATAACAGTCATGACTGTTTATTTACATTTATTCTGTGAAAATAAGCAAATTAAAGAAGTACACCTCAGTGACACTAAGGAGCAAATCCAGACCCCCAGCTGGCGGTTCCAAGGCCTTCTCTGAATTGGTTTCTTAGCACCCGTAAGTTAAGACTCGCCCGCGGCCTGCGCTGTTCATAGCTCTGTGCGAGGCGTCAGAGAGGGACAAGAGACGTTCCTATGCCTGCTCTTGGGGTTCCCTGCGCGTCTGGCCACATCAGCCGGCTACAAAGGCAGCAACTTGAAATCCGACAGCACGGTCGGGGCGAGCCTGTCACACCATATCGTGTCGAGTCGCTTCGCCACGACAACTACCCGGGACAGTGGCCAAGCGCCCCAGCTCCGGGCCCCGCTGCCTGCGCGCAAAGCTTGACTCCAACAGTTGCCTGCGGATGGCCTCGGGCAGATTGCCTGGCACCCTGGGCCTCAGTTTCCCTCTTCTGCAAAATGAGAACGACGGCAACGAGAGCCATCTCACGGGGTTCTAAATAAGATCACGCATGTTTTCGTTAAAAAAAAAATACATTTTTAAAAGACAAAATCAGGACTCCTACAGATCTAAAATGGAAATGCATCGAAGAGTTTATTTAACGCCTTGGTTCACGAGGGAACCAGTAAGATGTGACAAACAGTTCAAGGGACAGTTCAAACACACACATAACTATACGGGCAATCAGAAATGCTGAAATAAATCTGTACATAGACGCAAAACGGGTCCCCAATCATAGGGCAAGTATCAGTTGTGCTCCGGGAGACAAACCTTATGTGCATTTCCAGGGACAAAATCCTTTGCCTTCCTAATGATGCAGCATCCGCTGACCGAACGTACACCCGATAGTCTCCCTTTGTCCGTTTCGCAATCTCTTCTGCCAACATAACCCACTTAGCGCACGTGAAGCACTCACCGCACACCAGCTACCGTGAGCCTTCATTCCTACGGTGGGAGGTCCTTTCCCACCCATCCTGGGCTTCGGAGAAGGAAAGGAGGCAGGGAGAGAGGGATGCGACCACAAGCGGAGCCCGTGACACTTTTTTGGCTGAGGCTGACGCGGCTTGAGGTTCAGCGAACTCAGAGCTTTGCTTCGGGGCTCCCTTCCGCTCCCTGCTGCGTGTGTCCACGAGGACCTTGTCATTAGCTTGGGAGGGGCCGTGTCCCGATTACGGCGAGAGTCCTGTGGCCTGGCAGATCCAGGCACCCTCTTTCCTCAGCCTGGCCTGGGGACGCTGAGCCTTGGGCTAAGCTCTCCAGCCTCCACAGACCTGCCAAGCCTCAGCCTTCACCGGCCTGAATCTTGGGAGGCAGAAGAGAACACAAGGGGCTTGGATACACCTGTTGAATGCATGGATGGGTGGGACCCGTCGGGTCAACTCTGTAGGGACTCTGATTTAACCGTGTCTCGTGGACCCTTCCCAAGTTCATGTCTTCCTGGCGTGGCTTTGGGACCTGCATCCCCCCACCTGCTCCTCCGGCACACCAAGAATCTCCTGCCTCAGGCCCTTTGCATGTGCTCTCTTCTCCCTGGAAGGGACTTGAGCAGATCAGTGCTGGTACGCAGGCAAATACTGAATGAATGTGAGCTGTTATTTTTCCTCTAAACCGGCTTGGCGAGCCACAGCCCTCCAGCAGCCTGACTGATTTTTTTGCCTTTTTCCCTTCAGCTCCGAGAACTAGGCATGTTTTTGATAGTTTTAAAGGGTTACCTTTGAAACGGTTTTATAGAAACTTATATACTATCCTCAGTTTTGCCCCTTGGCCCACACAAGCTATAATATTCACTCTCTGGTCTGAAAAAAAAAAAGGGGGGGGTGCCTGGGTGGCTCAGTCGGTCATGAGTTCGAGCCCCGCGTCCGGCTCTGGGCTGATGGGTCAGAGCCTGGAGCCTGCTTCTGATTCTGTGTCTCCCTCTCTCTCTACCCCTCCTCCGCTCACTCTCTATCTCTCTCTCTCTCAAAAATAAATAAACATTTACAAACTGTATTTAAAACAACACGTCCCACATTGAATAAAAGCAGCTGGCGTCTAGAATAGTGGTTCTCAAAGGAGAGCGTGGCGAGGGGAGGCTGGGGCCGCACGGGTCTCCTGACGATGTCTGGCCACGTTTCTTGGTGGTCAAGGTTGGGGACAGGGAGGGGATGCTGCCAGGGAGGCCGCCAGGCATTCTGTAGCACACAGGACAGCCCCCACGAGACAGAGGCTTCTGGCCCCGGTAGGGCCCGGTGGAGGGACCCTGCTCCAAGACCTATAAAACCACATCCGTGTTCCTCTGTGAGCTGAGCCGGGGAGGCTGTCGCAGTCGGTCCAATATTCACCTGCCAAAGTGAAACACTGGTTTCCCACGGTTTTCTGGCAAAGGGTAGAAATGTGTGTGTTTTGCAGAACGTGTTTTAGGGGCAAAGACGTCGCTGTGTCTCCATTACTCGGAGAAGTGGAGGGCGTTCCTTGATCCCTGCGCACAGGTCGCTGACTGTTAAATCTGCGCGCCCCACCCCCGCATCCCGCCCAAGCCCGGACCTCCTTCCTGAGCTCTGACCAGGAAAACAGCTCCAGGCAGTGGAGGCGGAGGGGGCGCGATGTGTCTAAGTGAATAAATATAGACGTGGCCGCCAGGCCGATGGGCTGCACCAGCCCAAGGACTTGAAGAAAAGGCCAGAGTCCAGCGGCAGCAGCGTGGGGCCGCTGTGCCGTATGAAGGGCCGCGAAAGTCAGGCTTTGACGCTCAGAAGCAGCCCCCAGTGCTGACAATGGGGGGGGGGGGGGGGGCTGGGTGTAGCGAGCGGTAGGACATTCAAACCGAAACCGAAGACGCCCCAGTCAATCAGAGCAGAAAGCTATCCTCAACGCGCCGTCGAATGGACAGAAGCAGGTTTCAAACCCGTAGGATCCCCTTGGGGAAGGTGGGGGGGGAGGTGGCCAGGGGACCTTCTGTGTCTTCACACATGCCGGGGACGCGGTGAGTTCACTTTGGGAAAGTTCACTAGGCTCTACCCTGTCACATGTTTGGTAAAAAGCTCCCGTAAAAAGGAGGGCTCCATTGTTGTGGACAGCGTAACGGAGTGATTCTAGAAGAGTCCGGATGCCTGGAAGGAGTGGCCCCCTGCCTTTGACTCCTGGCTTCTCCTTTTATGGGCTGGGTGCCCTTGAGGGCGGAGCTTCAAGTCTCTGAACATCAATGTTCTCATCTGCAAAATGGGGATAAAAATAGTAACTCACTTTTCAGGATTGTTGGCGAGATTAAATGAGCTACGACGTGCAAAACACCAAGCCTGGGGTGGGGCAGCGATAAATGTTCAATAAATTGCAGTTGCCATTATTTTGCATTATTATTGTTATTATCATATAACATATCATACTATTAAATATATTATTATATATAATAATTATCATATAATAATAAACAGCAAAGTGGGGATAGCGGTTGTCTCTGTTTGGCTCATCGGTTAATTTCTGTATTTCTGAAGGACGAGCACGCGTTATTTCTGCAATTCGAAATATTATTAAGAAAGAAAGAAAATCGTGACTTTTACTGCTGGGATGAACACCAAGGCCCAGGAAGAGCCAGATCGACAAGCAGGTTGAGAGTGAGGCTCTGTTCCCGCACATCTTATCCCTTTCTTCCCAGCAGCCATTGATAAGGGTCTTGTATAGGCCACCTGCACAGGTGGGTGGGGCTGGGGGCGGGGCCCATCTCCTGAGTCTTCTCCCCAAGCTCCCGTGCAGGTGGTACAGAGCCAGGGTCGCCTTGAGGTCCACCGCTGCCCAGGTCTTACGCCAGATTGGCTGGATGGCTGCCCAGGGCTCTCGGTGCCTTCTGGAAGGCAATTAGTCACAGGAGCACCCCCCACCAGGGGGTAAGTGGGGAGATGCGGGGCTGTCCTGGCACTGTCCTGATCTCCCTTTCTCCAGGAGAAGCTGGGGACCGGGGACGGTGAACCCCTTGGCCCTTCCCTCCCGCAGCGTGGGGACCTGTGGGGACCCCGACTTCACAGCAATGGCTCCCCACGGCCCCACCTCTCCCTGGCCCTGCAGGCTGCCCCCTCTTTGGCTCTTGGACTTCTCACATTTAAAATTCCAGAGCTTTCCTGGGCCTGGGCCCTTCACCTAAATTTGCAGGTAAGGCCACATTCAGGGTTTGGAAACACCGTCACTGTTCTCATGCAAGGTTTACCTCTGGCCTGGAAGGAGAGGAGAGCGTTGAGAGGCGTCCAAGGGCTCACCGGGCCACCCCCAAGGTGGGGTCCCATGGCCAGGACCTGGGCCCCAGAGTCAGACAGACAGGATGCCAGTCCCCACTCCCTTGCCCCCTGGCCGAGGGCTTACAGAACCTCTTCTGCAATAATAATAGAACCAGCATCCTACAACGGCCAGCCTGTCAAAAAGGCATAGTGGGAACAGAAGTTTTGAGGTCTTAAAAAATAAAAATTCCTTGGCTCAGAATACCACGAACTCGAAACGAATAACGGCTTACGTCACGTCCACAAAACCTGATGGTATGTCGTTAAGTGAGTTTGAGAGGATATGGGCGGCGGGGCCCGGAAGGCAAGTGCATGGAGCCCCCACACAAGTCCGGAGATGGCCCTGGCTTCACGGTCTGTTCGGAGAGCGACATGAAACCCTGCAAATAAATCCCGGCCCCGTGGCTGGCGAGTCCCCAACACACGTCACTGATCACCATCGCTAATTCCGACCCAGGGGCCAGAGACACCCAGGTCCTCGTCCAGCCTTGCCGCTTCATCGCTGTGTGACCTTGGGCAAGTCCCATGCCCTACCTGAGCCCCACTTTCATCCGCAAGATGGGAGTATGAACAGCACCTGTCTTATAAGCACGGAGGCACCGAAAGCATTGAGCACAGGGCCCCGCATACAGGAAGTGCTCAATAATTGCTTGCCGTTATCAGGAGTATCTTTCCTGTTATTGGTACGGTCACCACCTAAGCAGCAGGTGTCAGGGCCTCTTGGAACTGAATGAGCAAGGACCCCCAAGTCTTGGGATCAGAAGAAAGAGCCATAAAGACCAAATCCTGGGCTCCAGGTTCTGCTCTGCTCCTCGTGATAGTTGGGGGACCGGGGGCAAGGGGTCCACCTCACCTAGAGCTAAGAGAACAGCCATCGCCTGCCCACACCCGCCCCAGCGGCTTGCAGAAGCGCACATTGTCACGGTTGCTGCCCCGGACAAGAAGTCACCGGTGAGGAGGAAAAGGGGGGTGCGGCTGTGCAAGAGAGAGGGGACGTGTCCCCCCACCACGGCACACAGCCTTGTGTGCACGCCTCCTCTCGCGCGTGAAACGTGCAGGCACGCTCTTGGACACTGCCTGGCACAGACCGGGTGTGGCGGGCCTGATCCCTGCCTCGGCAAGCTCCCACTCTAGCCGGGGACACGCGTGTCGATCCCACAGGTAAGAGGCAGGTACCCTGGCCACTCAAGGTCAGGATACATAAAGGGCCTCATCCAGCTAGAGCCAGACCCCAGCGTCGCCTCTGTTCACACGAGCTGCTTGCGCGAGGGGGCAGACGTCTGGCACCGGGGGTGCCCTTGCAAACCTCCCGTGGCTTCCCAGCAGGGCTCTAATTATGGGCGCAGTGAAAGTCACAGCAGGCGGCTAAGAGAAGCCATAGCCTCGAGCCAAGCACTTGACCTCCTTCTTGCCTCAGTTTCCCTAGTGGGAAAAGGGGGGAGAAAAGGGAGGGGGCCTGCTGAGATACATAATTACGATTTGTTTATTGCCAACGCTGAGCTGTGGGGACGAAGACCTTCATGTGCGCGGTCCGTTTCATTATTATCATCACAGCAGACTCGGGGGAAACTCAAAGAGATGTTTTATAGCCCAAATTATACAAGTTTCTCTGTTCAGGAAACAATGCCGCAGTGTAATTAGTGAGGAAACTGGGGTAACAGCCCTGCCAGGACACCCCAGCTGCGAGAGTTGTGTAGACCTTCGACCTGCTGACCCCACACAGGAGCAGGGTGACCCCCTGGGGGTGGAGGGCGGGCCACGGCTGCAGAGCAGAAGGCGACAGGCAGAACCGGGATTGTGTGAGCAGGTCGGACAGGAGAGCGGGGACTTCCCTTCCCCTCCGTCATGGTCATAGTTCCTAGCACTTGGCAGACTCCCCAGGGGAGGGAACTGAGTGTTCCCTGGGGGTGATGTTTTCTCTGAGGATTACACCAACTCTGCTGGGAGAAGGGGTCCTCAGCCAGGGGCCCAGGGCTCTGGCTCCCGGGCAGGGTGATGGGAACGGGGAGCTTTTCATTTGCACTTGAACCCACTTGGTTGTGAATGATGCCACCTGACCACATCTACAAGCCTGGCTAGTTAGGAAAGCTGCCAGCCTTCTCTCCTTCTTTCAGAGAGAAAATGCCTGCGGCTGCAAATTAACAGAAAAATCCTTGTTTTCTCACATGACAAGGACCTGGGAGGTGGCTGCAGGGACCAGTTCGGTGGCTCAGCAGCGCTGGTGAGGCAGGTTCCCGGTGGCCCTTCCTTGCGGCTGTGAGAAGAGGGACACCCTCTTGGCCATCGGCTTCTGCACTCCTGACAGCGGAGGGAGGAACAAACGCGACCAGATGCATCCAACCTCTTCGTCAGAAAAGCAAATAGATGCTGCCCCACACGCTGCCTCGGGGCCTTTGCCTATGCCGTTCCTTCTCTGGGAATGCTCTTCCCTTTCTGGAGGTCCCGCTATCTCCTACTCAAGCTGGAGCTGCGTAGTTTCCATAGGATCCCCGATGCTCTCCTTCAGGAGCACTTTGCCAACTGAAATTAATTATCTACCGAAATTTCTTTAATCCCCGTCTTCCCCAGTAGAACTGTAAGGCCCGGGGGAGCAAGGACTTTGTCGGGCCGGCGCGTAGCCGAGAAAATCCTGTCCACTTCCCTCCTTTTCCCCAAGGTGATGGAGGCCCAGTTAGGAGAAGCCGTTTCTCCCGACTCAAGGCCGCTCTCCCCACATTCCTCCAACGAAGGCGGGCAGGCCAGGCGCTGTGCTGGGCTCCGGGGAGACGCCCACAGAGCAGACAGCGCCCCAGACCGCGGGGCTCACAGGCTGGTGACGCAGATACCGGCTAACGAGTGCAGGGGGTGGGCGGAGAAGCACGAGGAAGGCTGTCCACCCCTCGGCCAGGATGCCGGTTTCTGGAGCCCCGATTAGAACCAGAACAAAATTAGAGACGGAAGAGTATGTCAACCACTCCTCAACTTAAAAAAAAAAAAAATTACGGTGGGAGAAAAAAAGAACCAGGAGAGCAAAGGCACGTAGTTTGGCCGCGTCCCCCTCCCCCTCCGCGCCACACCTGACCTCTGGGTTCTCCCAGGCGGGCTGTTCAGCATGCGCACCAGGCATCATCTGGCCCCCCGGGGGTGGGACCTAGAGGACCTTTCTTTGCAAATGCCTTCTGGCTTCAGCTCTGCCCTTGGGAAGAACACCAGCGTCATGGGTCACATTTTCTATGGTTGACTCCCTGCACTCCGCCTTTTGAAGGATGCCCAGGGAGAAAGGCAGCAGGCAGAGTCCTGACTTTTGGGGGTGGGGGGTGGGGGAGAAAGGAAGTTTGGCGAGCCTTCCGGAAGCCGGTGTCGTGCCAGCAGTTTGGAAGGAGCCCGCTTCGGGCTTGGCTATGAAATCTCCCTGGGCCAGCTTTTCCTGCTGTTCATTTGCATGGGGAAAGACACAGGTGGGGAAGGTTTTGAAACCGGGCAAAGGGGCACAGAACCGAAACGGAGGCACGTTGGCTCATCCTCCAGCCCAAGGACCCCATCACCGGGGTGGGGGCCTCCTGATTCTGCCCCACCTTTAGGGACGCGGGGCCCTTCTGGAGATCGTGTGACTTCTCAGAATCAGTGCCTCTTCGGACCCCAAGGGCTCTTCCAAACTCTTCCGTAGAGGACAGTCCGTACCCAGCAACATCCAGGGTTGTGCAACAGGTAGCTTATGCCACGGTTTCCCCAAAGGGACTGTGTGAGTCTCATTAAGTGAAGAAGTTATCGCGAAATCTTTATTTCCACCCAGTGGCATCATCTTACCCAGCCCCGTTTGCCCTAATTTATTCTTCAGTCTTCTTTGAACCTATTGTTCAGATTTAATGAAGGTCGTTTTGGTCTGCAGCCTGGTCTCCGGTGTGCCCATCCGTCTAAGCCAGGAGGGGGCAGCGTTTTCCTGCCAAGCAAAGGACTCTGAAGACCGAATTGGGGTGGGGGCAGGGGTGGGAGCTGTTCCCGGTCGGCAGAATCTGTTTTAATTGTCCACAGGACCACAGCGTGATGAAATGGCTTCGCCAAACCACTGGACATTCCTACTGGTCCACTCTTAATTGGAGGGGAGGGGGTTGGGAGAAACAGCCACAGCATCAGCCTTCACGGCTGCCCTTATTCATTCAGCAAACATCTGCAGGTAAGAGCAGGAAAGCCAGGAGTCTCCACTGTTAAAAAAAAAATAAAAATCTTGGGGCGCCTGGGTGGCTCAGTCGGTTGAGCGTCCGACTTCGGCTCAGGTGGTGATCTCACGATTTGTGGGTTCGAGCCCCTCGTCAGGCTCTGTGCTGACAGCTTGGAGCCTGGAGCCCGCTTCGGATTCTGTGTCTCCCGCTCTCTGCCCCTCCCCCACTCACACTCTGTCTCACTCTTTCTCAAAATAAATAAATAAATAAACGTTACAAAACAATCATGGCTTGAAATTGTTTTCCCTTTATTTCTTTTCATCATGGTAAGTGTCCTCTTTAATCGCCATTCCCTAATTCCCATCCCTGCCCCCCACCCCCTCTGGTAACCCCGAGTGTGTTCTCTACAGTTTCAGAGTCTGTTTCTTGGTTTGTCTCTTCCCCGCCCTTCCCCCCTTTGCTCATTTGCTTTGTTTCTTAAATGCCACAAATGAGTGAAATCATACGGTGTTTGGCTTGCTCTCGCTGGCTTAGTTCACTCAGCATTATACTCCCTAGCTCTATCTGTGTTGTTGCAACTGGCAGGATTTCATTCTTTTTTATGGCTGAACAATATTCCATTGCGTATGTCTATTCCACGTCTGTATCATCCATTGGTCAGTGATGGACACTTGGGCTATAAATAACCCTGCTGTAGACACAAGGGGGCATATATCTCTTTGAATTTGTGTTTTTTGTTTTTTTAAGTTTTTTCATCTATTTATTTTCGAGAGAGGGAATTTGTGAGCAGGGAAGGGGCAGAGACAGAGGGAGATAGAGAATCCGAAGTAGGTTCAGCGCAGTCAGCACAGAGCCGGACGTGGGGCTCAAACCCACAGGCAGGGAGATCATGACCTGAGCCAAAGTGGGGCTCTCAGCCGACTGGCTGCCGACTCAGGCACCCCTTGAATTAGTGTTTTGTATTTGGGGGGTACTCAATAGCGCAATGATGGATCATAAGGCAATTCTATTTCTAATTTTTTGAGGAAGCTCCATACTTCTTTCCACGGTGGCTGTACCAGTTTGCATTCCCACCAGCAGCGCAAGAGGGTTCCTTTTTCTCCACATCCTTGCCCACACTTGTTGTTTCTTGTGTTTTTTACTTTAGCCATTCTGACAGGTTATGAGGTGATATGTCAATGTAGTTTTGATTTGCGGGTCCCTGATGGTCAGTGACGCTGACCATCCTTTCATGTGCCTGTTGGCCATCTGGATGTCTTCTTTAGAGAAATGTCTGTTCGTGTGGTCTGCCCATTTTTTAATTGGATTATTTTTTTGGGGGGGTATTGAGTTTTATAAGTTTTTATATATTTTGGAACCCTTTATGGGACATGTCATTTGCAAATATCTTCTCCCATTCAGTAGGTCGCTTTTTAGTTTTGGTGATGTTCCCTTCACTGTGCAGAAGCATTTTATTTTGATGAAATCCCAAGAGTTTATTTTTACTTTTATTTTCCTTGCCTCAGGAGACGTATCTAGAAAAATCATGGCTTAAATTTAATTCCCTAGAAGATGTACAGATAGAGACAGACAGACAGACCGGAAATAATTTGTAACTAAAATGCTATGGGTGATTTTTATTTTCTGTTACTATGATTTTCTTTATTTTTCTAATTTAGTGATTTTCTACTTCCTAATTTTCTCACATAGTGAACAGAGTTGACTCTGTAAGCAGAAAAAAAAAGGCAATTGGCAGTTTTATTTTTAGAGTAGTACTCTGGGACGGCCTGGTTTAGCCATGGGTTCTCTTTCATTAGGGGTTTATTGAGCAAGAGAGGGAAGCTAACATTCGGTTACTTGACTTCTCAGTCTCTCAGAGTCATCATAGATACTACAGAGCTTTTAAAGCACCTGCCATATAGTGTGTGTGTGTGCGTGTGTGTGTGCGTGTATGTGTGCGCGCACCTATGTGTGTGATATGAAATGAGCTAATCCACATAACAGCACCTGGCAGTTTCTGGCAACCCGTTGGCTGCTATTATGATTATTACCGTTTTTTGCTATTGTTCTAGTTGTTTCCAAAGGAGGAAAGGGGACAGGAACGCTAGCGGAGCTCCAGGCTTAGGCAATGATTTGCAAAGCCACACGCATCCGGGCGCAGGCAACGAAACGGGTCCTCCAAAAGCGAAGGTCGTGTGGGTCGTGAGGGTAAATACGACGAGGTTTCAGAAGACTGGAGGGCGGGTAAGAACCAGCAGCGTGAACAATAGTGAATAAAGTCACAGAAGTGGACGAGATGCCCCAGCCCTCGACTGCCCACCTTTCCACTCAGGTCCTGCCCTGGAGCCAGACCAAGCTTTGCACCCGGGACTCTCCAGCCCCAACCCCGCCCTTAGCCACGCCTCCAATCACGACCCCAACCAATCAACCGCGCTCCTGACCCCGCCTCCCACTGCACCTCCAGTCAAGCCCCGAGCCCACCTGTAGCCCCGCCTCCAAGCCTGCTTCAACCACGCCCCCGGAAGCCTTGCACGGAGCTGCTCCCCCCAGGGGCTGCTGCTAGAACCCGGGGATGTGCAAACCGAGAGGTAGAACGCCAGAGAAGCCTGCAGACGGGGTCAAAGGCAGGTGCGGCAAGGATGCTCCGAGGTTGGTCAAGGTCGCTGGCCAACTGAGACGGTGTGGGCCTGAGTTTTTAGGAGACCGTCGCAGTGAGAAAAGAGAGAGGCCGAAGCGGATCCCACGTGGCGGGAGTAACGATCCCCTCACACTGACCGAGGGCTGCGTGCTAGGCTCACTGCCAAGTTGCCCCGATCCTCGTTCTCTTTCCCCTGTAACCCAGACAGTAACCTAGCCCTTAGGTACTACGAGCCTCCCATCTTCGTGAAGTAGACTCCGAGCCGTTAAGCAACTTGTTCAAGGTTCATAGCTGGGAGCTGGCAGAATGGGAATTCGAACCCCAGGCGCGGGCCCGACACGCAGTGCAGGGTTGGGTTATACCCGGGTATTGCGGGCCAGCCGTGGTGACGGACTGTTCCTTGCAGGCCAAAGACGCAAGTTAAGGCAAAGTATACAGCAGGCATCCCCTTAGTAAATGAGAAAGGGGCCCATTAAAAACAAACAAACAAACAGTGGCACAATCATTTGCCAGCAACATCACCTCCTGACTACGTCTGATCTTCAGCGCTCAGCCCCCGCGGGGCAGGAAGCGAAACAGAACTGACCCCTGTCCTCCCCTGGCCTGCACCGTCTGCTGGGCTGGGCCTGACCCTGAAGATTCTAACCGTGTGGTTGGGGAGACCGGACGACTGGATACCGGGCAGGTTTCTTCAGGACTGATTCATCACGTCTGAGCACTAAATCCTGGGGAATTTAGACACTGTCTTAGGCTACATAATGGCCATCCACAGATATCAGCTCTTAATCTCCGGAAACTGTAAATGTTATCGTATTTGGAAAAAGGATCTTTGAAGGTGCGATTAAGTTAAGGATTTGAAGGGATAATCCAGGATTATCTAGGTGGGCCCTAAATGCCATCGCAGTGCCCTTGTAAGAGAGAGCTGAGGGAGATCAGACAAACGCATACAAGAGAAGAAAAGGCCATGCAAAGGTGGAGGCAGAGCTTGGGCTAATGTGGCCACAAGCCAAGAAATGCCAGCAGGCACCAGAAACTGGAAAAGGCAAGGAACAGATTCTCCCCAGAGCCTCCCAAGAGAGGAAGGACCTACCGATGGCTTGACCTCAGCCTCGTGTATCAATTGATCGTGTTTCCTGACGTCCGACTTGCAGATCTGTGAAAGAGTATATTTCTATTGGTTTTCATTTTTTTAATGTTTATTGAAACAATAGTAATATTTTTGAGAGAGAGAGACAGAGTGAGTGAATGGGGGAGGGGCAGAGAGAGGGGGAGACACAGAATCCGAAGCAGCTCCAGGCTCCGAGCTGTCAGCACAGAGCCCGACGCGGGGCTCGGGCCCACGAACCGCGAGATCGTGACCTGAGTCGAAGTCAGACGCTCGACCGACGGAGCCACCCAGGCGCCCCTACAGTTCTGTTGTTTTAAGGCATGGAGTTTGTGGCCAATTGTTGTAACAGCCGTAGGAAAGTAATACGGACGAAGTACAGTGGGGGAGTAGTGAAAGGAGCGTAGGATGAGAAGCCCAGTAATGTGGACTCAAATCCTGGCTCTGCATTCTGGGGCCCCGGAGCGATCAGACACACGCTTTTTGCCTCGGTCTGGCCACTCACGCAATAGAGGGCGTATTCCACACTTATATTAGTTGAGCTATTTTGGCTGCGTGTGACACAACTCCAGCCTCAGGTAACAGAAGTGGAAGATGCCAAGCAGGTTTATGACAGCAAAGAAGAGAAATGGTGGGGCTGGCTTCAGGCTCGGCTGGATCCAGGGGTTCAAAGGAGCTATCACTCCTTGTCTCCCTCCCCCATCCCCTGCCTTTTACCTCTTCTCTGGCAAGTTGGTCACATGCTCTTATTCCTCAGAGAGGATCCTTCCGCCTGTCTCCAGCCTTGATGAAGATCCGCTCCATTCATCCTCCCAGCTTCACCACATCAGGTAAGTCTAACTGCTCTGATTGGCCAGACTCATAAGACATGCCTGGCTCCTGGGTCCAGCGGCTGTAGCCAATGAAATCAGGCCTTCGGGTCGGCCTGGCCCCCGTCACGGGGCGCCCTGTGGCGCAGGCTGAGGAGCCACGACCTCCTTGCTAAAGTGTTGAGAGCAGACGCCCCAAGGCACACATGGGAAGGGACGCAGGGGACACACAACCAACGATCGTCTACCTCGTTACCTCGCAGAGTTGTTGCAAAGACTGAGCGATGGCAGGTGTGAACGCGCTCTGTGAGGCACGAGTGCTTGGGACGTGGGCACTGTGGGTGTCTGTGGCCTCAGCCAGCCTGACGCCACCCGCACGGTCCCAAACCCTCGATTTCGGCACCGTCACCTCCTTGTGCCTCCTGCTCCTTGACAACCCCCCAGGCCTGGCCTGCAGCTGCTAAAACAGGGCAGGAGGAAGACTGGGCCAGGTGAGCTCAGGTGGCTTCAGGCTCCCAGAGAGCTTAGAAGCCCCAGTTCAGCCTCAACCCAACAGAAAAGAGGGAGTCATGAAGGTTACTGATTTCTCGCGTTACAGGAAACCTTTGAGTGAGTCACTGCGTATGTCCCAATCGGGACTGCCGAGACATGCCATGTTATCATCTGCCTCCGCTCGTGTCGCTTTTCCCCCGCCTGCCAGGCAGGTGAGCGACGCCCAGGGCTTTAAGAATGGACCCGAAGTGGCAGAACTTCGTCACAAGGTGGCTTCCAGCTTGAGGGTCACTGTGTTCGGCAATTCAAAGCCTCTTCTCCATTGCCCACGTTAAGAGCAGCATAAGTAATCCGTATTTCTATACTAGGTGTTATGAGCCCAGCCTTGTGCTGTAACTAAGCTCAGACACCAGCAGGGAGCCACATGCGGCTCTTGAGCACCTGAGATGTGGCTGGTCTGATCTGAATTTAGGTGGGCTGTAGTGTGAAATATCTGCCGTATTTCAAAACTCTGGTACCTGGGGCGCCTGGGGGGCTCAGTTGGCTAAGACTCTGATGTCTGCGCAGGTCATGATCTCACGGGCATGCGGTCAGCACAGAGCCCGCTTCAGATCCTCTGTCTCCCTCTCTCTCTCTGCCCCTCCCTGCTCCTGCTGTCTCACTTTCTTTCAAAAATAAATAACATTAAAAAAAAACAAACCTACTCCCTCTCTCTCTGCCCCTCTCCTCCTTACACACACACTCTCTCTGTCACAAATAAATAAACATTCAAAAAAAATTTTTTTAAACGGGGCGCCTGGGTGGCTCAGTCGGTTAAGCATCCGACTTCAGCTCAAGTCATGATCTCATGGGTCGTGAGTTCGAGTCCGGCATCGGGTTCTGTGCTGACAGTTCAGAGCCTGGAACCTGCTTCGGATTCTGTGTCTACCTCTCTCTTTGCCCCTCCCCTCCTTACACTCTCTCTCTCTCTCTCTCAAAAATAAACATTAAAAAAATTTTTTAAAAACCTCGTACCAAATATATATACATTTTTAAAAATATTTTTTATTATATGTTGAAATGGTAATATTTTCAGCTAAATAAATAATGTTATTAAAGTCGATGTCACCTGGTTTTCTTTTCTGTCTTGAATGTGACTATCAGGAAAGTTAAAGGTACCTATGTGGTTTGCAGGGAGAGGTTTGCAGGGAGAGAAGGAAGCTCTCCGTCAACCAATTTCCATTGGACAGTGCTGTGCTAGAAGGTTCGAGCGTACATACATTCTCTTTCTGGTGCTCAAAACAAGCCATCGCATAAGCAAAGAAACTGAAACTTGGTCAGGTTGAGGGCCAGCAGTGCCACCAAGGGGGCAGAGTTAAGTCCCCAGAGGGGTCCAGTTCGAAGGTTCATCTTTTTGCTCTGTACCAAGTTGCCGAGTATAGCATCAGCTACAATGCTTTAGGCTGCAAGTAATGAGATCCCAAACTCAATGTGGCTTTCTAAAAAAAAAAAAAAAAATCAGCATTTATTGTCTTACGCGAGCAATTCCAAGGTTGGCGAAGAGACTTCGCAATATCATCCAGACCCGGACTTTCTGTATTTTCCTCTGTCCCGGTCCTCAGGTCGCTTTGGTCCCAGGTTATCCCGCTGTGGGCGATCACAACTGCAGCTCAGCTCCCAGCAGCCTGTGTTCGCACAACAACCGCCAAAAAGCCTGCTTTTCTTCCCGGGTATCTTTCCACTGGGGAGGAAAGCTTTTCCCACAAACTCCTTATGACCTCATAACTCAAGGTGCCGTCCACCTGCTGGGGGCATGGGCGGGCGGGTCTCACTAGGATCTTGTGTCCCACCCCAGATGTGCTCAGTCGGAGTCCACATCGACACGAGATGCCCAGAATTTCCTGGGCAAGTTCCGGTTCGGGCAACGCCGCCCCAGGAGGCTCCCTGTGAAACCGGGTTGGTCGTGACCGCATCGTTGGCAGATGCCCGTATCAGCCATCGAGAAGAGGAATAGAGTTGCCATAATTGATTCAGAACCATCCTCCTCCATGTCCTGGGCTGGGCTGGAGAGGTGTCACCTTCCCTGAGCACAAAAGGGTGGACCCGGCTCCCCAGGAAGGAAGAGCTGTGTGTGGGCGAATGGGGATGGTGTGGGGTGATGATCGCGCACAGGCAATCGTGAGGCCAACAATTCCTTGACGTGTGATGTGAAGACTAAATCAGGTAAAGAATATACAGCGACTAACAGATTCATTCATTATTTCGCCCAACATTTTTTTTTTTTTTTTTTGGTACCAGATACCCTTTGTGCCTGAGGTTACTTGGTGCTCGCGACACTATCCCTCCCCTTGTAGGCGGGGCTTACATTCTAATGGGGAAGGCAGGGAAGAAAGAGGAAACTAATCTAACAGGTAGCATAACTACAATTGTGAGAAGTGCATGGAAGAAACAAACAGTGCTGAATACAGAACTCGGGTGAAGATGTGCCCCCTCTGGGAGGGAGGCATTTAAACAGAGACCTAGAGAGTGCCAAGCAGCTTCCCGCGCCCTGAGATGGGGGACAGGGTGGGAGCGATCTCCACAGAGGTGGGGAACGTCGTGTGCAAAGGCCCTGGGGTACAAAGGATCCCAGCACGTTCAAGAAGTGAGTGGTAGTGGGCCTCGTTCATGGTTGATGTTTGTTTGCTCTCACCTGTATGCCTAGAGCCTTGCATGGTGCCTGGGACTTTGCGGGGGTTCAGCACAAGTTTGCTAACAGGCATGCCCATTCCCATGGCTGATAAGTTGGTGCCAAGTGTTGATGAGGGGCCTTGGGTCCTCCCCGTGCGGGCTTCTCCGTGGGCTGTTTGAGTGCCCTCACGGCATGGCAGCCGGCGACCTCCCGAGCCAGCAATCCAAGAGGAGGGAGCCAGTGGAAACCACAGTGCCTTGTGTGACTTCGGCCCGGGAAGCCGCGTGCCATCGTTCCACCGTTGAGTGTGGCCCACACGCAAGGGGAGGGCGTCAGCCTCCCCTTCTGCAGGGAGAATGTCTAAGAATTTGACAGGTTTCCAAGATCAGCCGCTGGCCTGTCCGCCCCTAGCCTAGTGATGGTCAACTGGTTAAGCAGAGCACACGGGTAAAGCAGGTACTCTTTCCTGGGTGCAACCTCATGACGCTCAGTCTGTGACATGCCTCCGTGTCCCCAGCTAGAGAGACATATTGCGTCAACAGCGTCTTCTACCAAGCGCTTGTGAAGTGGGCTCCTGAGGTTGGACACCTTCTGGGCGATTCTCTTTTCGAGTGGGACCAGGGGAGAGCTGGGAGAGAAGGAAGCTCTTCATCAGCTAATGGAGGTGTCCTTCCTCCCCTCCCCCACAGCGTGTCAGGCTAAGAGGCAGCTTTGCGGAGAAGGGGGCCTCTCTGTCCTCCTCTGTCTTTCGGAGGCGGCAGAACTGGACCTGGCATCTCGTCAAAAGAACCCACGTTTCCCAGGCTGCCCCCGGCATTGCCCCCCTTCCCTGAGCCACAGGGAACCTTCGCTGCTCGGTAGACCTTAAACATCGAGCACAGTGTCACGCTGGGCTCCGTTCAGGCTCCTCGAGGCAGGAGCTGATACAGCTTCTACGGAGGACAATTAGGCAATGGATTTCTTAGTTAAAAAGACACACATCCTTTGGCCCAGCAATCCCAGCTCAAATAATTTATCCTACGCACACACCCCAACTTGTGAGACCGAACGTGTGTGCAAGAAGAAAGTGTGCCTACTGGAAACGATCTAATCGTGCACCATCCAGGGCTAGTTGCATGGGTAATGAAATACCCATCCAAAGGAATACTCTGTGGCTGTTAAAAAGAGAATGAGGGGGGCGCCTGGGTGGCTCGGTCGGTCAAGCGACCGACTTCGGCTCAGGTCACGATCTCGCGGTTGGTGGGTTCGAGCCCCGCGTCGGGCTCTGTGCTGACAGCTCAGAGCCTGGAGCCTGCTTCGGATTCTGGGTCTCCCTCTCTCTCTGCCCCTCCCCTGCTCACGCTCTGTGTCTCTCTGTCTCTCAATAATAAATAAATGTTAAAAAAAAAAAAAAAGAGAGAGAGAGAGAGAGAGAGAATGAGGATCTTTTTGTTTACAGAGATGAAGAATCTTCAAGAAACATTAAGTGCAAAATAAGCAAGATGAAAACCATTGCTTCTCATTTGTTAGTTTTCATATAAAAAAAAAAAAAGAAAACAGGAATATTCTACCTATGTGCACATTTATGCGTGCGGGGTGCCTGGACAAGAAACCTGGAATTACAGATTGAATCATCAGAAACTACCACTTTTTGTTGGCAAAAAACAAAACAAAAAACAGGTAAATGTGGACCATTTCATACGGGCCAAGCCAATAGTAACAGCGAGTGCCGCTGGGGAGGGCCATTGGGTGAGAACAGAGATGACGAAGCACTCAGTGGAACTTTTTTGTGCCTTTGGAATTCTGTACCATATGCACGATTTAGCTATATTTAATTTTTGGCGCATTTAATTTTTCAAATAGATGACCAGAGTGTATCATCGGAATAACTCTTTGTAAAGACTGGACAGTCCCACTCTTATCAAGCGGGCAGGAGCAGCGTTATCCTGCCATCCTATAAAGATAATTTTCTCTTGCCTATTTTTATTCAAACAGGAAAAATAATTCATTGTTTCAAATTCGTTTATGCAATGTTTATTTATTTATTTTAGGAGCGGAGGGGCCGAGAGAGAAGGCGAGAGAGAATCCCAAGCACGTTCCTTGCTTAGCGCAGAGCCCAAGGCGGGGTTTGATCCCACGACGGTGAGATCATGACTTGAGCTCAAATCGAGAGTCGAATGCCTAACCGACCGAGCCACCCAGGCCCCCCTCAAATTACTTTAATTAAGACGGAGTATTCGAGCTGAGCACAGGGCAACCTGAAGGCTGAAGAAGGATGGTAAATAAGCTGCTTAAATGGGGTGCCCGGGTCGCTCAGTCAGTTAAGCATCAGACTCTTGGTTTCGGCTCAGGTCAAGGTCACGGTCTCATGGGTTCGTGGGTTCGAGCCCAATGTCAGGCTCAGCACTGGCAACGCCGAGCCTGCTTGGAGTTTTCTCCTTCCCTCCTGCCCCTCTCCCCCATCTCTCTTTCAAAATCAATAAATAAACTTAAAAACATATTTAGAAAGATACTCCAAAGGGCTGTTAAAGTGCACCTGACCCTGGCAGGCGTGCCTCGGTACGGCTGGAGCCCCAGACTCTCAGCAGGTGATTCTGGTGGGACTGGGAAGGAGGCAGGCTCGGGGAGCCGTCCTCCTTAGCACACCCAGTGCTCCTGGGGAGCACGGGCCTCTGGAGGCAGGAGGTGACGTACTGGACATCCACACCTCCTAGGGCTCAGAGCTCGCGTCTTCCTGGGGATGGCAGAGGACCCCTGAGTTTGCACCAGTCGGGCAGCCCCAGCTTGTAACAGGGTCCCCAAAACAGAACCCCGCTTTGAGTTTACGAAACAGCTAATCTTTTGGAAGCACAAACGCAAATTGGAAAATCTGAAATTGCCACTTTGAGTAGTCATGCTTCTTTAGCTGAAAACAGACATGAATAGCCAAGCGTAAACAAAAGGCCCAAGGGCCCTCCCGAATGAAACATGACATCGTCTCTTTTCTTCTAACGTGTTCAACACCCTTTCCTCACAACCATCTTCCTCACGGCTTCCACGCATGTCAGCGAATGGGACACTCGGTGTGGGGGCCAAATGACTACAACCCTCTTTTCTGGAGTGGCTGTTGGTGGATGTTGGTGGATGTTAGTTTGTAGCAAATATTGACACGCTGGCACCTTTCAGCCAACAATGTTGCTCAAAAGAATCCGACGATAGAAATACTAGAATGTGCGGGGCGCCTGGGTGGCTCGGTCGGCTCAGTCATGGCTCAGGTCACGATCTCGCGGTCCGTGGGTTCGAGCCCCGCGTCGGGCTCTGCGCTGACAGCTCGGAGCCTGGAGCCCGCTTCGGCTTCTGCGTCTGCCCCTCTCTCTGCCCCTCCCCAGCTTGCACTCTGTCTCTCTCTCAAAAATAAGATACAAAAAATTTTTTTAAAAAGAAAGAAAGAAATACTAGAATGTGCGGACACAGGTGTTGGTATGAACAAGGAGGTTCGCTCTGGCATCGATTCCGACCGGATCTGACTGGAGGCGGCCCAACGTGTCTAGTCGCGGGAGGCTTGCTGGGGACGTTCTGACACCTCCATCCTCTGGAGTGCGATACAAAAGAGGGAGGTAGGAACGTGCGACCACAGTGTCAGGGCGCTGTGAGAGTGCGACGGGCCAGAAGCAGCTGAGAACTGCGCACGGCCACGCTCGTTAGCCCAGGGGTCCTCGTCTGGGCGATGTTGGCTCCCAGGAGACATGTGACAACATCTGCAGACATGTTTAGCTATCACAACTCGGGGGGGGGGGGGGGGGGAAGCTACTGAAACTAGAGGCCAGGAATACTGCTAACTACCCTCTAAGGCCCAGGTCAGCCCCCAACACAGAGAAGTATCTGACCCCAAACGTCAGCCAGCCACACCCCTGGCATAGCCCCGGACATGTACTGCCTTCTCAGTCTGTGTTTGTCGAATGAACGAGTGACTGACTACTAGAAACTGTGCGCACACGACCCTCACCAAACGGTTAGCAGCGGGAGGAGAGGAATGAGGCATCGGTTTCGGATGCTTTTAGGTCCTACTTTTGTATCATCCGCTTTTTTTTAAAGCCACGTTTCTCACTGAAAAGAAAGGAAAGATGGGAGGGGGGGAAGAGGGAAGGAAAGAAGCGGGGCGGGGACCGAGGGACGGAGGGAGGAATACCTTTGACAAAGTTATTTCTGCTGCTCTGCCCGGTTCTCCAGGCTCTGCGGTGGGCCGGGCGTGGGCGGGGCGCTGGCCTCCCTGGACTTTTGAGAGGATTAAACTCGTTCCTCCTCTGTGTCATGCCCCGTGGGCGGCACAGGAGGTAGAAAGGGCTCAGTAACCGCCCTCACCTTCACCCACGCCGTTTTGATTTCCGGCCGGAGTGTTCTCCAGGCCCTGGGCTGGTCGCGCAGGGTCCAGGGCGGGCCTGGGACCTCATGGGTCCCCTCCGATGACCTCGGGAGTGGACTTTGTGCCGGCGTGTTCTGTGGGCCTGGGGAGCTCCGGGACCCCGGCGGGCGAGCGGCGGCCCTCCGCGTGCCCGTCCCCCATCTGCCCTGGAGCCGGGCCAGGTGAGGGAAGCCGCAGGCCCCTCTCTCTCGGTCCGCCTGGCCCATCTGCCCCTCGGGCCTGCACCAGGTTAATGGAGCATGAAGGCATTTGCGAGCGGAGGACCACGGGTCCCCCCCCACCCTGCCCCTTCCAGGCCCAGACATCAGGAGATCCGAACCCACGTTTTCCCTGCCTCCAAAGCAGATGCTGACCCGGGTCCGGGAACGCCAGTGGCTGGAAAGGCGTCTTTTTAACGGAGCCGCGTTGTCCTGGGAGACGGAAAACTTTCCAATCAATGCAAAAACGCAGACAGAGAACAGGGCTCCCCAAGACCCCCATTACCCACTCACCCCCTACATGTAAGCCCTATTTAGCAGCAAATCCTTAAGCCAGCGCTTGTAAAAAGCAGCTTGTTTGGGACTGACCTTCCCATTCATGTAACGTGATATTGCACGCTTGGCCGACCCCGGCAAGCAGCGAAACATATGTCGTCAGCTGGGCGCTGAGGCCCCTCTATTAAGATGGTTCTGGAAGCATATGTGGGAATGGGCCTGCCCTGGAGACCCGAGGGGAAAGGCAGGACACAGGCAATTAGAGGGAGCCCGCCCTGACCCCAGGGCTGGGCTGCAGGAGGAAACTCAGGGCCGCATCTCCTGGGCATGGCAACAATTAAGGTCAACAAATAATCTTGAAAAAGGAAACTTTGGAAAATAGGAACCTGGTTAAATGACCTAGTAAACACTCGGTACTGCCCCCACCCCCACCCCCAGCCTGCCCTGCGCAGGGGTGGGGTGGGGGGAGGGGAGGGGGGGCTGCATCTGGGTTTCACGTGCATTCTCCCCGTCCTTTTTGGATAATGACTTCCCTTTGCAATTTCCTGGAGGAAGTTGTTGAAATGATCTTCCAGTAATAAAATAAGCAGGGTGATTCTTAATTTTCAGTCTGAAGTCTTTTTCCCCTTCCAGCCCAGTCTCCTCATTAACTCGGGTCAGCAGCCTCATGCAGAAATCTCTCTCTCTCTCTCTCTCTCTCTCTCTCTCTCTCTCTCTCGTGCCTGTGCCAAAGGGGGAGAGAGATTCAAGCTGAGAACGTTTGTCTTGGGTGGGGGGAGGGGGGACATGAGCCGGCCAGATCTGTGGACCCGCGTGGGCTCTGCTGGGGGCCGAGGGGGAGAAACTTCCATTTCCCAATTTGTGCTCTCCCAAAGGACAACCGTGCTACCGCTTCCGAAGCACTTTCTAGAAATTCTCGACCTGCGCTGTCCAACAGGGAGGCCGCCAGCCACATGCGGCTGTTGAGCGCTTGACGTGGGGCTTGTGTGACAGAGGGGCTGAATTTTTTTAATTCTATTTAATTTCACTTCGTTTAAATCTAAAAACCGACAATGTATTGGAAAACTTGAAGTATGCTTGGAACTCCTTAGGTGTGTGAGGCTGTCTTGTCAACAGAACACTTTTAAAAATCTAAACAGAGAGGGGCGCCTCGGTGGCTCAGTCGGTTGAGCGTCCGACTTCGGCTCAGGTCATGATCTCACAGCTCCTGAGTTCGAGCCCCTCGTCGGGCTCTGCTGATGGCTCAGAGCCTGGAGCCTGCTTCAGATTCTGTGTCTCCCTCTCTCTTTGCCCCCAACCTACTCACATTCTGTCTCTGTCTCTCTCAAAAATAAATAAACATTAAAATAAAATAAAATAAAACAAAATAAAATAAAATAAAATAATAAAATAAAATAAAAATCTAAATGGAGATTTAGTATTTGTATTGAAAATTTAGCGTCTGAATTGAGACATGCTCTCAGGGCAAAAATACACACCAGATTTTTAAAAATTTTTTTTGAGTTTATTTATTTTTATTTTTGAGAGAGAGAAAGAGAGAGAGAATCCCGAGCAGGCTCCACACAGTCAGCACAGAGCCTGACGTGGGGCTCGAACTCACCAACCGTGAGATCATGACCGGAGCCAAAACCAAGAGTTGGACACGTCACCAACTGAGCCACCCAGGCCCCCAAACACATCCGATCTTAAGGGCCTCGTAAGAAAAAACGTAAAACCTCTAGGTATATAATTTTATATTATTTAGATAACAATGTGAATATACTAAAGACAACTGCAAGATACACTCAAAAATAGTTCAGATGGTAAATCTAACGTTACAATTTTTTTACCACAATAAAAAAAATTAATGTCACCGGTTTCTTTTTACTTTTTACTCGAAAACCTTAGGGTTACATCTGTGGTTCGAATTCTGTTTCTGTCCGACGGTGCTGTGCATCCAAGATCTCCTCAAATCTGGGGACAGTCCCAGCAGGCAGGTCTGGGGACAACATCCCTCTCCCGAAGGACCCGCATCCCATGTAGGTGGGGGGAAGAGGTGAAACGGATCCCATGGACAGGCTTTCGCAAGATGCAAGGAAGTATCTTGGGCCAGAACCTGGAGGTCTGGGTGGGATGATAACAGCCTCTTGGCTCCCAGACCTTTCTGCTTCCTTATCTGGGGGCAGGACACGTGGAGACAAGACAGGTTGCCTTTGGGCATTGGCACGGTGTATGCCCCTGCCTGGCAAGCGCCTACCGGTTAATAAAACTACACTCTGCCGTAGAAGCTCTGTCCGTGTCTGAGGGTGTCTCCACCCCAAACCACTCTCCCTGCCTCTTCCCCACTAAAGTCGCAACTTACAAAGCTCCAGCGTGAAATGAGAAAATTCTTTCCTCCCTGGGTGTCTTTTGCAAAGCCCTCCACAGATCCCTGGAAGGGGCATGATTTCGCTTCCTCAGAATTTTCCAGGCCTCAGTGAAGGCAGAGCTGTAGGACCTAGAGAACCAGTTTTCATCCCGAGCTTTACAGTTCGAGAGAGCAGAATTTAAAGTTCGCCCTCACGTCCCTCCGTTTCCACGTCCGTGACCCTCCTCAGGCCTCTCGGTCTCTCTAAGGCTCAATGCTTAATCTGTAAAATGGGGACAATAAGAAGGGCCACCTCCGTGGGGTGTGGAGGAAAAACATGAGTTGGTTTGAGCAAACCATTCAAGGGGCGCCTGGGTGGCTCAGTCGGTGAAGCGTCCGACTTCAGCTCAGGTCACGATCTCACAGTCCGTGAGTTCGAGCCCCGCGTCAGGCTCTGGGCTGACGGCTCGGAGCCTGGACCCTGCTTCGGATTCTGTGTCTCCCTCTCTCTCTGCTCCTCCCCTGCTCACACGCTGTCTCTCTCTCTCTCTCAAAAATAAAATAAAAGATTTTTAAAGAATTAAAAAAAACCCACACACATTCTGCACATAGTCTGACAGTGTAAATGCTGCCCCCGGACAGCAGCGAGAGGGCCTGAAGGCTGGTCTGCTGGCCACCTGGGGTGGGGTCAGTGCCGGCTGGGTCTCTGGGCCAGCACGGACAGGGACAGCAGTCGGCTGGGGGAATGCGTAGGAGAGCCGGTGACAGAGGTAGGCTCAGCCAGCCATCCTATCCTGACTTGCTCTCCTGCCCACCCCCGGCCACGCAGAGAAAGCACCTTTGTAGCTGGACTGGGCCCCAGGCTGCCCCGGGACACATCCAGAGCTGGGCTGCTGGGGTTCTATGTGGCCCAGGGTGAAACCTGGCCCACAGTGACAGTAACACGCTATGACAGCTGTCACAACTCTTCTTGGGTCATCGCGCCGTGAAGACGCCAAGCAGGGAGCGTCCACTGGGGATGGGAACAGAAGCTGCCAAGGGCACACGGGCACGCTTGATTTCGATACCCATTCACGTCACTCCTCAAATGCCCACAGAGCTTATGTTCCGCACCAGGTGCCGTCCGGGCTTTGGGGACTGTCACGTGAACAGGCCGGATGGGCCCCCTGCCCTCAAGGGGTGGACGTTTCTCCCGCGGGACCCAGTGAGCATGCAGACTTGACCAAGATCGTTTCGGGTGGTGACAAGTGTGCGGGGGGAAGCATGGAGGACAGAGTTGGGGGCAGGCCACAAGGCAGGCTAATTTTAACTAGGATGTTGTCCGAGGGCTCGAAACAGGGAGCTTTGCAGCTGGAGCCGAAGTTGGGGATCAGAAAGCAACCAAGTGAAGAGCCAGCCCCGTAGCCACGCCGGGAGAAGGAATAGAGTTCCAAGTGTTCCCCGGGGAGGGCGCCTTCCTGGCGGCAAGAGGGAGGCAACGGCGGATCTGGGTTGGGGTGTCTCAGCCCCGGAAAACATTCTGAGGAGCCCTAAGGCTCATCTAACAAACTATGACATGAACACAAGGAAGTCCGGCAGAGTTCTGAAATTTCCCGGGATGGCCACGTTGATACCCTCTGTTTCTAAAATCTCACTTATGACCTATTTCCTCCGGGGTTTGTGCTCAGTTTTTGGATGTCTCTGCTTGGCTGTGGCCTTCAGCCTGTGCAGCGGGGTCAGGAATCGGGGACAGGGGACCGGTGCCCGCACTAGGGGCGCGGTGGAGAGGTACCAACCTGCACGGGCCCAGGGGTGCTGGGCGTGAGACATGTAGGCGCCAGTATTTACCCCAGCTAAGGCGAATCGGGGCTCCCCTCCTGGCTAGACACGCGGTCCCCACTGGTGGGAGAGGGGCGGAGGGGTGGCCATGACTGACAGTTGGGATGTAGGGCGGTGGCCCCCTGTGCCAACTTATTCACAACACCTGTCATCACGCACTGTCAGCAAAGCCCTCCGTTATGATTTAATTTATGCCTCGTGTGTCATAAGCCAGCACAGACTGTTTCTAAGCCATCACGCGGACTCTGTCGTTGATGAGACGCACGCCTTCTGACAGATGTTGGGCTTGACTGTCGGGAGGGCCCCTCCAAGGCTCCAGCCCTTCAGCCCCGAGGTGGAGGCTGCCAGGGGGTAACTCCAGACCTGGAGAGCAGCCCGTGGGGCCGTGAAAGGAGGGAGGAAGAGCCTCGGAGGGGAGGGGTGGGAAGCCTCTCTCGGGTTTGGGGTGCCACTGGCCGCTGCACGACGCGGGAAGCCAATGACAGACGCCCCAACAGCCCAGAAGCTTCCAGAACTGCCTTAATTCCTCAGCCACCTGAATATGAATGTCTGCATCGTGCTTAGGGCCAGATTCTCACCACGTCTCAACCTTGCGTGATGGCTGTAAATAATCCCGCGCTTACACGCAAAGAGACGTCAGCGCCTAACTGATCTTTTGAGGAATGCCAGCCGAAGGAAGCGTGCGATTTACCATCGACAGCCTGCGCTTGAATTTGAAATGTAAACTAACAGACTGTAGGTCCCTCTGTATATGCACTGTATCTCACAGATGTTACTGGAGGGAGCGTGTTGGGATACCATGGTTCCACAATCCTCAAGGATGCTTGCTCCCCCTTGCTCTGGTTGAATTCGTTTCCTGTTTTCCGGGAACCAATTTCCCACTTTACAAAAGGGCGGATCTTTGTTTTTAGTCTAATGTTGGAGTCAAAAGGGCACCGACGAGCTGTCATCGGATGTTCCCAGAGCTGTAAGTAGGTATGCCCGATTCCTTAGAATATCCTAGGAGTTCACAAAGGAAAAGAGAAGGGCATCTGGAAAACAGTCAACTCACCCAATGCCTCAAACCACTGTATTCAGTGACTATGGCCTGCCCTAACAAATTACTAGGAATTTAGTGGCTTAAAACAAGACAAAGTTATTATGTTACAGTTCTGGAAGCCGGAGGTCCAAAGCACGTCTGTCTGGTTGGACTATATGCAGTTAAGCTGTCCACAGGGCTGTGTTCCTTCTGGAGACTCTGGAAAAGAACCCATGTCCTTGCTGCTTCTAGTTCCTAGAGGGCTCCCACATCCCTTGGATGGTGGTGTCGCCTCCCGGTTAAGCGCCCAGCTCTTGGTTTCGGTTCAGGTCCTGATCTCACGGTTCATGGGATGGAGCCCCCCGTCGGGCTCTGCACTGACAGCTCGGAGCCTGCTTGGGGTTCTCTCTCTCCCTCTCTCTCTCTCTCTCTGCCCCTCCCCTGCTCATGCGTGTGTGAGCTCACTCTCTCTCAAAATAAATAAATAAGTAAATAAATAAATAAACTTAAAAAAAAAAAAAAAGGAGTCAAAGTCCTGAGCTTAAGGACTGGCTTGGAAAACAGACCCAACCCGCCTTGTCATACCCCCTCCACCAATGGGTCTGCCTTTGTTTTCTCTGTCAGAAGAATGCTGCTCGCAGGGCTCCTGTTTCCAATTACCGGGGGATAGTCCAACCACCAAGGTTCTGTCTGTATCAGTTTCAGACAGGCTATAATTTTTGAACGAGAACACTTGCCATGAGTGTCATCAAGAAAAATCAACAAAAAGTTGCGTTAAGCAGAAAAGTCGATTCTTTTATTTCAAAGACGGTTCTTCAAAACGACACAGGATGCCGTTGGGTGTCCAGAGAGCGTTCTCCTTTGCAAAGCAGCCAGCTCTTGCTTTTCTACTTCCTGTTGTTCTTCCTCCCCCCCCCCCCCACCCCCCGCCTTTCTTCTTTTTGGTCAATCTGCAGTCATTCTTTGGAAATCAAAACTGCCCTTTGTTGGAACACAGGCGGGTCGTAGGGAGTGATGGCGATCTCACCTCTGTACCCGCGTACCTCCCCGGCAGGACTGAGCCCAAGTCCAGAAGAGCCAAGCCGGAAGCCGACTCTGGGCAAGGAGAGAGCTGTGGGGCTGGGACTAGCTGGCTGGAAGGCCACGTGCATGAGGTCATCGCTCCCTTCTTCCTTGTGTGGGGATGAAACACCACTCCTTGGTTACTTTCAGCATTGAAAAAGCAAATGGTCAGGTATTTTGTGGGCACCTTTTAAAGAGAACGTGATGGGGGCGCCTGGGTGGCTCAGTTGGTTGAGCACCCAACTGTTGATTTCAGCTCGATCATGATCCCAAAGTTGTGGGATCAAGCCCCACATCGGGCTCCACACTCAGTGTGGAGCCTGCTTGAGATTCTCTCTCCCGTTGCCCTTCTCCCCACTCTAGAAAGGAAGGAGGGAAGGAAGGAAGCAAGGGAAGAAAGAAGGAAGGAAGGAAGGAAGGAAGGAAGGAAGGAAGGAAAGAAGGGAGGGGGGAAGGAAGGAAGGAAGGGAAGGAGGGAGGGAGGGAGGAAGGAGGGAAGGAAGGAAGGAAGAAGGAGGAAGGAAGGAAGGAAGGAAAGAAGGGAGGGGGGAGGGAAGGAATAAAGGAAAGAGGGAAGGAAGGAAGGAGAAAAGAAGGAAGGAAGGAAGGAAGGAGAAAAGAAAGAATGGAAGGAAGGAAGGAAGGAGAAAAGAAGGAAGGAAGGAAGGAAAGAAGGGAGGGGGGAAGGAAGGAATAAAGGAGGGAAGGAAGGAAGGAAGGAAGGAAGGAAGGAAGGAAGGAAGGAAAGAGGGAAGGAAGGAAGGAAGGAAGAAAGCAAGGAAGCAAGGAAAGAAGGAAGGAAGCAAGGAAGGAAGGAAGAGGAGGAAGGGAGGGAGGAGGGAAGGTGGGTGATGACTTAAGAAGAAGAAAGTGCAGTGTGAGAGGTTTTAGACCCTAGATGTTGAGTCAGTGAGACCCAGTTCAACGCCCTTGTCACTCCCTTGGAGGCCTTACTCTTCTCTTCTGTATAATGGGGACAACAATCGTCCCCGCCTCTGGGGTCTTTAGGAAAATGAAATCAGATGATGTGCCTGAACAACTTTGTCCATTGCTAGCACTCAACCATAGTTTTTATTAATATTCTCACTAGGATTCTCTACATTTAAACAGAAGCCCCCTTTTAATTAGCCTCTTTCTTTCTCAACAGCCCAATTTACTTAGATGCCAAGCACTCGTCTGTTAGATTTTTGCCCTTTATGCAGACAATTTCACAAACCACACTCCATGATTTAGAAAAATGATGATATCTCAGCCAAGCCGCAGAATCCAGGAGACTCATGGACTCCCGCGGAGTGGCTCCGGGCCTGGGGACAGAGATTTTTGTCCGTTCAGTTTCATTCACCGCATTTCTTCTAAGCGGGGATGGTTCTGACCATCTCTGCCTCCGCAGCCCTTTCGAATACAGATTAATCTAGAGGGCGCGTCCCACGAGGAAAATCACCCACTGTCTGACCTAGAAATCCCACCCCCGAGAAGCCATCCTGCAGAAGTGCGACGAGGCTGTCCAGCCTGCAACACTCGGGGCGGCTCGGGGTTCCCTGGAGCCGGGGAGCTGCGACCCCTGCCTCTGGGGGGAGAGGAAGCCGGGCTGGGTCCCCCAGAAGCGGAGCGCTAACGCGGGTGATTAACACCGCGGCCTCAGAACCAGAGGTGTGCAGGCTTCCACCCTGGCCCCACCCGTTATGATCTGGAAAAGATACTTTGTCTCTACTGAGAGCTCACGCACTGCTAAGTCCGAGGCTCCAGGAAGCCACCTCCCCGCCCCCGCCAACAAGGAGACTCTGATTGGCCCAGCTTGGGTCAGGTGCCTGCCTCCGGACCAATCAGATGTGTCCAGTCAGGTGCTTGCCTCCGAACCCGGGCTGCCATGCACCTGCTTGGGCCCCTCGGGTGGGACGGGCTGGACCCACGGCTTCCGGGGTGCCCGATGCGCCTGGCAGTGCTGCCCGGGGTGGGGGTCGGGGGCGCCCTGAGCCTGGACCGGAACCTTCCAGAGTTCAAATGTCCTGTCCCAAAGAGGTTAGAGTGGGAGAGAGCCAAAGCATAAGAGACTCTTAAAAAATGAGAACAAACTGAGGGTTGATGGGGGGTGGGAGGGAGGGGAGGGTGGGTGATGGGCATCGAGGAGGGCACCTGTTGGGATGAGCACTGGGTGTTGTATGGAAACCAATTTGACAATAAACTTCATATATTGAAAAAAACATAAAAAATAAATAAAAACATTTAAAAAATTTAGAAAGTTAAAAAAGGAAGTAACAGGATATATACCACTTTCTAACCATATTAGGTGCTACTGGGGAAAAAAAAAATGTCCTGTTCTGTTAGTCCCAGGCACCGGCAAACTCTCTGAAATCGTATTTTCTTCTCACCTGGATGTGAGGCCGGTGGTGCCGCTGCCGGCCGTGCTCAGCCCGGGTCTTTGGCAGCCCTGGGAAGCAGATGCCGCATCAGAAACGCGCATCACAAAAAGTAAAACCGAGGTTTGGGGACCTGAAAAGGCTCGCCCAGTGTCACCAGGCAATTTCAGAAATGCCCCGAGGGTCCAAGCTCTGGGAGGAGACACTCCAGTGCTAACTCCCACAGGGGCAGGGGTATGATGGCTTTGTCCCCACCCCTCCTCCTCCCCCCCCCCCCCCGTTACCCTCCCCACCACCCCCCCCCCCCCGCCCGTTTCCCTCCCCCCGAGTTTGGCTCAGAGCTCCACACAGATGTGTGTGTGCTCAGCGAACCTCTGATGAGTGAATTAATGTGTCTCAATATTTTCTAGGTAATCTGTGGGGGGGGGGGGGGGGGAGAGCTAAATTTTGACAGCTGCCCTTGGTGTCTACCACGCCCTTTCCTCTCCTGCTTTCTCCAGGTCACCTTAGCTCCACCAATGGCCTCCTGGCCCATCCAGTGTTTCTAGCAAAAAAAAAAAAAAAAAAAAAAGGATGGTCACTGAATCCTCACTGCCCCTCAGCAGTCACATCCCATCTATCAGCAACGCCTCCAAACGTTCTACTGGAGAAAGAAAGACGGTTCTCCAACCCGCCCCTCCCCCCGCTCGCATTGCCCCCGCCCCTCCCCCCGCTCGCATTGCCACCATGCCTAGGTTCTCGACTCTGGCCTGTGTTACACTCCCCTCCAAACCGGTCTTTCCGCTTTCACTCTCGTCCTCTCTATGAGACACGATCAGGCGGGGCCGCCAGCAGTAGAAATCCCCAAGTCATAGAGGCCTGAGAGCTCTACAGGCTCATTTCTGTCTTTCCAGAGGAAAGCAATCTGGGGCACACAGGGTGGCTTCGTGGTGGCCAGCGGGAGCCCACGTCTCTCCTGTCCAACTGGTCAGCCATCCTGTGCTCACGACTTCACACCTCTTGGCCCAAGATTGTTGCTCGAACTCCAGTCCTCCAGCAGGAAGAAAGAAGGGAAGGTAGGGGCGCGGCCCCTCTCTTTAAGGACAGTCCTTGGAAGGCACGCCACACTCCCATTTACATCACACTGGCCGGAACCCAGGATTGAGGCTCGAGAAACGTGGTCCTGATGGCTGGTGGCCATTGTGTGCCAAGCCAACTCCCAGTGCTTACTCCCTAACAAAAAGGGATCGTGCCAGGGCGCCCAGGGGGGCTCCGTCGGCTAAGCCTCTGACTCTTGGTTTCAGTTCAGGTCATGATCTCACGGTTCATGGGATCGAGCCCCGCGTCATTGTGTAGAGCTTGCTTGGGATTCTCTGTCTCTGTCTCTGTCTCTGTCTCTCTCTGCCCCTGCCCCCACTTGTGCTCTCTCTCTCTCTCTCTCTCTCAAATAAATACTTTTAAAAAGGGGAGGGGCACATGGATGGCTCCGTCATTAAGCATCTGACTTTGGCTCATGTCATGATCTCAAGACTTAAGAGTTCGAGTCTCACATTGGGTGAGCTCGAACCCCGCTTCGGGTGAGCCCCACTTCTCTCTCTCTCTCTCTCTCTCTCTCTTTCTGCCTCTGTCTCTCTCTCTCTCTTGCCCTCTGCCCCTCCTGGGATTCGCTCTCTTTCTGCCCCTCGCTCGCATGCGCCCTCTCTCTCTCAAAAATAAAATAAATAAAATAAGAATAATGTCTATCGAAGAAATCTCTGCCACACAGTCCCACAGGCCAAGCTCCATCAACGAGTCAACTGGTAAGATCACGTCACACACACTGAAAGCAGACTCCGAATTCCTTCGCGTGGCCAAAAAGAAACGTGGTGGCTTAGCTCCTCCCTTGCCAATCCCCGCTCCTCCCTGGAGTCCCCCGGGACTTCTTTCTGTGCCCCCAGTGGCCCAAGGCCATTAAAGCCCCAGGCATTCTCCACTTGCCATTCTTTCTCCCTCGGGAACCCCTTCTTCCCAGGACCTGCGGCTGACTCTTTCTCCCTTTCTCCTCTGCAGGTAGACATCAGGTCTCATACTGGCTTATATCCCGTCTCTTGTACCTACAGCAGCCAAACACCCTCCAGCCACCACCCCCTCCAGTCTTGTGGCATCCACCAGTCTGTTACCTTTGTTACTACCTCCTCTCACCCTCTGAAATGACCTTATGCATCTGTTCCCCCCTCCCCTCCCTCCCTGCCCCCAGGAAAGCACAGCAGGTGTCCTATCTGCATTGTTCGAGCCAATGCTGCAGGGCAGGTCCTGGAGGTAACATCTCCCACACTCCACTGCCTGGCAGAGAGAAGGCTTCTCTCTCAGCCTACGGTAGCCAAGCGATGACAGCGGGACTGCCAATCAGCGTAGGCTGACACCAAGTCCCAGGACCCGTATCTGACCAGGGGTGGCCCTCCGTGCCTTGGACACAGGCCACCGAGGGCCTCTAATGGGAGCCAGCCAATCAACGTGGTTTCCTGGTTTCTTCGATCCCTCCCCTTGGAGCTGAAGGAAAAGGAGAAGGTGGCTTTGCTCTGAGCACCGTGGTGCTGGAAGGAAGTAAAAACTAGGACCCCGCAGAGACATGTTCCTCATGTACGGACAAGTCTGCCCACGATGGTGGGGGAGGAGGTGAAACAGATCAGAACATGCCGCCCCCAAACAGGCCACTTTGGCACATTGATTGCTTCGGGCTGCAGGCGATTGAGAAAGAGCAGATACAGGCAGCACCCCTGACTGCCTCCTTTCTGTCCAAGAGCAAGGCCTAAATTCCCGTGAGAAAGATGCCCTCCCTGTACCAGGAAGAGGGGAACATTCTCATCACCGGACACGAGGAATCAACACGGGGATGAATCTGTACAAACAAACCTACTACAGGAACCCTGGCATCTAGTAGTTTTCCCAGCATGTTTCCTAGTCACTTTCCCAACGATTTCCTGCCCCAAACCCCTTTTCCCCTTGTCTTCACACCTCTGCACAATTTATTATTCATTGTTAAAATGGTATGTAAGCTCTCAGCCCTCACTGCTTCTCGGGGGTTTTCGCTTCTTTCTATGAAGCCCCCGTGCCATGTAAAAATACGAATATCAAATAAAATGTGTATGTTTTATCTCCTCTGACTCTGTCCTTTGTCAGTTCAATTCACAGGCTCTAGTCACCGACACTAAGAGGGTAGAAGAAAAGTGTCCCCTCCTTAACAGAGGCCAGTGCCCAGTGAGAAACAAATTGTCAGAGATGGAAAATGAGGAAGATACAGAAAGGGTGCATGCCTGATGACATCACTGATACCCCTGGATGCAGCCTAGCCTGAAGCTGTCCCTGGCCTTCCCATTTCTTTGCGTCTGTAAAACTCCTTTGCTGTTATTAAGCGAGTTTGCAACCAACAGAGTACTGAGTATCGTCTTTCCCCATTTTATCAAGGAGGATACAGAGTTGGAGAAGTTAAATCACTTTATTTATGGCCATAGTGCAACTAGCAAAACAGGGATTTAAACCCGGATCTTAAAGCCAACGAGATCCCCATGATATGAAACGCCTTGCCCTTCCCAGTGTCTTCTTCAGAGGCCAGGGAACCTGACTGTAGATCTGTAAACAGTTACCTTTGGGGAGAAGAATTAGAAGCGACAATGTAGCTCCTTTGGCCCAGGGTTGCAAGAGAAAGTGCCATCTAGAACTTTTCTTTGACCCTTGGCTAATCATTTCTCTAAGAGGAAAGCAGCGTTTCTAGGAGAAATGCAAAGTTTTCTCATTCAGAGGTCTTTTTTTTTTTTTTTTTAATGTAACCTAAGCCAAGAGGACGACTTCAATTTCTAGACTAGTCATTAATAATGCTCATTTAAAACCAAGACAAGACTTCCCAAGGCAAACAAAATGGTAAGATTCTGTATTTTGATCATGTTGGCCTAATTGCTGTATTTAGGCGATTAATGGGCCAGCGGGCCGGTAGAGGAAGCTTGGTTACGACTTTGAAATCCTCCAAAATTGCTAAATCCACCTGAAATCTGATTTCACTCTTCTTAAAAAAAAAAAAAAAAGCATTCCGAACATTAGCTGAGATTTTTAAAAATGCGCATAAATATTTGCAATCAGTATCACTTGGGCTCTCAAGATAAACAGTCATAAGACAATATTGTGACCGCATTTTCCCCTCCCGCTAAACAACTTCCTCCGAGAAGGAAAGGTTAGACTCCTCAGAAGTAAATTAACTGCAGCTGCAGCCAACATTTTCTATTTTTAAGAGAAAGCAGTTTGCAGTGATTGTGCCGCGACCTCGCTGCGTGGGCTGCGGTGGGAATTTGGGGCGTCCAATCTGGATTAGGATGAGGTGTTGAAGGCAAACCCCTATTTTGTAACACTGCTGTCTCTCGGGGCGCCCGGCTGGCTGGGCGGGCAGAGCACGCGACACTTGCTCTCCGGGTCGTGAGTTTGACCCCCCCCCCCCCCCCCCGCCAAAAAAAAAAACCGCTGTTCTTTCTAGAACGCCTGGGAGAGGCCAGTGGTGGCTCCCACCACAGCAGAGGAGCGAGGGGTGTTAACGGGGCACGCAGCCAGCGTCTCTGTCTTCTGTGGGGCTCCAAGCTGGATGTTCATTCAAGTGTCCGCAGGTTTTAAAACGTCCTTTTCAAAAACAGCGCATTGTTCTCATTTACGCAGCCAGGAGCTGGCAAGAGCCTTCCACGCTGCCGCCGAAAGAAATGTGGCTTCCAGATTTGTTAAGTCTCGGTGTGGTTACTTGCAGGTGCGCGGTCGATACGGCAAGAGAGGCGGTGGGGCTGTTGCCGGCATGTCGTCCTTCCCGATGCGGGTTTTCCAACCCACTTTGTCCACCTCGTCGGTCACCAGCACCAGAATACGGAGCTCCCTGCCCCAACCCAATGACCCGGTTAGTGGCTGAATGCTATCAAGGGTTAAGGTGAAGGTGACGCGCTCACTCATTCATTGCATGCGTGCGCACGCATGTGTGCCTGCATGTGTGTACGTGCGCGCGTGCATGTGTGCATGTACGCGTGAGTGCGCGTGCATGTGTGTGCGTGTATGCGTGCATGTGTGTACGTGTGCGCGTGCATGTGTGCATGTACGCATGTGTGTGCGTGCGTGCGGGTGCGTGCATGTGTGCGTGCGCGCGCGCGTCCGTTGTGTGCATGTGGGTGTGTGTACATGTGCAATGAATGATCAGAACAAAAATGGAAAAAGTTTAGGGAGTAGACAGGGCAGTCCACTTAGTTTTGTGTTTGTCGCTTAACACTCACTGGGTTATAAAAGCCCGTTTTCTTGCAACTTTCTTTCTTTTTCAGGGCCAAGAGGTCACAGTCCAGAGCTTCGGAGCTCAGGTTCCGGCACAGGATGGTGGATTCAAGTCCAACTCGCCACCCACGAACTCCAGACCCTGGGTGACCCGCTTACCCCGAAGCACCTTCATTTTCTCACCTGCAAAGTTAGGGCAATAACCAAATCCGCGTCGTGAGTTGTGGCAAACGCAAGTCACACGTGCAGAGAGAGCCTTCTCTGCAGCGTTTGGTCCAGAGAAAGGGGTCGGTCGGTAGCACCTGCGAGCATCCACGCCTGCAGTTCCAACGATGCCTTTACGCGCCACGATCACACGACGTCCCGCCGTTTCCGGGCTCTGCGCTGACGGTGCTGCAGGGAACTTCCCCGTCAGGCCACCCTTCCGGACATTTGGTTTCTCTGTAAGCTCCCCACAGTGAGTATAAACACACGTCCTAGCAGAGTCCTCGTCGCGGTTTCGCTTTGCCCAGTGGTGGCCCCCGCGATGTAAGAGGACGCTCACTCCCTTGTACCCTCCTTGGCACAAAACGTGGCCGGTATTTTAAAACTTTGCCACTCTGAGGGGTGAAAGCCGACATCTTTGGGTGTTCGATGACCATTTCACAGACATCCGGTGGGGCCAGACACCTTTTTATGTAGTGTTTTGACTCCTGGCGTTTTTCCGTTAGTGAATTACCTGCTCATGACTTTTAACTCTTCCCTCTTACCTAAGCATCTGTCTTCAATGAAAAAAGCCAGTGCATGCACGTAAAAGGAAAAATATCAGGCAATAGCTAACATTTTTAATGCTTATTTATTTTTGAGAGAGAAAGAGAGAGAGACGGAGACAGAGAGAGCGTGAGTGGGGGAGGGGCAGAGAGAAAGGGAGACACAGAGTCCGAAGCAGGCTCCAGGCCCCGAGCTGTCAGCACAGAGCCCGACGCGGGGCTCGAACTCACAAACCTCGAGATCATGAGCTGAGCTGAACTCGGGCGCTTAACCAACTGAGCCCCCCAGGTGCCCTGAACAGCTAACATTTTTAAAGCATTGTTTACATACCAGGCGTGAGGCTAAGCACATTCCATACATTCACCTTCTTCATCATCAGAGCATCCCTATAAGGTGATGATAACTCCTACCCCTATAAAGAAATGAAAGCACAGAGAGGCTTAGCCACTTGCCCAAGCTCACACAGCTAGGAAGTGGCCGAATGGAATGTAGAAGCAGGCAAGTCTGGCCCCTTCTTCATCGTTCTGTCCAACTGTCCCCACAAAGCCATCCCGGTGGCCCCTCAGCCTCTCTCCTCGGGGTTCTCATTATGAGCTGAGCCCACACTGCAGGGAAATCATAAAGGCAGAGAGGAACGGTGTTGTTTCCCCATCTTTTCTTTCTTTCTCCTTCTGGAGCATCTGGCTGGCTCAGCCTATAGAGCATACAGCTCTCGATCCCAGGCTCGTTAGTTCGAGCCCCACGTTGGGCAGTTGGGTGTAGAGTTCGCTTTAAAAAAAAAAAAATTCTTGGGGCGCCTGGGTGGCGCAGTCGGTTAAGCGTCCGACTTCAGCCAGGTCACGATCTCGCGGTCCGTGAGTTCGAGCCCCGCGTCAGGCTCTGGGCTGATGGCTTGGAGCCTGTTTCCGGTTCTGTGTCTCCCTCTCTCTCTGCCCCTCCCCCGTTCATGCTCTGTTTCTCTCTGTCCCAAAAATAAATAAAAAAAAAAAATAATAAAAAAAATAATAAAAAAAAAAATAAAAAAAAAAAAATAAAAAAAAAAATTCTTGAACTGAATCAAAATGAAAACGCAGCACATCAGAATCTGTGGCCGCTGGAAAAATAGTGCTGAAAGGGAAATGTAAAACACCAGATGCATACATAAAAAGAGAGAGAGAGAAATTTCTTTCTCCTTCTGTCTAAATAAATGCCTCCTTCAGCAATTTAAACAGCACAACACCCTCCTAGTGGATGTTGCTGCTTAAATGTGTGGGTTCCTCGTTGGGTGGCATTAGCCACGTCCCTCAGGACAAACGGCATCTCACAGATCCTCCTTGGTCGGGGATGTTGCTTTGTTTTGCCTTGTCTTGGGTTTGTTTTGTTTGTTTTTGTCCTGTTTTTAAACCGCAGCTCTGAACGTGAGGGTCCAGCTGAGAAGCTATGGTGTTTCTTTGCAGGGAAAGATGCGCTAGATGTTAAGGCAAATATTTGGTTTGTCAGTTGCAACTATTGAAGCTGGGCAGGAGGAGAGACTCGTCTTCCAAGAAGTGTGTGAGCAGTGAACACACATCCAGGAGCAACTCTGTGATTTCACTGTGCATATACTGCCAGGCAATTTTCCTGCATTCTTTAGCTGATTCTTCCCCCAAATACCCTACGAAGTAGGTACAATTATTGTTCCCATGTGACAGAGCAGGAAACTGAGCCTCGGAGAAGTTCTGAGACTAGCCCAAGTTCTCCTGGCCTGGAGCTGGGTTTTGGACCCAGACCTCTGGAGGTTCTAAGCCAAAGGCCCGTTCTAACCCGTGCCCTAGAGGGAAACACCAGGAGGCATTGCCGGAAAAATTTTCAAACTACTTCATTTTTTTGTTTCCATCACAGTAACCAAATTTCTGTTTGAAAGGGCTCATGTACAGGGGCGCCTGGGTGGCTCTGTCAGTTAAGCGTCCGACTTCGGCTCAGGTCATGATCTCGCGGTTCATGAGTTCGAGCCCCACATCGGGCTCTGTGCTGACAGCTTGGAGCCTGGAGCCTGCTTCAGATTCTGTGTCTCCCTCTCTCTGCCCCCTCCCCCGACTTGTGCTCTCTCTCTCTCTCGCTCTCTCTCTCTCAAAAATAAATAAAAACATTGGGAATGCAAGCTGGTGCAGCCACTCTAGAAAACAGTATGGAGGTTCCAAAAAAACACAAAAAAATAAAAATAGAACCACCCTATGACCCAGCAATTGCACTACTAGGCATTTATCCACGGGATACAGGGGTGCTGTTTTGAAGGGACACATGCACCCCCATGTTTATAGCAGCACGATCGACAGTAGCCAAAGCGTGGAAAGAGCCCAAATGTCCATCGATGGATGAACGGATAAAGAAGATGTGGGATATATATCCAATGGAGTATTACTCGGCAATCAAAAAGAATGAAATCTTGCCATTTGCAACTACGTGGATGGAACTGGAGGGTATTATGCTGAGTGAAATTAGTGAGTCAGAGAAAGACAAATATCACACGACTTCACTCATATGAGGACTCTGAGAGACAAAACAGATGAACGTAAGGGAAGGGAAACAAAAAGAATATAAAAACAGGGGAGGGGGACAAAACAGAAGAGACTCATCAACATGGAGAACAAACTGAGGGTTACTGGAGGGGTTGTGGGAGAGGGGGATGGGCTAAATGGTCCAGGGGCACTGAGGAATCTACTCCTGAAATCATTGTCGCACTAGAGGCTAACTAATTTGGATGTCAATTGTGAAAAATAAAATTAAACAAAAATAAAAATAAAAACAAACCAGTACAAAATAAAAATAAATAAATAAAAGCCATTGACCTAAATAAATAAATAAATACATACATACATTAAAAAAATTAAAAAAAGAAAGAGCTCGTGTACAGAACGGCAACCGCAGAAACGAAAAGCACCGAAATAACAGCTGTCCGGTCCGTCAGGTGAGCGACTCAGGGTCGTCACCCACAAACCCGTGTGGGTAAGACAGTGTCCTTGGCCCACCTTCCCGACCTCAGGGGCTGTGGGGTGGCTTGGAACACAGGCTTCAAACGCTGCTCCGAACCAACATCTTTACAGGAGAAATCGCAGAGCTGGAAGACGAGGCACCTGCATGTTACAGAAGAGGAAGCCGAGGTCCAGCCTGGGAAGAAACTTGCCCAGCACCACGCCGATCAACGTATGAAATTACAGCGCGGAGGAAAGACTTGGTTTGCCAGCAGAGGTGGGCAGCGGGCCGGCTCCCCAGAAGGCGCCCATGATTTCATCCCTGGAGACCTGTGAGTGTGTCCCCTTGCAGGGCACGAGACACTTTGCGGATGGGATAAAGGATCTTGATGGAGATCAAGACGGGAGCTCATCCTTGGTCACGCGGGTGGCCACAGCATCATCACAAAGGTCCTTCTAAGAGGGAGTCAGAAGGGTCAGAGCCACAGGGACGGGAAGACGTGACACCCCCGGCTTTGCAGATGCTGGAAGGGGCCACGAGCAGAGGAACTGGGGGGGGGGGGGGGGTAGCTGTAGAAGCTGGAAAAGCCAAGAACGAGAATTTCCCGAGAACCCACAGAAGGAACATGGCTATGCCGCTACCTTGGTTTCAGCCTGGTTGGTGGGGGCGGGACTCGCGCCCCTGGAGCTGTGCGTTCCTCACAGCGCCAATAGGAAATCCCGGCGCCAGCCCTCCTCCCCCCCTCCCTGTAAACACACACACACCATCCTCAGATTATGAAGGCCTGCACTCTGCTGGAATTTCCTGGCCCCGTGTGGCCCCCAAGCCCCCTGCATTCGCTGCCTGGCCGATGGATTTACCTTTGCCACAGATCCCAGAGACCTTGTTTTCCATTTTGTCGACATAAACTTTTCCATCGCAGACGAGATCTGGATCTACGGAGAAGGCGCAGAGGCGGTCCGAGGGCTCCCCTCTACCCCGCCCTCTGTCTCCCTTTGGCTAACATCTGACATCAGCATTGGCACACCGTGTCCCGGTTACGGGCCACTCCTGCTACATAATTACTAACCGACGTTCACCCTTGGGTCCTGTTTCCTTGGCCCCTCCCTAGTGTCCTTACCCAGTTCCAGGGTCCCACCCAGGACACCGCATCACGCTCGGTCTCCCGAGGCTCCTGCTGGCTGTGGCAGCGTCTCGTATTTTCCCTGTTGACGACCCTGCCGGTACCGAGAAGTTCTGCTCAGGTGTTTTGTAGAACGCGCCTCAACTGGGACGTTTTTCATTTTAAGACAATGTCTCTTTAAAAGAAAATATCATTACAGGAGTTACTGGTGCAGGGTGCGAGAAACCCTAAGGTTAAAAAGTCAAGTTGCAGTGGGGCACCTGGGTGGCTCAGTTGGTTGGGCATCCAACTTCAGCTCGGGTCGTGATCTCACGGTGCGTGGGTTCGAGCCCCGCGTCGGGCTCTGTGCTGACAGCTCGGAGCCTGGAGCCTGCTTCGGATTCCGTGTCTCCCCCTCTCTCTGCCCCTCCCCTGCTCATACTTTGTCCCTCTCTCTTCAAATAAATAAACGTTAAATAAAAATACAGCAATATGATCGGGAACGTGTCCCTGGGAATAAAATGCGTGTGATCTCTTTCTGCATCACCTTCTCCGGAGATCTACACCTGCCCCTGAACAGATGTACCATCATTTGTTGAACTGGTGCCCTTCTGATGGGCGTTACCTTCCCGTAGTTTCCTTAGAACACATCCCTGGCAAACAGGGGTGAGCAAACTTTCCACAGAAAGCTGTTGTGGGCCACAGATGGTCCCCGTCACAACGGCTTGCAGTCACCAGCAATATGCAAACAAATAAGCACGGCTGTGTGCCAATGAAACTTCATTTATGGGCACTAAAATGCGAATTTCACATCATCTTCATAGGTCATGAAATATCATTCTTCTTTTCATTTTTTCCCCAAACATGTAAAAACATAAATACCGTGCTTAGCTTGTGAACTGCACGGGAACAGGATGCAGGCCATAGTCTGGGGACGCCTGTTCTAAGGACAGCCACTGGGTGCAACGCGTGGGCTTTCGACATGTTGATGCATGTTACAAAACCTCCCTCCAGAACGGCTGTATCTTTTGTCTAAAGCAATACCCGTTTCTACTCCCACAGCCTAAGAGACTGACCCCTTTCTTTAGATCCCGCCCACTGGAGTTCCTGCCCACGAATGTGCCAAGTGAAGAGATTTGTATTCCAAACTGCTTCTGTGAGACACTAGGTACCGGGTGACTGGAAACTCCGGTCTTAAGCTTTCCAGCCCCAGTAAATATAGGTGATTGGTTAGGAAATCTCTAGAATCTGCTAATGGACCCACGATCGAGGGGGCGCTGTGCCTAGCCATGACTCTAGCTGGCCTGCAGGAATGAGGGCATCCCCTTCCTGCAGAAGATTCCTTAGAAACTTTGTCTTGGATGAACTGGGTAGAGGAGCTGGAGGGGTCGATGTTGGTAAGAGGGAACTAGCTTTCTCGGGTTTTACAAAGTGACCCAAAGCTATCTGTGCACCTCCTTACACAGTGTATTTTCTTTAAAAAACATTTTTTTTAACATTTACGTATTTTTTGAGAGACAGAGAGAGACAGGGCATGAGCAGGGGAAGGGCAGAAAGAGAGAGGGAGACACAGAATCCGAAGCGGGCTCCAGGCCCTGAGCTGTCAGCACAGAGCCCGACTCGGGGCTCGGACTCATGAACCGTGCGATCATGACCTGAGCCGAAGTCGGATGCCCAACCGACTGAGCCACCCAGGCGCCCCTACACAGTGTACTTTCCAAAGAGAAGAAGCCACTGTGGGGTGGGACAAGCCAGCCTCTCAGCCTGTGGGTCCCTGTCACCTGACAGGGGAGCAGGGGGTTACACCATGTTTTTGGACTACAGATCCTATTATGCTCAAGACAACCCCTCCACCTTTGAAAGACTTGCTAAGAGGCGCTTAACATCAGCTGACTTTAGGTGAGAGGTGGTCAACTAATTCTTGGTTGTGGCCAAAGCCAAATGTTGCAGAGAAGGAACAGACAGAAAACCATGTTCAACGAAGGTGGCAAGGCTTCCGAGAGAGCAGAGGGAGAACGAATCTCTTGGCTCACAAACACAAGGTTTAGAGGTGCGGTTTCTTTAACGGCCGAAACTGCCAGATTAACGTAATCGCGTGTTGATCCGACTGACTGACCAAAACTTAAGTTTTTGGTTTTGAAAGATCTGGTGCAAAAAAAAAAAGCGATCCTGGGCATTTCCTGCTGATCAGGGCAAGAAGACCTTGACCCTGGGAGCTGGTGGGAGCTCTGGCAACGTCTGTTGAACGAACGAACGAACGTTCCACTCTGAAATTCCCCTTCCAGGGGCCACTGGCTAGCTGTCGACCCCAGGGCGGAAAGACAAAGGCATGAACCAGCCTCACATGGAAACCCTGCCTCTTAAATTATTGGACGATGCCAGTTTTATTCATCACTCTGACTCCGTATCTGTCTCGGGAAGAGTTTTGAGAAGGCATCTTCCTCTGACACGTCTGGGCTTTTCCTGAGAACTCGGCAGCAGGGGCCAGTGGGCAAACTAAAGATCAGGAGGCAAAGACATTTCAGCAAGTTTTGTCATTTCTGCCCCGCTTCGTGTTTGCCCTGTGAGCATTCAGAACCGGTTACCCGATTGGGATAAATGACCTGCATTGTGCTGAACGCAGAAGGGACGGGTCTACTCGTAGAGAAACAGACTGGCATTTCTTGTTGTTTCTTTTCTTCTTTTTCTTTTTAACTTCCATTTACAGACACTCCCAGGATGGAGGGAATTTTAGGAAGGGGACAAGTTGGCTTCAAATAATGTGTGGATTCTTTCAGCTCTTTCTGGAGTCATTTTGATGGAGGCGATTACTGGGCGTAACTTGGTACGTCGGGCACTCTCAGGAAGTAACTCGTTCCTTGCCTGTTCGTGTCCCGCAAGTGAACCAAACCCTCCTGGCATTTAAGGGGCATTGTTGCGTCCCCATTTTATTTTAAATTTTTTTAATGTTTGTTTTTGAAGGAGAGACAGAGCATGAGCAGGGGGAGGGACAGAGAGTGAGAGACACAGAATCAGAAGCAGGCTCCAGGCTCTGAGCTGTCGGCACTGAGCCCGACGCGGGGCTCGAACTCACGGATCGTGAGATAGTGACCTGAGCCGAAGTCGGCCGCCTAACTGACTGAGCCACCCGGGCACCCCTGTTGCTTCCCCATTTTAGTGTTAGACAGTGAATATGGGATGGATTCATTTTTGTCCCCAAGTGAGAAGAGTCACGGGGCAGAAGCCCATCCTGATGAGAAGGCCCTCAGTCTCTGTTCCCCACGAGAAATGTCAACAGCAAGGAGGTTGACGGCCCAGTGCGGGGGGTCAGTAAACCATGGGCAAATCAGGCCCACCGCCTGTGCTTGTACAACCTAAAAGCTAAGAATAGGTTTCACACTTGTTTAAATGGCTGGGGGGAAAAAAATCAAAAGAAGAAGAATATTTTGTGACACATGAGAATCACGTACACTTCAAATGCCAGTGTCTGTGCGCAGTCAGTCCTCATTATTCGTATTTTGCAAATCTGCTTACTCGCTAACATGTATTTATAACCCCGAAATCAATACTTGTGTTGGTCGTTTTCGGACATACGCAGAGAAGCAGAAACTTTGAGTCACCCAGCCGCAAACAAGGCAACGCTCTGCTTTCCTGTCTCATCTGTAAGCAGATGTCCTTTTCACGTCTCCTTAGTGCCACGTTTCCCCCATTTTGGTGCTTTTTGTTGGCGATCCGGCTATCCAACACGGCCCCCCGAGCACAGGGTGAAAGTGCTGTCTCTACTGAGGGTAAGGAGGCTGCCTTGTGTCTTGTGGGGAAATCATGCACACTAGATAAGCTTTGTTTAGCCATGAGTCATAGCAATGGTGGCTGTGAGTTCAATGTTAATGAACCAACGAGGTATATTTTAAAAGGCGTCTTTAGGGGCGCCCGGGGGGCTCAGTCGGTTGAGCATCCGACTTCGGCTCAGGTCACGATCTCGCGGTCCGTGAGTTCGAGCCCCCGCGTCGGGCTCTGTGCTGACCGCTCAGAGCCTGGAGCCTGATTCTGTGTCTCCCTCTCTCTGCCCCTCCCCTGTTCATGCTCTGTCTCTCCCTGTCTCAAAAATAAATAAAACGTTAAAAAAAATTTTTTTAAAAGGCGTCTTTAATAGACACAACATAAAACAAGGCTACGTATTGATCAGTTGACAGAATGCCATGGCCCGAGACTCACAGGAACCCAGCCCTGTGTCTCTCTTGGGAGCAGTGGTTCCGTATTGGCTAATGTGGTGCTGGCAGTGACTTTTTAGAACATTACTGGGAACAGTGGGAAGTGACCGGATAAAGTTTTATTGGGACACCGCCACCACGCCCAATCGGTCCACGTGTGGTCCGTGGCTGTCTCCTTGCCACAGTGGGCAAGTCGCATGGGTGCCGCTGAGACCACGTTGGGCTGAGAAAGCTGAAGATCTTTTCTCTCTGGCCCTTTGTGGAGGACGCTTTCTGACTCCCGCACCCACAGGAGGAATCGAATCTGAGAGTGAAGGGCAATGAACAAACATTTCAGTTCAATTACGTGGTGACGTAAAAGGCCGTTTTGATTTTGCCACAGGCTAGTTCTTTTATTGCCAAATGACAGGGAGAAATCTTCACGGCCAAAAGGTCGTTGCTGGGTTTTTCAGTTCTTTAAACCGTCTCTGGTTTAAACAGAACTAATGACTTCTGACTGATTTGGCCGGTCAGCTGATCTCAACTTTTCCAGCAAAATCGCTTCTTTTTTCAAATGGTTTCCCGTGTGCCACGGGAAGCTCCGACTGTGTATTCTTGTCTGTGAGAGAGAAGGCGGAAGATGCTGAAGCACCCTTGAAAGCAGTTCCCTGTGGGTTCAAATCTCGGTTCTGCCGCTTCCTAGCTGTGCAACCAGGAAAAAGTTACTCCCCGTCTCTGGGCCTCAGTTTCCTCACAAGCGCAATGGAGACAGTAATTGTACTTTTATTACTTGCTAATTGCGAAGTGTAGAGATTCATCAAAAACTCAAGAAATGGGTGTTGTTGCTCAGGATCGGATCCAATGGCTGGCCTATACAAAGTGCTTAAAATGGAAATACTGCCTTTTAAAAATGTAATCTTATGAGGACGTGGCTTATTAGGATCTTAGGACCGTGCACATCGGTGATCGATACTGCTGCCAGATGAATACCTTTAAATAAATGAAGGGAAAGTTCCACAGATTTCTTTGAACTTTCTGCACTAGCCTCAATCACAGGAGCATGGAGACTTTGTTCCGGGTCCCAACTGCTAGTAAAGCATAGACTATGCCTTTTTTTTGTTTAATTGTTAAGTTTGTCCCAAATATGCATGGGACACACTTATACGAAATATATATATATATATAAAATAAATATAATATTATTTAATATATATTTATATTATAAATATAATATTATTTAATATATATTTATATTATAAATATAATATTATTTAATATTATATTTATATTATAAATATTTTGAATTATAAATAATTTAAATATAAATATGTATATAAATAGAAATATAAATAATTTAAATTATAAATACTTATATTATATATAATATAAATTACTATAATATAATATATATTATATATATTTTTCTTGTTTATCTCAAAGTCAAATTGAGCTGGCCATCCTATATTTTTATTTGATAAATCTGATGACCTTAATTCTGTCAACAGGGAACATCTTCTCTATATTTGCTCTCCCCCCTCCAAAGGAAATTCTAAAAAAATACTCCGCAAGCGCTTTTTTCTTTTTTAGATCCTAAACTGGTTTTTAACTAGGTTTCCCAAGGGCAGGTCAGCACCACGTTGCCAGCCCCCAACTCCCACCTTTGTCCTCCAATCCTTGAAGCAGAGAAATTAGGGCTTCCGCAAATACTGTAAAAATCAGGATATAGGGGCGCCTGGGTGGCTCAGTCGGTTAAGCGTCCGACTTCAGCTCAGGTCACGATCTTGCGCTCCGCGAGTTCGAGCCCCGCGTCGGGCTCTGGGCTGATGGCTCAGAGGCTGGAGCCTGCTTCCGATTCTGTGTCTCCCTCTCTCTCTGCCCCTCCCCCGTTCATGCTCTGTCTCTCTGTCTCAAAAATAAATAAACGTTAAAAAAATTAAAAAAAAATCAGGATATAAATACCTTTTTGGATAACAGGCAATCAAAACAAATAAATCCACCCCCCTGCGTGCTTGGTTTTCCCGTTTACTGCCCCTTCGACTCAAATGAAGGGTATAATGATACACTTGTCATTCTTGCCATTTTCGCCCCATTTGATGCTTCACGATGTGCTCCTTATAGGTGGCATTAAGAGACATTCCTTGTTGGGGTGCCTGGGGGGGCTCAGTCTGTTGAGCGGCCGACTGTGGCTCAGGCCATGATCTCACGGTCTGTGAGTTCGAGCCCCGCGTCGGGCTCTGTGCTGCCGGCTCGGAGCCTGGAGCCTGCTTCCGATTCTGTGTCTCCCTCTCTCTCTGCCCCTTCCCCACTCTCATTCTGTCTCCGTCTCTGTCGAACATAAATACACATTAAAAAAAAAAAAAAAAAGAAACATTCCTGGTCTGTCAGGAGTGCCCCGAGGCACAAGGAGCCTCACTCAGCCCTCAGAAGTAATTAAAGACAATCAACCAAAAATGCAAGGGGTCTGTGGGACCCCAGATTCCAAACTCCACCTACTTACAGCGGGAGCCAAACTCCGGCAAAGACCAGCTATTTACATTTAACTCTTTGATGTGCAGATGCCTGGAGAAGCCCGAACCCACCGGAGTGGGCGGCGATGTAAACACCTAAGAACTCCATCACGAACTAACACAGAGTTTCCTTTTAGGAGATAGAAAAATAAAGCAAAAATCCAGCCCTGAACGGCCAGAACCCTTTCCCCCCTCTGTGGCTGCTTTCAGATTGTTTCCTTCTAGCTCCTTACCCAGCAAGGAAACGCGCGAAGGAAGTAACGAACTAACGATATTTTTCTGAAACAGCAAGTGAAACCCCCTCCGGGCGCTGCTGGAAGCTTGAAAATCTGTTTCCTGCATGGATGTCTTTACCAAGTTCCACCTACGAATAATATTCCACATTCGTGCCACGCTCCAAAACCGTGGCTGAGGATCGTTTTCCTTGGGGTGAAAGGAGCTGTCGTTCCCGAGAAGGAAACGAAGCGAAAGCCACGTTTTCACAGAAAATGCTGCTGGATGGTCCGGGCACGCAAAACTGGGGAGAGCGCTACTTGGGAAAGGGAGGCACAAAGGGCCCGGAGGCCCCCCCCTCCTCGCGCGTGCATTTAAAAGGAAGCAAAATGCAGGGAGGCCTCGAAGGAATAAAAAGGTGGCGTGGCCTAGGAGCAGGTTGAAGAGCTAAAATCTCAGCTGAACGAGGGTGCTTCCTACCAGACCTTTACAATGGGTTCACAAGCTGCAGGTAGATAGGAATTGAGGGAGAGTCCTACGCCGGTAGGCAAGAGCCCCGCCCAGGTCTCTTTGCTTATCAAAGGACGAGCAGTCTGGTTCCCTTCCAGCACAATCTGCCTTGTCTGTAGCTGGGCTCGGTGGGGGTGGGAGGGGACGTCGATTTCCAGGTGGCTTTGGGGGCAGACTGGCCATGTGCGGGAATATGGATGTTCTGTGATCAAATATGCCTAAGCAGGTGCATCATTCCTGGTCCAGGTCCTGTCCCGGGTTTGACCTCCCAACGCGGCCACGTGTGTTCCTGCTGCTGGGGATCCAGGGAGCACTTGCCCGGAAGGTTGAATGACTGTCCACGGCAGGGTGACGCCAGCCAGAGGACTGGCCGCACCCCAAGCAAGGGCACAGGCCCTCCCCCATTCATGCAGGGTAAATACAGCCCACAGACAAGCTCTCCTTTCCCCTCAAGGAGGAGAAATTCCTTGGGGCCAACATTCCCTGGAATTTCTAACTCCCGGCTCGGTGGGGGATTGAAGCCCAACACTTCATCTTCCCTTTGAGACTGGATCCTGATCCAAAGCCACACTGGCTATTTGGCCATCAGAAATATCATCCGGACATTCTCACAGATCTGACTGACAGAAATCTTAAAAATTGACGAGGTGGGCCAAGGCATGGGGATACAGGCCCTCTCAGACCTGATTTTGGGGGAGTGCAAATTAGAAGGATGTTTTTTGGAGGGCAATGTGTCAGAAGCTCTCAAGTCTTTGCACATATCTTCTAGTGTGGCGTTTCCCCATCGCTAGGAATTTAAGCACAGATCTGTGTTTACGTCTGTGACAAGAATATTGTCTGTAGTAACAAAAAACTGAGCCTAACCTGTGTGTCTATTAGCAGGGGATTGGTTGCACGGGTTCGCTCACACAAGGACTATGGATCCAGGTACTGTAAGTGAAAAGAACAAACTAGAACAAAGTGTATCGTACGTTAGCTTCCCGTACAAAGGGGGAGATGCATATACCCGGCCGTGTATGCACAGAATATCAATGGAAGGAGACCCAGAAAGTAGTAAGAGCATTGCCTCTAGGGAGAGATAGCTAGAAAATAGGGGGGGGGGGGGCGGGGAGATGGGGCAGGAGAGAAGCTTTTCACTGTTGCGTTTGGAAAAAATGCTTACGGGGTGCATATGTTGTTTTATTATAAGTGAACTGAATTTTAAAACGCTTAAATGCCCCTTAATTCCACTTTTGTTCTCTGTCTGATGATAAATTTACCCTGCAGACCAGACGCAACTCGGACATCACGTGGGTGGCCGCGAGATCCAAATCAGGAGCTGAGTTTTATTACACTTGGCAATTCCATCTCATCAGTTAGGCAACGTCATTTGCTGTCATTTGCTGTGCCGAGTGTTGTGTCCAAGTCTGGCTTCGGGACCTCCAGGTAATCTGGTGCTGGGCTCAACTGTGAAAGGGTTCTGACTCCAGGGAAGGCATCAGAGATGAAATCCTTGCTAATGGTTGGCTATAAAAAAGGGGGGGGGGGAGGGGCTTCACTGAGTGAAGAAAAGAGTAAATAAAGTAAGATCAGAGACCCCTCTTTCCCAGGAGTGATCCCCTCCCCCAAATTTTTGCTACGGAAAAGGCAGTTTCTGGGTTGGAAAAGAGGAGAGAGAGAGAGCGCGCGCGGGTAAAGGTTTCCTATGGAGACGGAGCCTGGCCCTGCCAGGTGCAATTAACGCATATTCGCAAGTGATGAAGACTAGATTATTGCCCCCAATCGATTCCAGCTCTAAATACAGAATATATAAGAGAAATGACATCCCTTACCCTTGAAAAAATAATTATTCATCTGAAGGAGATAATTGGAGGAGCGTGCAAGACAGAATGCGCAAATATATTCATAACAATATTGTTTTAAAGTGGAAACAACCTAAATGTCCATGGGGGGGACTGTTTACACAAATCTGGGCAAATCCAGCCTGCAGAGGGTAGGCGGCCATTTCATAGGAGAATGTAACGTTGATATTTACAGATATGGAAAAATGCCAGTGACAGTAGGTTTAATCCAGTTGTAAAATCTGTAGCCCGTGATCCCTCTCATAAAAGCAGGGCTCTGTGTGGGACACATGCTACGTGATGTAACCTATACAGTCTGACAGAGAGACTTACACACACAGGTTTGGAATAAGGATAGGAGGATTAATACTTTCTTTTTACCTTGTTAGGACGGTCTAAGTTTTCTAGAAAGTGTTTTTTTTTTTTTTTTTCTAAGTGCAAGAGGAAGGAGGAAAAAGAAACATGCCAGGCTGTTAGAACGGCTTGCCTAGAGGAGGGGGGCCCCCTGGTAGGAGGAGGGCAAAACAGGAAACTGCGGACTTTTTCTGCACAAGGGTCTGTCTGTATTCCGTTCATTCATTCATTCACTCACTCATTCATTCCAGCCATAGTCACTAAGTCCTATTATGCGCTGCAAAGACCCAGATTAAGCCGTGTGTATAAATCCCAGGGGCTGCAAAGGTCCAGATTCTCACGTATGCAGAATAATTCCCAATGAACACGATTGCTGCGAGGTCTGATGGAAGCCGGATAACGTCAGGTCGAGCCCGTAACATTGCCGGCCTCGTGGGTCGAAAGTGGTCGGCTTCCCCGCACAGTCACGTGGCTTGACGTAAGCCACTGAGCGAGCATGCTTTCGAAACTGCAACTATCCCACTCCTTCCCTCTCCCCGACCCTCCTCCAAAGGACGGTGGGTCTGCTGTGCCAGCCAAGGCGGCTCACGGGGACACGCACAAGTGTGGGAGAGAGGCCAAGCGCTGGGCTGTGGGACTTGTTGGATGATTAGTCTCGTAATTAAGAGAGCATTTGGGGCGGGAGGGGGGGGGTGGGGGATGGAAAACCACCCCGCCCCCACCCCCGCGAGCCTCACCCGCGCCCCCCTCCCGGCACGCCCGCCCCCGCCCCCGCCCCCGCCCTGGGAGCTGCGCGGCCGCCGCTCCCACCCCGGCGCGCGGGCACCTGCTCCGCGTGGACGCGCGCGGGCGCGGGGCGGGGGTCCCCCCCCCCCCGCCACCCCCGCCCCGAGTGGCCGCGCGGTCCATCTGCCCGGCGAGGGCCCGGGTCCCGCCAGCCCCTGACCTGCAATCTGTCACTCTCCGCTGAAAGGCGGCCGCGGAAAAGCGCGCCTCCCGCTCGGCCTATTGAGAGCGTGAATGCAAAGTGGTCCAAGTTGACCCGCCGCCAGTCTCCGCGGCTCCAAGTCGGCGAGGCACCCTACAGTTTACACAGCCCGGCTCAATGCAGCCTCCAGGCGCCCATTCAGGCGGGCCTGCATGCAAAAGAGCCGGCCATTAGATCATCGTAATTATCCCATTGACATCGCCCGGGGCCCCCGTGGGGGCCGGGAGCCCATCAAACGCGTCTCTAATGAGGCGCTGCGGGCCTTTGTGCGCGCCGCGCCCCCTCGCCCGCCGCCGGCCCGGCCGCAGACAGGCGGCCCCTTTCAGGCGCATTCAGCGCCCTGACCCCCGACCCCCAGGGTTATGACATCAGCAGCCCTGATCTGTGATCATTTTTATTGGCACACACTCAACGCTTGTTTCCTGTGTTTAACTCCGGCCCCCCCAGCGCACCCCTCCGCTTGGGGCTGGACTCACTGGGATCTAATGGGCATATGCCCCGCGCCACAAAGTGCGCCGGCAGCGTTCTCACAAGGGCCTGGCCATTATGCCCGCGACGACAACCGGGGACTCATTATCTAGGTGCAGGGACCCGCTAATCGCCGCCACGCCGAACAATCCCAAACAGATGTGCGCACTTTATGAGTTTTAATTAAAATGGGCTACTCATTTTTATCAATGCACTTTTTCCCCCCAAAATTAAAAAGATGTTACTTCCTCGTAGTGTTTTGCAAATTACGCCTTCATAAGGGTGATTAAGAGACGCTTATTTGGAACTAATCGGGGTTTTTTCTTCGTCTTTCCTTTTAACGTGCTGCTGCTAAATTATTTTTTTTTTTTAGGAATTAATTAAACTGGAGGTTTAAAAAGATTCTGTTTTCTTATGTCACAACAACTCCATAAAGCGGGGGAACTGTGTGCGCTTCTCCCTTCTGATGCAAAAGATGGCAATTTACACGAATTCCTTAATTTCAAACGTGGTTTGACAGAAACGCTCCACTTAGCGGTTTTCAGCTGGGTGTCTGCTTCACTAGTATGATCAGTTCCCGGTTTTTTTGGTTTTTTTTTTTTTTTTTTTTCCTCCAAACTGTTGGACTCGGTGAAGGACATTATTGTTGCTTCTTGACTCTGAGTTTATGAAAGATCCACTTTAAACAGAGCAGCTCGGGCTTTTTAAAGTATAAACTCGATACTCTTGCCCCAAACCTCTTCAGCACATATGGTTTTTAATGTAAATTTGTTTAACCACAACCGTAATTTAATTTGCCATAAAACTGAAATGAAAGTCATCACAAACGAGCCTTTGACTTGAGTGTCAGTTAAAATAACCATTTGCGGAGAGGCCAGGCCTTAAAGCAAATGGCATCATTTCATTGCAAATAGGCACCAGAATTAGAGAGAAGAAAGGATTTCTGTGGTTGGAGGTCACTAGGCATCCACGATGGCAAAACCTGAGCCCTTCATATGAAATTGTATCACGACTCCAGAGGTGTTGTCCTTGCGTTAAAACACTTGGGGTCCTGAGTGCAAAAATAACAATAGTAATTAACTTTCAGGAAGAGAACTCAATCAGCATCGTGTACAGTCTAAAAGTCATGGCCGGGGGCGCCTGGGTGGCGCAGTCGGTTAAGCGTCCGACTTCGGCTCAGGTCATGATCTCACGGTCCGGGAGTTCGAGCCCCGCGTCGGGCTCTGTGCTGACGGCTCAGAGCCTGGAGCCTGTTTCGGATTCTGTGTCTCCCTCTCTCTCTGCCCCTCCCCCGTTCATGCTCTGTCTCTCTCTGTCTCAAAAATAAATAAACGTTAAAAAAAAATTAAAAAAAAACAAAAAAAACAAATGGCAACCGCCTCTACGTCCATCTTGAAGCCCTCCTGATTTTTCGAGAAGTTTCTCTTGTGACCTCAGTCTCTGCTTACAGTCACTTCAAACAGGGATGCAGAATGTTACCGTGCCTCTCCCATGTGAAGATCTCAATCTCTCTCTCTCTCTCTCTCTCTCTCTCTGTCTCGGGCTTCCTAAAACCGAAAACAACAGCCACAGCCCAAGCGAATGGCATTAGATGAATTGAAAGCAGACACACAGACCCACAACCAGACACACATAGACACACAGCCCCCCTAGACACACACACCGCAATTCTGCTTTCACCATCACGATCCACAACAAATAATGAGGATTCTTGTCCCGTCAGCACCCGATCTAAGTTTTCATTAGCAGCAGCTCAAAATCCTGCCCTGAGCTCCCCGGAGGGGTGAGAGCTGGTGTGTGTGACAAGGGCCTCAGACTCTCTGGAATTCCTCACTTTTCATTCCACAGCCAGGTTAGGAGAGTAATCAGATTTGACCGTGAAAAACAGCACTATCGCTTGAAAAATATAACCACCGGGGACGCCCCAGATCAGCCCCTGCCCTTTTGCAGATCCGGGTGGCCGCTCCCCAGGCAGGACTTGGCCCGGCGCTTCAAGGAGATGTCGTCACATCTCCTTTATCAGAGGGCTGAGGATTAAAGGCAGCTGAAATGGAAACCGTGTGCCTCGCCATGATTAGGTTTATACAAAGTCCGCGGGCATATTGGAGCTGTTAGAAATGCAGCCTCAGAACCGTAAATATTTAGCCATCCAAATCCCTAGGCAGGGTCTTCAGAGAACAGGTTTTAGCTGGAGCTGAGCCGGGTCCCTGGAGCACCTCACCTGCTCACTCCCCGGCGGAAGATGTTCAAGTTCAAGCCTGGGAGACGGTGTAGAACACCGCCGTCCCGTAGAAATATAACATGAGCCACAAATGGGAGCCATATGTGCGATTTTAAATCTTCTAATGGCCACATTAAAAAAAGCAAAAGGAACCAGGTGAAATTAATTTGAATAATGTATTTTATTTAATCCAATATATCCAAAATATTATCATTTCAACATGTCACCAATATAAAAACCTACTAATGGTAGATTTTACATTCCTTTTTTGGTACTAAGCCTTTGAAATCGGTTTTACGCTCGCAGAACATCTCAATTAGGACCGGCCGCGTTTCACGTGCTCTGCAGCCACACGGATCGGCAGCTGCCGGAGTGGACCGCGCCCTCCGGGGTAGTGAGAGTCCGAGCCCGGGGACCTCGCTGCTCGGGTTCAAGCCCCGGCCCCACCATTACCTGCGGCGCGAGCCGCTTGGGCTTTCTGAGGCCTCCGTTTCCTCATCTGCTCAATGTGTCTGTGCGGGCACGAAGGGGGTGGCGATAGCACGGCACCTACCTCACGGTGTGGGTGCGAGGACTACGGCAGAGCATCGGTGCGAAGGCCTGAGAAAAATGCCTGACACTGTTCTCACTCAGTCCTCGGTAAATTCTGTATGTCCGACAAATAGTTAGCGAGCAGGTGCTATGCCTTCTAGATGTTAGGAGCGTGGCAAAGCCAAAAGGGGTACAGTCCCTGCCTTCATAGAGCTGAGAAGTGAATTCAATCAGTGCGAGGCGACAGCTAATAAAAACAAAATCGATATCGGGTGTTGATAGAGAGGTTTGGGGCGCCTGGGTGGCTCAGTCGGTTGAGTGTGCCCGACTCTTGATTTCAGTTCGGGTCATGATCCCAGAGCCGTGGAATTAAGCCCCGAGTAGGGCTCCATGCTGAACATGGAGCCTGCTTAAGATTCTCTCTCTCCCTCTTCCCCTCTCCTCCGCTCATAATCTCCCTCTCTCTCTCTCAGAATTAAAAAAAGATATAAAGGTTTTGTTCTACTGTGTAGTTGGGCCAAGAAAAGGTGATACTAAGACCCGGAGACATGAATGAGGCGAGGTTACTGGGTACATGGTCATCAGAAGGAAGGGCATTTTAGGCAGAGGGAAGGGCAATGCAAAGGCACCGAGGCAGGAACCTGCTACATGTGTGGGAACGGCCGCTGGGAGGCCAGCGTAGCTAGTGTAGAGAGAGACAGAGACGGAGAGAGGAGTGTAGAGTGTGGTCAGAGAACAGTCTGGAGGCTGGATCCCATGGGTGCTTGTCAGCCACGGTAACAGTGCTGACTTTACGTTGGGAACCATTGGACGTAGGGAACCATTGGAAGGCTCTGAGCAAAGAAATGGCCTGGGCGGCCTTGAGTCTTAGTGGAATCCCTCTGCTGTCCTGCGGGCAACAGGTGGTAAGAGGGCAGGGCACACAGCAAGGCCAGCGAGAGGCTCTGGCAAGAATGCAGCAGAGAGATGATGGCGGTGGGGACAAGGAGAGGGTCCGTGACGGACTTTCGCTGGAGGCAGAGCTGACCGTTTTCTGGTGGCTTGGATGTGCAGTGGGAGTGAGAACGTCGAAGATGAAAACAGGGCCTGTGGCCCGAACACCGGGGTCACGGAGTTACCAGTTCGTCCACGTGGGAAGATTTGCCACGAGTCTAACGTGCACCGGGGACTTGGCCCTGTGTTCTCTGTAGGCATTACGCGTCCTGGCAGCAACTGTCTAAGGCAGGCACTGTGATTGTTCCCATTCAACAGGGCAGATAACTGACGATCAGGGCGATGAGACCACCCAGCACCCAGCTGGACCCACTGAGTCCCAGTAAGGGCTGTGGGTATCTCCAGGGGCCTGCCCCCACCGCCTGCTGGCTCTCTGGCCGTCCCCAGCATCTTAGCAGAGGTGAGGACTGGAAGCCCACCCCTCTGCCTCTGTCTCCCAGAACCCCCTGGGCCCACCCCCCTCTGCCTCTGTCTCCCAGAACCCCCTGGGCCCACCCCCCTCTGCCTCTGTCTCCCAGAAGCCCCCTGGGCCCACCCCTCTGCCTCTGTCTCCCAGAAGCCCCTTGGGCCCACCCCTCTGCCTCTGTCTCCCAGAAGCCCCCCTGGGCCCACCCCTCTGCCTCTGTCTCCCAGGAGCCCCCTGGGCTGATGGCAGAGACCTTCCCCCCTGGAGCTCTCAAACCACCAAGCTTGGGTCAGTCTTGCCTGAGGGATTCTGAAGCTATTTGCTTGGTCCTGGGGGAGGATGCTCTGTGTCCGACGGGAGACGAGACACGTATGGCTGTAGTCACCCTTCCGTGGGCCACCCTGAACTCTCCACAGTGAGGATCCGGCCTGTGGGGGCCAGTGTGGCAGGCTGAGTTCTGGTTCCCAAATCCCAGAGACCTGTAAATGTGGCCTTAACATGGCAAAAGTGACTTTGCAGATGTTGACTGAGTTGTCTTGCATTATCCCCGTGGCCCCCAAACACAACCACAAGTGTGCTTATTGGAGAAGGGCAGAGGTGTGTGACCACCCAGAGGGTAACGTGACACCAAATCAAGACGCTGCCTTCCTGTCTTTGAACATGACCGTGAGCCAGAGAACGCAGCTCCAGAGACCGGAAAAAGGAAACAGTTCTTCCCTGGCACCTCCAGGGGGAGCGCGGCCCTGGGGACATTCTGATTTCAGTCCCATGAGACCTGCTTTGGACCTCAGACCCCCAGGGACGTAAGAGAACCAATTTCTGTTGTTTCAAACCACCAAGGTTGTGGTCGTTTGTGAAACTGACACGGCCTCCTCCGCCCTTCCCGCGACGACTCGGAGGGTAAGTGCACAGGGTCTGGGTCACACAGCCGGGCCCCATGACCTCGGGCAAGGGAAGTCACAGGGACAGGACCAGAGGCGCGTGAGACTCCAACAGGAGCCAGGCCTTCTCCCGAAATGTGCACGCCCTCAGCGCCTTCTTCTGTGGTTCCAGGACTCACAGTGGGGACTTCTCAGAGGGAGAGATAGATCAGACCTCGTCGTCACTTTCTGAGTGACGTATTGAGAAATATGATAACAAAAACTGTGGCGTATTTTTAATGTTTACAGTGTGAATGTTTACGCCACCCCAAAACGTGCCTCTCTGACGCACGGATTCTTTCGAGCTGAAGGCAGTTGACAAATGGAGGCAGTGTTCTCCAATTGCGTCCCATCTACGAGGAGCAGAGCATGAGTTTGTTTCCTGGGGGAAAGGTATGCGTCTTGCTCCGGGAAGAAGAGAGCATTCTTTTTCTTTTTTTGAGAGCAAGCCAGCGAGCATGTGTGAGCAGGGGAGGGGCAAAGGGAGGGAGAGAGAGAGAGAGAGAGAGAGAGAGAGTCCCAAGCAGGCCCCGTGCTGTCAGCGCACAGGCTGAACCCACGAACTGTGAGATCATGACCTGAGTGGAAACCAAGAGTCGGCCGCTCAACCGACTGAGTCCCCCAGGCGCCCCAGGAGAACGTTCTCACCCCTGGAGGTGGGGAACGACGCCAAGATGCATCTGTACAAACAAATCTACTCAGATAACCTTTATCTTTCATTAGTTTCCCGATACGTTTCCTGGGCGCTTCCCCACAATGCCCTGCCCCTACCCCGAGCCCTTTTCCTTTGTCTCATCACGTCTCTCCAATTTATTGTTCCTTATTAAAATAGTACTTAAGCCCTGAGGCCTATCCGTTTCTTTGAGTCTTCATTTCTTATATACAAAAGGCATGCGCCCATAAAAATAGTAACATCAAACAAAATGTGTGGTTTGCTCTTTCGTCTGTCTTTGTCAGTTTAATTCTCAGGTCCCAGGCACAGAACCTAAGAGGGTAGAAGGAAAGTCTGCCCTCTCCTCCACATTCAACAAAGCCATTCTCTTAACCCTCAAGTTACAATGCTGTACAATTGCACTATGTATGAGATGACTGTGGGATCTATAAAAATAATACTCTGGGCAGAGTGGAGAATGGTCTGGGCCACAAGGCAAGACACATGAGAGTTTAAAAGTCTGTCTTCTCGCCAGCCCTGGGAGTGTTCTGGGGTCGTGTGCACGACATCGTGAGAGGTGACGTCCAACATCGACGTCCAAGGCCTTCCGTGAGGGTTGGGTTCCGTGCTGAGCACTGAGGACCGCCACCGGCTTGGCCCCTGAAGCCCACACAAGGACCACCGAGGCGCCCCTGCAGCCAACGTTACCGCAAACGGGGCGCAAGTGCGTGATTGCAGCCGCTGGCCGGAACTTCGGAAGTCACGGTCATGGCCACGCGGGGACCATTCTTAGCCCAACGGGGTTAAAGCTGTCACCTGAAGCGTGAGGGGAGGGAAGACACGTGAGGCTGCCGTGGGGGGAACAGCATGAGAATCGCATCGTCGTCTTCTACCCAAGGAAGTCCGGGCACCTGACTGAAACGAATGATGCCGCAGGTTAGGCTGCTGTTACATTGTGGCCATAAACAGCAAGCCGCAAGCGGAATCCCCATGAGTTTGTTCTGGGGCTCGTGGGTGGGGGTGGGGAAGGGGGGAAAGGAGAGGTTTTGGTTTGATTTTGAGAAACTTTGACTTTTAGAATTGTGTGCCTGTCCTCTTTTTTTTTTTTAGACGATCTGTATAAGTTAAATGAAATTGTAATGGGGGAAAAATGCAAGGGCAAAATAAAATAAACCGAGGGGGAAGAATAGGAAATGAAATGAAATGTCTGCTGCTTTAGAGGCTGCGGGCTCCTGGTGCTGGGGGTGAGGCCGGGAGACAGAAGCAGGTATTGGTGGGGGGAGGGGTCCCGGGGAGGCCGGCATCCTGTGGGGGGTGAGGGGGGTCCCAGGAAGAGAGGAGCTTGGAAGAAGGAGGTGTTGGGAAGAGGAGAATGGGGAGAGAGATTCATCAGCCCGGGTGGAGGTGGGCCGGTGGGGACAAGGGTTTTCAGAGCTGCTTCTCTTACCCAGCGGAGGGGTGCTCCCCTGCCAGAAACAGGTCAGAAGCAGGAGGGAGGAACAGAAAGGGAGAAGGAGGACGGGAGCCAGGGAAACTGGTTTGTTCAGGTTTGCGTCAGTGGAATTCAGAGGTTGCGGGGTAGAATAAAAATAAGGAGCCTCGACAGGCCCCTGGGCTGGCCTGACCTTACTTTGTTCTTACGCCATTCTCATAACACCCGGGGTGGGCAGGGAGTCAGAAACTTCATGACCCTGGGTGCCCGAGTGGCTCTGTCTCTTGAGCATCCAACTCCTGATTTCGGCTCAGGTCGTGATCTCGCGGTTTTGTGAGTTCAAGCCCCGCGTCGGGCTCTGTGCTGGCAGCACAGAGCCTGCTTGGGGTTCTCCCTCTCCTCTCTGCCCGCCTCCTGCCAAAACAAATAAATAAACATGAAAAAGAACCCCATGACCCCGTTTACATGCAAACGTACTTAGCTTCCCAGGGAGCTCCCTTTGTATGCCAGCCACCAGGCCAGAGGCTCTAAGAACACGATCTTTCTGAAACAGGGCTTCCAGGTTTAGCAAAAAAAAAAATCCATCATTTGGGACTTGCTTATACAAAAAACAATGTATTCACTATTGATCTGCAATTCAAACTAACTGGCTTTTATCCTGTATTTTACGTGGCACCTACAAATAGTATCTACCCTAGCACTCCATCTCCAAAGGATGTCTCTGGGCTTCAGAGAAGTTAGGTAACTTACCCAAAGCCGCACAGCAAGTGGTAAACTTGGGACCCGTCTCTGGCCTGGGCTTGTGGCCACTAATACCTCCTTTAACGAGCCCCGATTGCCTGATTCGGGGAGAGCCCGACGGTTTATCTCAACACCACATCACTGAGCACCTGCCGTGCCCCCAACAGATCTGCCAAGCACTTTCGGAACGGTCTCCCACAAACCCGTGTTAGGCGTTGTTTCCATCCACGTTAACGTAGAAGGTGGGTTGGGGCTGCAGCTGCTTATATGTGCCTGGAATCTTCTGGAACGATACACAGGAAGTCGACCCAGTGCCTGACCCAGAGGAAGGAAAAGAGACCTCATTTTTTGCTCACATCAGGGATGGCAAAATTATCCAAATTATTGAGGACCCTTGAGTAATCCTGTGGACAGGCTAAGTGCCCTTCCAAAGCGCGTTATTGTCTAAAGCAGGGACTGGCAAACCCCGGCCCGCAGGCTAAATCTTACTGGTTGTAAATAAAATTTGTGTTTGGGCACAGCAGGGCACTGGGTGCCTCCCGACCAAAGCCGATTTAGCTTTGTCATCTATCCGACACTTTACAGGAAAAGTTTCACCCCAATTTGCCCCATGTCTTTTGTCTTCTGTTTGAGAGAGAGAAAGAGAGAGAGCACCAGTAGGGGGAGGGGCAAGGAAGAGAGAGAGAATCTCAAGCACGTTCCCCACTCAGCACGGAGCCCGCCGTGGGGCTCGATCCCATGATCTGGGGACCGTGACCTGAGTCGAAGTCAAGAGTTGGATGCTTACCCGACTGAGCCAACCCAGGCGCCCCATTGGCCGATAGCTTCCGTGTCGTTTGAACACTCTCCGTAGATGTGTTAGTTTTCCACTAGAAAAAAAAAGGGGGGGAGAGATTTTTCACTTGGGTTTGACTTCTTTTCCACAATTTGTTAATAAATAATCTTTCCTCACCTTGCTGGTCCAGGCAGGCCGCACAAGGGGCAGGCGGCCGTGCGGGGTCCGGGGTCCCTGGTCCCTCGAGCGCCTCACTTTGCTCAGCCCTGGACTCCAGTGCTGTCATACGGGTATGAGGTCTTAGTGCCACTGTAAGAAGTTACCAGAAACCGGACAGCTTTAACACACCACAGGCTTCTTCTCTGTCAGTTCTGGACGTCAGAAGTCAGAGGTGCATCTCAGCGGGCTACAGTCAAGGAGCTGGCGGGGCCGTCAGTTGGGAGGGCTAAACACGGGGTGTGGGGAATTAAACCTGGCAACAGCACACGCGGGGCTGGGCTAAGAATTTGCAGGACCCAGTATAAAATAAAAACCGGGTCCTCGTTCAAAAAGTATCAATTTTTTTTTTTTTTTTTTTTTTTACCAAGTATTAAGCCTGGGTGGCTCTGTCTCTTGATTTCAGCTCAGGTCATGATCTCGTGGTTCGTGAGGTCGAGCCCCGCATCGGGCCCCACACTGTCGGCGCGGCTAAAGAGTCTCTGCCTCCCTCTGTCTCGCTGCCCCCCCCCCCACCCACTGCTTTCGCTCTCTCAAAATGAATAAATAAACTTAAGAAAAAAATAGAAAAAGCATTGAGAGCTTTAAGACCGCGATAGCAGAGAATTAAACCAAACACGCAGCCCTTCTTCGCGCAGAGCTCCCCTGGGACTGCCCGAGGTCACTCGCCCACGAAGTCAGGAAAAAAGCAGTAAGCCCCAGAAAGTGCAGGTGGAAATCTCCCTCCGTGACCCCGGGCCTGTCGAGGAGGGTCATCTGCGGGCCTGTGGAGGGCAGGGGCAAACCGTGAGACTCCAGGAGGCACCTCTTTGAACAACTCAGCTCCATAAGCACATGAGGCCTGCCTGGGTGTCTCGGGGCACACAGGCGACCGGGGGCCTGTGCCCAGAGAGCAACTGACCTGCAGTCACCATGCTGGTGACAGAGCAGAGCCCGGGACCCGAGTTTCCTTCTTGCCGCCAGCTGAGATCTTGAGCACGAGTGTCGGGCTCCCTGAGCCCCGGGCCCTCCCCTGGGACGCAGGGGAACAGTCGTGAGTGGCTTCGCTCACACCACAGACTCTGGTGGAGAGTCAGGTGTCTGGGCTGTTCCAGGGGGACAGCCTGGCCTCATGGCAGTTACTTCCGGGGCAGACGGACAATAAGCAAATACACAAGAGCGCGGGTCCCTTTGAATCGTGTGCGGGGCCTCGGGGACAGAGACACAGCAGGATGGCAGCGTGTGCCTAGGGGATGGAGGGAGAGTTGGCCGGGGTCCCTGGGATGCAGAGCCCAAGACGGGGACCCGGATGAGCTGGGCTTACGGAGGAAGGTGCCCAGGAGGAGGGGCAGGGGAAGTGGGAGAGAGGCAGGTAGGGGCTGAGCGAGGTTGGGGTCCCGGCCCCCTCTCATGGGCCCGCGGATCGCGAGCGGCGCCCCCTCAGAACCCGGGGTCGGACGTGCGGTCACCGCGGGGCAGACAGAGCAGGAACACCCTCCGGCTGAGGACGCTCTGGAGAAGGAGGTGGCTGCAGGCTCTCGGCAGCCAGCACCCAGCGTCTGGACACAGGAGACTGGGGGGAGGAAGGGCTCTGAGGAGGAGACAGCTGAGGGCAGACTGGGTGTGGGACAGAAGTAGGGAGGGAGGAGGGGCTCCTGCCAGTGCGAAGGCCCGAGCGGGGAGGGGCCTTGGTGCCTCAGAGCATCTGGCTGATGGCTCGATTTTATGAATAAAGTTTTATTGGCAACACAGCCATGCCGATTCATTCGCGGCTTTTCTATGGCTGCTGGAGCAGGACAAGGGCAGCGCTGTGTGGCTGCCGCTGGGACCAGACGGCCTACAGAGTGGGGTGACCAACCACCTCCTTTGGCCCAGGACTGGGGGGGGGGGGTTCCATGCTAAAACTGGCTGGGCGAACCACAAAGCCCAAAATATTTACCTTCTGTTCTTTTGTTTTTTGAGAGACAGATCAAGCAGGTGAGAGGCAGAGACGGAGGGGGGGGCGGGGGGAGAGAGAGAATCCCAAGCCGACGCCACGCTCTCAGAGCCCGACCGGGGGCTCGAACTCAGAAACCGGGAGACCATGACCTGAGCCGAAACCAAGAGTGAGACGCTTGACCGACTGAGCCCCGAAGGCGCCCCCGCCTTCTGTTCCTTAGAGAAAACGTTTGCTGACGGAAGGCAAGCCGGTGTGGCTGGAGCGGAGCGGTGGGAAGCGAGGTGACCGAGATGGGCAGGGCCGTGATGACGGGCCCGGAGGGGAGCATGGGGTCACGTGAGCTGGCCTCCCCCGCTGTCGCCAGGTGCCCGCTTAGAGCAAGCCCCAGACAAAGGGAGCCCTACTGGTCTTCTCATCGCTACTGAGGGTGTTCGTCCCTTCTGCGTCCCCGCTCGCTGTGGCACACAGATCCTCGCGTCCCGGCCGTGCGGTGCCCATGCGGGCATGGTGCCCGCCAGAGACGGACTTGGGACATCAGAATTCCTGAGCCCGCAACATTTCGCTGAACTTCCAAGTGGGAGGCAGAGCCTGTCACAAACCCCCAACAAAGAAGACGGGAGGGTAGGGAAGGAGGTGTGCCGAGGGGAACACGGGACCCCTTGCCCAAGACGCAGGGGAGGCGAGGAGGGGGCTGTCCGAAATGTCCGCCGCGTGAAAAATAAATATTGATGTTAATTCCAAGGAACAAGGTTTTGTTTTATTTACTTTTATCCAGAGCAGAACATTTTCAACATAAACTCGTCGTTCTGACCACCACAAAGCTCACAGCATTTTCCCACACATGGCCTAGCTCTTTTTTTTCCCCCCCCTCCCTAAAAAGGAAATGAGAGGGTTAGCATGTGTGGTTCTTCTGTGTGTTTCTGGAAGGGCTGGTTTCAAATGAGGCCACTGGCAGAGGCCCACGGCTATGTGGAATCTGGTGTGCGAGTTCAGATGATTTCTTGGACGCTTCGACTCCTGGAGGGGCAGGGTTTAAGAAACCCAAAAGATCGAGGGGTGCATGTCAGATAACAACTAGGGGTCGGGAGTTGGGGGTGGGGGGGACACGCAGGATTAGCATAATGAACTGTCAAATTCTCCTGTTCGCTCGTTCACCAAACGTTGAGTAAGCTGCTACGGGATGGAAGCTTCCGTAGAGCTGCCCCTTTGGGGGCCATGAGGACAAACCCGCCAGGAATCACATGTACCGTTTCTTGCCTCAGTGAGGGCGATAGATGACTGACTCAGTCGGGCTCCTGGGTCGGCTGGCAGCCTTTGAAAAATGAATCATGGGCCAATATTAAAAACGGAAGGGCGCCTGTGGGGCTCAGTTGGTTGGGCATCTGACTCCTGATTTCGGCTCAGGTCGTGATCTCACGGTTCGTGGGATCTCTGTGTGGAGCGTGGAGCCTTCTTGGGATTCTCTCTCTCTCTCTCTCTCTCTCTCTGTCTCTCTCTCTGTCTCTCCCTCTGCCCCTCTCCCATTTGTGCGCTCTCTTGTTCTCTCTTTAAAATAAAACACAAAACAGAAAGGAGTTTTGAAGAATGGAAAGACTCGGGAACGTAGGGCCTACCTTCCCACAAGGCGACTGTGGCTGAAGCTGGGTGGTGGCTGACATTGCAAAGTTCTGCTGGAGACGGGCGTGCGTGCTCCCGTGCGCCACGGCCCTTCCACTCCCCGTGGTCTCCCAGAGCCGGATGCCAGGTGTGAATGGCCTTTTGTCATTTTACACACCATCCCTTCGTTCGTTTTCATTATGGTCTGCTCCCCCCGCTTTGGCGCTCACTTGTACCAGTTAGCTTTGCTGCGTAACAAGTGACTCCGAACGCACCGGCGTGAAAGAGCACGCGTGTTCTTACAGCTTTTCATGAGTCTTTTGGTTAGTGGAGAGGTCCGGTCTGGTTTGGCTCAGTGGCGGCCAGCTAGTCCGGAATGGCCTCACTCACGTGTCCAGGGTCGTGTCTGAGATGGGTGGGCCTGTCCTCATGTGCTTTTTCTCACGGTGGCCAAAGGGTTTCTAGCAGGAGCCGGGAACGGCAGACCCAGTGCAGAAGCACGTGGCAGTCTCCTGGCTGCGCCACTTTTGCTAAAATCCCATGGGCAAGTCGCGTGGCTCACCCGAGACCCAAAGGATGGACGAATGGGAGAGGCTGCAAAATAGCGTGGCCATTTCTTTTTGTTTTCAGATCAATGGCATCTTTATGTGGCACAGATCCCTGTGAGGCAGAACATTGTTTCCCGGTCACCAGGCGATATTCATTCAGACGTCCGCTCTCCAGTCTCACGCACAGAACAAAACACAGTTGAAAAGAGGCGAATCCCAACCACTCAGTCATCCGGCCCTCTTGGAACTGGCTCGCGGAGACGCCACACTAGGAACCGAGAATTCCCAGGAAGCGTTCGACTTTGTTCTGACCACTTCCGTCCGGCTCAAGTTTTCCATTTGGGGGAAGATCCGCTCTGTGCCCGAAGTTTTCACGTCTCCGCGTTCCAAAGTCACTATCGTTGACGGCGAAACTAAACTTCTCACGGAATGCAATCATACTTATCTGTCAGAGGAAAGGCACCCTTTCAGACACCTTGACCACCCTTTCATCACAATCTGCAGGCATCTGTCAAAATGTACCGTACCTTATAAATATGTATAATGCCGGTTCTCATATTTTGTGCCAGGAGAGGGTATCAATGCTACAATTAATTAGTCTAATTTGCATTCGAGACTATACATAATTAATTTCTTCATTAAAAGCTTTCAACGTTTCTTTGCGGAAAGTGCAAAAGATCATCGATGAGGTTTGAAGAAGCAATTAGAAATAAAATACGTCAATGCTGGGAAGGGAAGATAATAACAGGATAGCCCGTGCCGTTCAAAGCCGGGATGATCCCGTGCCTTGGAGACATTTGTTTTTCATCAGATCTGTGCCAGCTTGTCATTTCCAGGTAAAGACGATTGTTCCTCCCCAAGCTGTTTTTCCCTTTCGTGGTGTCTGCGAAGTGTTGAAGAAGGGCTCCAACCAGAGACAGCCGACGGATCCGTGGCTCTTGGCCTCTCCTGACCTTCCTTCCCTACTCTGTTAAATGGCAACAGTTGTATCTCGTGGAGTGGACGTCAAGACACCCTCTCTCCACTCCATTGTGGGCAAAGTTTTGATGGAAGTGTATCAAGAAAGCCTGCGCTTTGGCCACATTGGGAGTCGGCGGGGAGCCCCGTGAAGGCTATTCTGGAACCGTAACACTCCCCGTGTTGTGAGAGAAACACTCTTTCTGTTGTGAGAGGAAACGTTGTAAACGATCTCTGCATAGTCACTCTTGGCATTACATGGCCTACATCTATACAGGTTATATGACGTGTGATGTTACGATACAGGTTTGGACGCACGAACCAAACACTCTCAGGGTATCTCAGGGGTTTGGAAGGCTAACTTTTGCCCCAGCAGATGTTTGCCTTTCCCGCCAACTTCAGCTCTTACCCTAGCGTTGTGCGACACTCGACTGACTGTCTACACCTGTCCAGGTTCATGTGTCCTTTGCCCAAAGACAAGGGCTCTCTGCTGGACCTTTCTATCTCATCCAACTATAAAAACAACCCCTCATAAATATTCTAATTGAAATCGACACACCATCTTTGCATATTAGGGAGGCTTTTTGCAGAGCTGAGCCGTTCAGGCAACATCTGGCTTCAAGCAGACCTTGCCTGTCTCATTATAGCTGTGACCCAGCCCAGAACAGTGCCTGGCACAGAGAAGAGCCTCAAAAAAAAAAAAAAAAAAAAAAAAATCTATTGGATGGACGTGTGGGTGGATGAATGGAGGGACGGATGAATAGATTCCTTCAAAGGAGGAGCTAATGTGATATTTAGAACAAACCAAATCGAGAACAGTGCAGATTTAGGATTTTATGCATCAGGAATTTGGAGGGATAAAGGTGACTTTTGATAAGATCTCTGGGAATCCTGTGCAGCAGAATTCAGCAACAGGAAAGATCTGGTAAAAGAGCAGACGTCTATCTCTAGTTGGAGGCCACACCTTTCACAAAAACCGGGAAGGTTTGACTGATAGTCTTAGGAGACGCCTTCATTCCCTTTGCTGCTAAGAAGGAGATTAAAGGGCTCTGTCCAGAGCATCGAGGCTTCTGCCCTGGCCATTAGGGAGTGGGCCTGCATTCCAACTGCCTTTTTGGCCCTTCCTCGTAAGAACTTGTGCCCGAAGAGTTCAGGAGGATGTGGGATGTCGTCAGCCACTTCTGTGGAGAGGACTCTCCCTCTACAGACATGCCGGAAGCCTCTGGTGCTCTGGCCGGTGGGGAGTGAAACAGAGAACCAGGACGATCCGGAGCCAGACCCAATCTGGTTCCATCCCTCCCTGTGCCAGGCTTCTGGCCCATCTGCGTCTCGGGCTCCTCCCCCGTGGACTGAGTGACAGGCTCATTCCTGTCCGGCCTTGCTGCATGGCGCGGGGGCCTTGGGTACTGGGAAAAGGGATGATTAAGAAGATGGGCCTTTCCTGGAGACAATTTAGAGAGGTCTGATGGTTTATTTACACAAATGGGATTCCACTTCTGAAGTTTTGCCAAGTTGAAGAACCTACATGAAAAGCTTTTAAAAAATAATAGGAACATCACAATGAGTGACGGGGTGGGGCCGGGAGGTGACCTTCCAGCGAAGTCTAGAGTCCCATGAAAACCCAAACCGCAGCCACACCCCACCCCCGCCATTCCTAAATCAAACAACAAATAGCCACAAGCCACATAAAACTGAGAAGCAATGAGCTCAAGTCCCTGCTCAGTCAGAAGAATGTTCCAGAAATAATCCTCTGGCAACAATTTCTCCACTGAAGAGAGAGATTATTTGGTGGGAACGGAAAACCAGCCCAGGGTCCCTGCAACCCCCAGCCCATCTTGCTTTTCTGCCCTTGGAAACAGTAGGGAAGTGACCCCAAAGCATACACTGCTCAGACTTTGTTAGCAATTAACTTGCATCCCAAGCACAACAGGTTATGTGAGTTCTAGAATTTGAGGATCATTGTCTCTAGGCTGTACCTAGCAACAGCTAGCAGCTCCTGTCTCCCCCATTTGGGTACCAAAATGGGGCACTCAGTTTTAAGCACTGGATCCTTACATGACAGTGGAAAGGAGCTTTATTTTCCCAGAAGCCCCAGTAAATATCACTTGGTAACAGATTTTTATTTACTTTTTTAAGTGTATTTATTTATTTGGAGAGAACCCAAATAAAGGGGCAGAGAGAGAGGGAGAGAGAGAGACTCCCAAGCAAGCTCCGTACTGTCAGCTGAGAGCCCATCACAGGGCTCGATCCCATGAACGGTGAGATCATGACCTGAGCTGAGATCAAGAGTCTGGACCCTTAACTGACTGAGCCACCCAGGTGCCCCCATATTCGATTTTTAAAATAATATATATATTTTTTATTTAAAATAGTTTCAGATTTACAGAAAAAGTTGCAAAGATACTACAGGGAGTTCTTATATATATATCTAATGTATCTATTTTTAACATCTTAAGTGAGTATGGTGCGTTTGTCACAATTAATAACTGATATCGAGACATCATTATTTTTTTTTAATTTTTTGAAATGTTTACTTATTTTTGAGAGAGAGTGAGAGAGACAGAGCATGAGAGGGGGAGGGGCAGAGAGAGAGGGAGACACAGAATCCGAAGCAGCTCCAGGCTCTGAGCAGTCAGCACCGAGCCCGACGCGGGTCTCAAACTCACGAGCTGCAAGATCATGACCTGAGCTGAAGTCAGATGCTCAACTGACCGAGCCACCCACGCGCCCCTGATACATCATTATTAACTCGAGTTTAAAGTTTATTCAGGTTTGCCTAGCTTTTGCCTAATGTCCTTTTTCTGGCCCAGGATCCCTGCTGGGACACCACATGACATTTGGTGTCATGTCTCAGGCTCCTCTTGGTTGCGACAGTTTCTTAGACTCTCCTCGGTATTAGTGACCTTGACAGTCTGGAGGAACGAGGCTCTGGTATTCCGTAGACCATCCCTCAATTCGGGTTTGTCTGATGTCTTCTCGTGAGTATCCTGGGGCCACGGGTTTGGGGGAAGACGACCTGACAGGTCACGTGTCCGTCTTATCCTGTCATATCAAGGAGATACGCTCTCGATGCGACTTAGCATCATTGATGCCAACCTAGGTCACCTGGCGGAGGCCACATTTCCCAGATTTCTCCACGTAAAGGCACTCTTCTTCCCCTATTACGTGTTCTCTGGAAGAAAGTCACAAAATGCAACCCATTTTAAGGAGTTGTACTTCCCCTCACCGAGTATGAAATATCTACATAAATTACTTGAAATTGTTCTGCATGAGATTTGTCCATCGTTATTCCATCTCTCATTTATATCAGTAGGGATCACGCCTATCTTATACTTGGCATTATAATCGAACGCTACTCGGTTTTTCTGCTCAAATGATCCCGGCTTCAGGAATCGAGAGCTGCTTCATACACGCTTTCATTGCCACGGGTGGGATTTTTTATTGTTCCTTGCTTTCTGGTACGACGGGATGCTTCAGGATCATCTTATATATTTCCGGCCCCAGGTCGGGGTTCAGCCATTTCTCCAGGGAGCCCTGGTTCCTTTTTTGGAGAATGGTGTTAGAAACAAAGACGATCTAGCTTCTAAATGTGCTTTAGCTACTGGACTGTCTTCGTTTCCAGATCCTCCCAGCTGACAGAGCAAGGAAAGATACGTGTTCTCTGTATCTTTCTGACATGGATTTGCTCACGCGCCCATCCACTGAGCCAATCTCTGGGTCTTGGGGGCGGACCATGACAACAGGTTTTAGCCAATCAGGGCCCATCCCGATTGGGAGGCCTTGGGATACCTCTTGACTCGGAATCCTGGGCTAAGAACAGAGGAGGTGTGGTTTCCCCAAGAAACACCCAAGGTGCTGGTAAGGAAAAGGGGAAACTGACGTTCAATAGCGACGACATGTGTCCGTCACCACGGGGGGAAACCCAATAATGGACACCAGGGGGAACAACAAAACCTCTTGAGTCCTAACATCCTCTGAGTCCCCTTTCCTCGGGACTAAGTAACTCAGGGAAATAATAAATTCCTTGAGCATCGCTTCCGAAAGCACATGTGCATTAATGAAATATTTTTAATCTCGTCCTTCAAACCAGCTGGCTTGTCTCCTAATAGATTCCAATTAAATCCTTTTTTAAAATTACTTTGTTGTTAAAGACTTTGCTATCTTCGCATGATGCCCCCCCCGCCCGCCCGTTTTGGCCCCGATCCTCTCAAAATTGTCTTGCCATCCCCTTTCCTATTAAAAAATGGAAAATTGCACCGTCCACCTAATTAGTCAAATTTGAATTGTATTTGGCTATCACAGTCCAGTGGTTGAATTTCACACACCATTTGAAAAGATATGGTAGAAACGTCACTGTTGATTTCCTCTCACACTCCAGTGGTACTATTCAATTACAAAAGGAATTATTTGGCATCCTGTCATTGCGATGCTCCACAATATGCTATTAACCTTTATTGATTTTTGCTTAAATATATTCAAGATGGGTACATTTTTGCAAATCTAATGCGCTGGTGTTTAAACAGAAATATTTCATTAAATGGATTTTCATTTTAAATGAAATTTGCCAAATGATTATAAATGATAGGGGATGGGCTTTGAACTGGTAGGAGATGTTGTGCGAAGGTTCCAGGGGGAGGGTTTCTGTGCTACCGCCGGGGCCGGGGCAGTCGGAGGAGAAATGCGTGTCATGGAAGGAAGGGTTCTTGCCTTGATGTGCGCTGGGCCAGCGAACATAAACACAGGTCACGCACAGGCCCTTGTGGATCTTGGAGCCCACACGGGACAGCAGCGAGGGACTGGCTGGCACCATCAGAGGTGATGATAATGATGCATATCGGCATCTATCAAGTATCTTTCACTCGTGTCTGTTGTGTATTATCACTCTGAAGAGCTTCCAAAGAAATGTCTACGACTGGAAGGAACTTCATCAGAGTACAATCTGCTGTATTTGCTTAAGCCACACCAGGGATGCAATCTTCTTGGGGTGTGACTTCTCCTTTTCCCTCCCTCCCTCGGAGCCTCCATTTACATTTACAAAGAGTCCCTTACCTTTTGAATAGCGTGTGTGTGTGTGTGTGTGTGTGTGTGTGTGTGTGTGTGGTCAGTGGCCTTTGATTCTTCTGTGATTTAGGAAACTTCATCTCAAACAACCAGGACATGGAGAGAACACAGTAAAATATTCCGATGGATTTACATGTATACACACACACATATATACACATATATAGCCATATATATACATATACATATATATACTCATATATACACACGTATATCTGTGTGTGTATATATACACACACATATACACACACATATATATATACAGATATACATATATATGGATATATATACACACGTATATATGTATGTATATATATATGCACATACACACATATATACACATATATACTCATATATATACATATGTATACCCACACACATATATACAGATATACATACATATATATACACACACACATATATATACACAGATATACATATATATGGATATATATACACACGTATATATGTATGTATATATATACGCACATACACACATATATACACATATATACTTATATATACATATACATATATACTCATATATACACATGTATATCTGTGTGTGTATATATATACACACACACATATACACACACATATATATACTCATATATATACATATGTATACCCACACACATATATATAGATATACATACATATATATACACACACACATATATATACACAGATATACATATATATGGATATATATACACACACACATACATATACATATCTATACTCATATATATACACACACATTCATATATATGATATATGTGTATATGTGATGTATGATATGTGTGCATATATATGTATATATGAGTGTGTGTATATGTACATATATGTGTATATATGTATGGCTTATATGTATATACATGAGTGTGTACGATATATATCTAAGTATACACACGTATATACGTACGTGTATATACACACACCTATGGGCATTTAAAATATGTTCCACCCTAGAATAGCACCACCCAGAAAGGGGGACTTTTATATGGAAAATTTCAAACACCGGGTGACCCACCCCGATTGGTTTGTCCTTGGAGTCCGTTAGGCATGAACGCGAACAGGGTGGAGGAAAGAGCTACTTTCCAAGCTGCTTCAGACTATGCACCACTTGAGGCAGAATCACAAGGACGCCGGCTTGGACAGCTGACAGCCCTCAGCACTTGCCCAGAAGGTTGAGCTTTCTGTAGGTGTGGACGCAAGTGATTCCTCCTCCTTTATAGGGCAAATCGGACTTCTCTCTGCTTGGCGGTGTTTATTCCGTCTAGGGCCGCTTGCCTTTCTCAGGGCCCATTTGACCTACACTGCGAGCCTGGGGCTGGAAGGACCGTGAGCCACATACGCATCGCCCTGCCATGACTACAGTCATGGAGTGGCTCGGGGACGGTAACCGAGAGTGGCCATTCTCTCCGTGCCCCTCTCCCGTCCGGGGAAATGGCTCCGCTGTTACCTAGTGCCCGGCCCTTTCTTGCACCCCGCTGGTCTGTCAGAAACGCCCCTGGGCTGCCCAGAATCTGACCACCTCTCCTCTCTTCCACCGTCCCTAACCCTCCCTGAGACCCTCTGGCTCCTCATCTGGGCCCCTCAGCCCCCCGGCTGCTCTCCCCGTTGGGGCCCTGGGCCTCCCAACGCCTTCCTCAGACAGCAACCTGGACGAGTCTCTCCAAGAGAACCAGAACCGTCGTTCTCCTTCCACAGCCTCCGGTCCCCTCCCCTCCCCCGTGGAACAAAAGGCAAGTCCTGCCTCCCCAGCACCTGCCCAACACCAGCTTCGTCAGTTGCTTTGGCCTTGCTGCCCACGTGCCGGCCGCACTGGCCTTGCCTATCCACGTGGCTCCCTTCTTCCCTCTTATCACCTCCCCCAGGGGGCGTGGCCCATCCCGGCTTCCTCCCACCCTCCTCCACCCTGTTTCCCTGCTGTGTGTGTCCCAAAAGTTATCGCACACCACTATATGTTACTACAACGGATACATACCTCTTAACCCCTAAATATTCCCCCAGACCCACTCCATAAAGCAGGTTCTCCTATCACGCCCATTTTACAGGTGAGGAAACTGAGCACGAAGACGTCAGGAGCTGTAGGAAGGTCTTCCCCCACCAGGCATCTGCCCGCAGTGTCTGTGCAGAGAGCCTCTGAGCACAGCACGCTTCTCGCTGCTCGGCGTTCTCCTCCGATCAGTCCGCGGGCTGTCTCACCACCAGCGTGGAGGGGCTTCGTCAGCTGCGTGGATCCAGGGCTCGGCACATAGTAGGCGCTCACTGCGTATGTGTTCAATGGATGCCAGCCTCTGTGAATCACTTCATCCTCCAAATAGCCCTTTGGGACGGGCACGGTTTTCGCTCTGTTACAGTCACGGAGGCAGAGGTCCAGGGAGGTTTTGTGACAGGCCGTGCAAGCGGTTGGCGGGGCCACAGCGGAAGCCCTCAGCGGGGCTCCAGATCTGGGCTCTGAACCCAGAAGTATCCTGTCCGCAGGCCTGGGGCTGGGGGTGCCGAGTTGAATGGGACAGCTCCAGCCCCTACCCTCAGGGAGCTCCCGGTCCAGGAGGGGCTGAGGACATTAAGAAACCATCTACAGATGAGGGCGTATGACTTCTAACTGAGAGAAGTGGCCGAAGGAGGGGCACGCGGGCTGGAGGGGGAACTTTGGAAGCGAAGCTAGTCCAGGGACCCCAGAGAGTTTCCCTGGGGTTAGTGTTTAGACAGTGGACATGGGCAGCGCAAAGGTCCTGTGGCGGGAATGGGGGATGCCGCTGAGGACAGGGTGGCGTGGCAGGCAAACGATGAAGGAATGGAGCACAGGGGGGACGCCGTCCAGGGAGCCGTGCTGAAGGCACCGGCCTTCTCCCTAAAAGCACTGGGAAGCCAACAAGAGATTTTAAACCGTGTTTAAGTTGGGAGAAGAGCCCATCTTGTAACACCTACCAGGCCTTGCCTTGCGTCTCTAACTGTGCGTTGCCACCCTGGAGGGAGTTCGGCAGGAAGGCAGAGCCCCAGACCAGAGTCTGCGTTTTCCAGCAACATCCTGGGTTCTTCTAATAGGGGAGGTCCCTGTAAAAACTACCTTTCTGGCTCCAACTTGCCGCTTTTCACCCCAGAAGTTTTCCCGGAGCCCCTTCCTTCTGGAGTAGAATTGGGTTTGGAAGAGAACTGCAGGAGAAAATTAAGGCTCAAAGCCAACCCTGGGAGTGCTGGGGGGCCACCCGGAAAACGGTCCCCTTTTCTTCTTGACTACTTCTCCAAGTCAGCACAGGGTTCCTTCTTCTGACTTGCAAAGTAAGGGGCTCTCGTGCTCCTGGGAAGGCCCAGGGAGCTGGGAAGGTGGAAAGAGGCCCCCGGTCTCCCTTGGGTTGGGCTGGGGCGGCCTGTCCTGAGGCGGGCCGGGCCACATGGCAGAGACGGGGCTGCTGAGGCTCCGGGCACACCCGTGGCTCCCAGTCTGTGCTCTCCTAGCAGGCCCAGGTTCTTCTGCCTCGTGCCCCTTTGCCCTCCCAGAGCCCCCAGGGGATCCCGAGATGCCCGCTTGGTACGTGCTGTATAAAAAGGCACCGTAGGTGTAAGTGTTCACGTGGGCCCTAAGGAGGCCTCACTGTCCCGGGGTCTCCACGATGGTCTCCAAGACGGGTGAACTGCCATTTACTGAGCACCTAGCAGGCATTTTCCACCGCCGGCACTTGGGTGCCTTCAATACCGGTGACGAGAGCCGAGCCTCACTGAGGGCACCGGGCGGCGCTTCCCGGAGCGAAGGACCTCGCGCGGTGGCCGTGACGCCCACCAGCGTCCCCTGAGCACTGTCTGTGCACGAGGCCCTGTCTCACCCCCTTACATGAGCTGCCTCTGTTCTCTCCCTAACCCGTACGAGAGCCCTCCCGGAGAAAGATCCAGAAAAACGGTAGAAACACGGAATTGGGTGCCGAAGGATTCCTGAGCAGGTGGAGGGATCATAAAAACGGAAGCGGGCAAGATTTCCACCGGGGACAGAATTGGAGACAAGGGCGTGGGGTTCGAAGCTCTGCTTCCCCTCAGCTGCATGACCTTGAGCCAGTCACGTGGCCTCTCCCGGCCTCCAGGTCTGCACGGTAAGGACTGAGGCCAGGCGCTCGGTCGGGTGCCCACCCTGTCACCATTTCGCCTGAGAACAGTGACAAAACCAGAGCTGGAGTGGGGGGGGGGCACTGGGTGCCACCTGCTCGGGCCAGTTGGGACGCGGGTGCTGCTTTACCGCCAGGGTTTGGAGACGACTGTCCCCTAATAATTGTTTTGAAGATCCCCGTTGGCAGAAATCCCGGCTGCGGGCTCCCTCCGTTTCAGCCACGCCTCGGCCTCCGTGCAGGGCTAAGCCCATCGCTCCTTCCTCCGCCACCCAGATTACGGCCCGAACCCGCAGGACGCTGGCCCCGTCTTGTCACCTGTCAAAAGGCATTGTGTCTGCCGTGTCGCTCCCTGAGCGAGCACCGTAACAGAGAGAGACAGGGAGAGGCACGGAGTGAGCAGGAGAGACAGAGAGACGGGCGACCGCAAAGGATCCTGGCCTGGAAAACCAGGTCTCAGCTTGCAGAGCAGCGGGAAAAACCAAAACAACCACAACAATGAAAAAAGAAAAAGAAAACCCCGCACGTTTAGCCCGTAAGTAGTTTCCCGCTGCCATGAAGGTACAGACCCTGCGTTCCAGAATTAGATTTGGGGAGGCCCACTCAGAAAACAGAAGTTCACCTTTGTCCAAGACCTGGGAGGATTTCCTGCTTTCCAGCCATCTGGGGAAGGGCCTCCGAAGGCTCCCAGTGGCCACCACTCCCCCCTCCGCCACGGGGACGCATCCACTGTGGGAAAGCCTGGCCGTCATGAGGGCCCTGCAGGTCTGAGCTGTCTCCCTCTGCATCCAAATTCACAATGTTCCTAAGCAAAACACAAGAAGCCACTTAAACCTGCCTTTCAGATAAACGATGGACAGTTTTTTGAAGCATAAGTATGTCCCATGCAATTTTGGGGATATACTTATGCTGAAGTTTTTGGCATAATAAATTTGGAATTTACTTCAGAATTTTAGCAGAAAAACGTTTTAGTATAAATATGTTCCGGGTAATATCTGGGGCACACTTCTACTAAAAACGAATTTGTCGTCCATCTGAAATTCAAATTTACCCGGCAGAAGGGGCTTCCTCTGTGTGCTGTTCTCCCAGTCCCAGAGGCGCGCACACACCCTGTGCTCAGGGAAGGGGGAGAGGGAGCTGTGGCCGGGTCCTCGGAGGTTGTGGCATCTCCCTTCGGGGAAGGGACATTCGTTCCAGAGACCAGGAGAGAATGACCACCTGCTAGAAGGGCCTGTTCGATGCTGGATCCAGGGCTGGGCCCTGTGTGGTCAAGGCGTCCTTCCAGAAGCTGACAGAAGTTTCTCTGTGCCAAGGATCTGCAACGTTTTCTGCAAAGGGCCTGATAGCAAACACGGCAAGCTTTGAAGGCCATATGGCCCCGGTTGTAACAATGCAGTTCTGCCCTCGCGGCAGGAAACAGCCATGAGCAATCCATGAGCAAAGGGGTGTGGCTGGGTTCCATAAACTTTTTTCCCCCTAAAACAGGCAGGGGGGCAGGGTTGGGCCCTTGGGCCGTAGTTGGAGCACCTTGGTCTAAGGGCCCACGGTCAGGCTGTGTGCTGGGGGGTGCTTAGTGTCACAAAACAACTGATAATGTTGAGTGGGATGGAGCCCTCGCGTGGCTTTTTTGAGGCGGGAAACACATATTATCTCAGACTTAAGAGGTGCTAACCACACGAGGATCCTGTCTTTCAAGCCAGTGAAGAATCGTGTTGAAAGAAGCCTGAGTTCAAATTCCCGTTCTTCCGTTTTCTGGCTGTGTGACCCTGGAGAAGTCGCTCAGTGTCTCTGGGTCAGTTTCCTCATTTGCTAAATAGGGCGGATGACAATGCTGCTCATAATAATTCCTACTTCAAAGGGTTATCCTTAGGATCCCATTTGTTTGCAAGCGGAAAAAGCTTTAAAAAATATTTAGTAGTGGGGCGCCTGGGTGGCTCAGTCAGTTAAGCGTCTGACTCTTTATTTTGGCTCAGGTAATGATCTCCTGGTTCAGGGGTTCGAGCCCCGCGTCGGGCTCTGTGCGGACGGCTCGGAGCCTGGAGCCCGCTTCCGGATTCTGTGTCTCCCTCTCTCTCTGCCCCTCCCCCCGCCCCGCTCACGTTCTGTCTCTTCCTCTCTCTCAAAAACAAATAAACGTAAAAAAATATTTTTTTTTAATGAAAAAAGAACATTCAGGACCCACACGATTTAATTTTCTCACTTGTCCCACAGCCGAGGAAGGAGGGAGGGGCTCAGAGACCGGCCACGGATTCTCTGAGCTCCTAAGTGCTCATCTGGGTTCTGCGAAAGTTACTAGAACGCAAGCACCCCGAGCGCAGGGACCTCGTCGGAGCGGCTCGTGGCCGCGTGGCCAGGCCCTCGCAGGGCGCCTGGCGCGACGTGGGCGCTCGGGAAACATTCCCACGAAGAACGAACAAGTAAAGGTGAGGGAGGCGGACGCAAGGGGCCGGAGCTGGACCCCGGCCGCTCAGCGGGCAGCGCGTGGTGGCTGGGAAGCAGCGGGCAAGTCGCTTCACCTCTCTGAGCTTCGAATCCCCTCCCCGACGCCCCGCAGAGGTGGCACGAGGGGGACGGGAGATGGCGTGGGCTCTTGACTTCTGCTAATAACTAGACGTTGGACAGAGCGTGAGTGGCAAAGACCTGAGGGCACAGGGCCGCGAACAAAAGCAGGCAGACACAGGACGGGCACAGGGGGAGTTTCCCATTTTTTACGGCTTGGGGTCGGTCCTCGTCTTGCCGTACAAGGGCTGGAGAGCTGGGATGGAAAACCTCCTCGTGAGTATAACACTGCACTGGGCTTGGGGCGCCTGGGGGGTCGGTCAGTGGAGCGTCCGACTCTTGATTTCGGCCCAGGTCAGGATCTCCCGGTTCATGGGATCAAGCCCTGCGCTGGGCCCTTTGGTGACAGCACCGAACCTGCTTGAGATTCTCTCTGCCCCTCCTCTGCTCATTCTCTCCACCCCCCCAAATAAATAAATAAACTTAAAAACAAAATGCACTGAGCTCTTGGTACATACAAAGCATTTTCCATGCATTATCTCAATTAATTCTTCCAAAACGTCTTGAGGAAGGGCCTGTTATGACCCCCCGGGGTGGAGGGGTGGGTGATTTGCCCCGAGCCCCTTTGCTGGTAGTGATGGGCCTGGGATGTGAGCTCAGGCCCTCCTGACAGTCGGCGGGCTTAGCAGGAGTACGAAGTACTGAGTACAGGAGTACTAAGTACCGAGTACCCCGGAGTCCTCTCTCAGCACTAGACCTCACAGTTGGGGGAGGGGGGGACCAGTCCGGCCGGTTCGTTTCTCACGCTGACTTAGACACCCTCGCTTTCTCCACCGGCAGAAAATCAGGCATCCCAAACGCACCCGGGCACCAACCCCGGGACCGCTCACTTTGCAAACTCAGCGAAGCAGGAGGCCGGGCGGCCCCTGAGTCAGAGCGATGACGGTCCCATCTGCCGGGCGGCCGCGGCCCAGGATCCGAAGCCGCAGGACCGTGCCTCGCCCCGTCTGCCAGCCCCGGGCGGAGGCCTGGCCAGACCGGCCGCTCTGCCAGCTGGTTTCCTGGCGGGGCCGAGGCTGGAGGCAACGGCCGGGCCCGTTCCTGGGTGGAAAAGTCGAGGTGCTGAGAGATCTCGGCTCTCCGGAGACAAGGCGGGCAGGCTGATCAAGGCAGGCGGGATGCGGTAGCTCCGTGCTGGGGCTCTGGACTCACGTCAGCCTGAGTGTAGACGCCTGCTCTCCCACCCCCAACAGCGGCGGCCCTCGGAAAAATCCCTACATCCTTCTAAGCCTCAGTGTCTACATCTGTAAAATGGGGCAGCAGCGAGAGGCGCTCTCTCCGGGGGCTGCCGTAAGGCTCCGATGAGACGCCGTGTACCCAGCAAGCGGCCGGCCGCTGTGGGCCATCTCACTCCACATTCCCCTCCCCGCCCCCCCCTGCAGCCCTTGCAGCAGATGCCCTGAGGTCCCTGCGTCCCTCTCTTCCAGAAACAGTGGCACAGTGCCATGCACCTGGTACCTGCCGGGGACACAGTATCGCCTTGAACCACGCCCAGTCCCCGCCCTCACGGAGCTGACGGTCTTCCTGATCGGCGGTGACTGCCTGGAACTTTCTGCCGAGTTTTGGGGGCACATCCGGACTGAGAGGAAAGCGTTCTTGGACCCAAGTCCCAGCCCCCGCGAGCACGGGCGTAGGCGCGGTGGCCTGGGACGTGACTCCGCCCCCCAACCTTCCTCTGTATGAATCTGGCCCCATTTTCTGCTCTCCTGCCGCGTTGCCTTCCAGCTGGCCACGCCTGGGTTCGAGACAACCCACCTCTCGTGGTTACTTCCCGGGGGCGTTGAATGGACGTGAGGCCCTCGGCACGTCGCCGACCTCTGTAATTCTTGCTGAGCCCTGAAAGACAGCAAAGTGGGGGGGGGGGGGGGGCGGGGATAGGGCCAAGGAACACAGAGCTGAGGGGGACCCTGGGGTCTTGGCGGAGTGGGGCCGATTCCTGGACGACGTCCTCCGTCCAGATGGACGGCCCCGCGAGAACGCTGCTGTCCGGACCCACCCGACGGCCGGGACTGCTCTTTCCTGGCAATCGTGCTTCTGCTCATCCATCCGGAGACCTCCCAGGAGGACAGCCGTGCAGACGAGAGCAGGGGGGGTGGGGTCAGCTGTAAAGGACGCGTGCGGCCGGCCTGGGGCTGTTAGAGACTGTCCCAAATCGAGGTGTCATGCCGAGCGAGAGCCCCGTGCTCACGCTCTGCACAGAGCGCGGCTGGCTGTGAGGACAGCAGCCCGTGGGGACGTTTTTTTTAATGACTGTGGACACCCGTGCGATGGGAACCGTCACTGCAGCGAGCGCCCCGGCCCTTCCCAGAGGTGCCCCGGGGCCGCAGAGTGGCTCAGCACGGCGGCTGGCACCCTCTGAGGACGCTGCCCTCGGAGGGCATCGGAGGGAGAGCAGACGTTTGATCTAAAGGGAGGCCGCAGCCCCTCCGGGAACGGGCCCTGCACACCCACGGCTGATGTGTTTAAAGAAACATCTCTCCTAGTCCCCTGGGCCGTTTCTGGGCTTTATGTGTTATCTTTCCTAAAACAAACAAACAAACCAAAAAAGCACACGCGTATCTGTTAACAGCACACGCACACACAGGAACGTCTCAAATGCAAGCAAGAGGCTACACGGGGAAACGTAAGCCCCTCTTCACCCCTGAGCCGCCCCCCCCCCCCCCCCGCCCCGCGTCTTCTTTCACACCCGCGTGCGTCTGCCCTGTCTTCCCGCGGCACAAAGAGCTGTGTGTCGTCCACACCATTCTGAATCTTGCTTCTGTGCCTCGTCTGTCTCGGCCATCTTTCCGAATCGGGACAGGGGGGACGGCCCCGTCCTTTTTCAGGGCCGCGTGGGGCCGCGCTGGGCGGGTGCCCGTCACCTGCCACCCAAGTTAAGGGCCCTAATGGACGTTTGCTTGTTGCTACAAGTCATGCCACCGTGAATAACCTCGCAGGTTGCGTTGTCGCACCTGTTTCTGAGGACATCCGAAGGGCGCCGTCGCTGGGTCCAGGGAAAAGTATTCTCTAGGCTCCTGTAAGAGATCTGTAGATAGAGGCCCAGACGGTGCCAGTCGCCCACCGAAGACGTCGACTTAAAACACTCCCATCCGGATGCCGCGGGTGTGTCTTTAAAGGAGTGTTATTTCGGGGAGCCCCTGGGTGGCTCAGTCGGTTAAGCATCTGACTCTTGATCTTGGCTCAGGGCACGATCTCACAGTCGGTGAGTTCGAGCCCCGCGTCGGGCTCTGGGCTGATAGTGTGGAGCCTGCTTGGGATTCTCTCCCTCTCCCTCTCTCTCTCTGCCCCCTCCTGCAACCTCCCTTTCTCTCTGTCTCTCTCTCAGAATAAACAAATAAACTTTAAAATAAAAATAAAGGGGTTTTACTCAGGCTGCCGGGATGGGGAACATCCCTGACCGATCCAGGATGGAGACGTACCGGGCAAGGCTTGAGAACTTGGACAAGTTCCTGAGCTTTTCTGGGCCTCAGTCTCCCCCTCTGTGAAATGGGAATGTGATTCCACCTGCTGCATGGAGGGGTGTTAGGGAGGAGGTGAGCCAGTCCAGGTAAGGCACTGAGCTCAGGTGCTTGTCAGAGCCTGGGCTCAGATGTCAGGTATTTGTGGTTGTTGTCGTGGGGATTATGTGCATAGTTACCAGATTCTGCGTCAGGTGCCGGGCACGTCACACGTTATCACTTTTACCTTGAGCTCGTTTTCTGACATGTGCGAATAGTTAATGACTAAATCCGACTTGTAACCATACTGGGGGGCTGGGGTTTGTGGATGACAGTGACGGCTGCCCAGGGAATACCAGAATCCAGTGACAGAGCCCGCGTGCCCCCCCGCCCCGCCCTGCCCTGCCCCTCTGGCCCGAGTCAAGTTGGGACTCTGACCTTCTCCTTCACAGTTAAATGGAGACTTACCTCCTACTGGAGGTGAATGTGATAAATATTCCAAATTTAGCCCATGTGACATCGTCCTTGCCACCTCCTCCTCGACTTGGCAGTTCTCGGTGGACGTGCCCCCCAGATTCAGCCGCTTCTCTCCACTTACGACGACATGGTCCATACACAGTGCGTTTAGGGACGTTTTCCTGCATGCACCGATGCTGGCCCTGGATTTAGTTCCCCAAGACACATGGCCTCACCGATGTGGATGGTGCTATTTTATTTATGTATTAATTTTTTTAACGTTTTATTCCTTTATTTTTGAGAGAGAGAGAGAGACTTTGAGCAGCGGAGGGGCAGGGAGAGAGGGAGAGTGAGGATCCCAAGCAGGCTCCGTGCTGTCAGCACACAGCCCGATGCAAGGCTCGATCCCACAGACTGTGAGATCATGACCTGAACCAAAACCAAGAGTTGGCCGCTTAACCCACTGGGCCACCAGGTGCCCGGAGGCTGCTGTTTTGAAAACCGTGCACCCCGGGGCGCCTGGGTGGCTCGGTCGGTTAAGCGTCCGACTTCGGCTCAGGTCACGATCTCACGGTCCGTGAGTTCGAGCCCCGCGTCAGGCTCTGTGCTGACGGCTCAGAGCCTGGAGCCTGCTTCAGATTCTGTGTCTCCCTCTCTCTCTGCCCCTCCCCTGTTCACGCTCTGTGTCTCTCTCCGTCTCAAAAATAAATAAACGTTAAAAAAAAAATTTAGAAAACCGTGCACCCCTCAAAGCCCTTTTCCTCTGGGGGGACGTTGCAAAGCTATTGAAATAGCAAGGAACAGGATTGCCACCTGAAACCTGGCCAGGTTTGCGCACCGAACCTCACCACTCAAAGCAGCCTGGGGACTCCGGGCTGTCCAGGTCCTGTGAATCGCTTTCCATGCCCAGCAGTTGGGAAACCACCGACTGATTCCCAAACATGACCTCCGACGGTCACGCCTTGTTTTTGACTGTGTCTGCACACGCAGATGGGGCTGACAGAACGCCTCACACCCCGTCGCTTGTTTTGGCCTTCTGCGTAGCCTCAACAAAACAATATTTTAGAGAACCATTTAAATAGCTACCAGTTGCCTCTCCTGATTCTTCTTGGCATTTGTTGTATTTACACGATACTCCCATCTGTTTTCCCATGGCAGACTCCACGTCTGGCAGGAGAACTACTCTACAGCCTCTTGGCAGACAAATCAATTTCCTTCACTTCCCACTTGAGTTAGAGATTTCCATCTTGCTGTCGCAGGGACTGGATCAGCGTGGGTTGGTCTCTCAGGTGATACCAGAGGATGCAATTTGAACAGTAAAGGCCCCACTGTGCAGGGAAACAAATGTTTCAGAGGAGCCACCCAAGGTAAAAAAAAAAAAAAAAAAAAAGTGAAAACTGAAAGGCAAGCCATGGCTGTCCCGGCCAGGGACAGCCCTCAGGATTTCGTCGCTGACCAGCGTTACCGATAAGCAGGGAGAAAAGGAGCTCGGCGCGTCTGACGGGGAAGTGCCCGTGGTGGCCAGCCTCCAAGGTGGCTCCCAGAGATGCTTCCCTCTCCCTCTCACACTGAGTCATGGCTGGCCCCCGGGACCAGCAGAACACCGTGGGAGTCTGTGACTTCTGAGGTGAGGTCCCAAGAGACGTCACGGCTTCGACCTTATTCTCGCGAATCACTTGCTCTGGGAGAAACCAGCTGCCATGTTGTGGGTTCCCGCTAACATCTCCGTGGAGACACCACGGGGAGGAACCGAGGCCTCCGCCATGGGACTGGGTCGCCCGCGAAGGGGATCCTCCAGCCCCAGTCGAGCCTTCAGATGACGCGGCCTCAGCTGACGTCTTGACCGAAACCGCGTGACAGATTCTCGGCCGGGACCACCCGGCGAAGCCGCTACCAGATTCTCTCCCCAGAAAAGCTGTGTGGGATAATACACACTTATCGTTGACCGAAGCCACTAAGTTTTGGGGCAATTTGTTATACAGCGACAGGTAACGGACACAGAGCCCCGGTTATTAAATTGCAAGACTTCATATGAATCCTAGATAAGTAAGATTGCCCATAAATCTTCGCAGATGTAGGAAAGCTAGAAGGGACAGCAAAGGAGGGATAAAGCGTGACGAAAAATAAACACTTTTGCTCTCTTTCAGTTTTAACGAGAATAGTCACTACGGAGAGCCCAGCCTCTCCTGGTATCGTGCTACTCATCTGCTCCCTTGCTGTTTTTCCCAGCCCGTCCCTACTGCAGGAACTTCGCATTTGCTGTTCCACCTGGAACAGTCTCCTCACATGGCGTTTTCTCCCCTGACCGTTCTTGTCACCCCCGCGCTCTCTCGCTCTCTGATGGTCCTCGCTGCCTCCGGGCTCCGTCTATTAGCTCAGTACAAGTCCTCAACCCTGAGGGGATCTCCACGGGGGCAGGGTCCTCACCTCTCCTGCTCACTGCCCTGGACCCTGCTTGGCAAGGCACCAGCTCCAGTACTTTGTATGCATTGTTTTCCTTAATCCTCCGAAGAGCCTGAGGGTCCGTCCCATAATTATCCCTTTTTACGGGGGAAAAGAATCTGAGGTTGGTCCTACAGCCAATAAACATTAGAGTAGGGACTCTGGTCTCCACCTGCCCACCTGGATGCTCAACCAGCACGCTGGGTTTTGAAGGGGCTGTTCCTGGAGAAATGCGTGTGCTGAGGAAATGAAGGCACTGTGGGGGCCGTTGTCTCTGGGGTTCACAGAGCAGGGTGTGGGGATAGAGGTGGGACGGGCTGGAATGATGGAAATTAAGAACCCGTGGCTGTTTTGTTGGCCTTTCTACAAATTTCATAATTCCTAATTCTACACATCAGAACTCCCTCAGCTTAAAAGACCGAAGATGTTTTTTTTATACACTGGACCCCAATAAATACAGTAGGTGTCAGTAAATGCACATTCATTCAGTCGTCCATTGATTAACTGCCTACTGTGTGCCAGACATGATTCAAGGCACAAGAGATACATCAATAACCAAGCAGACAAAACTTCCTGCCCTCATGTGCATTTCCTGTCTTACCTTTGAGTCTCTGAGTGAGGGAGAAGAGAAGGGCAAAACAATGAGTAACCAAATGAAACAAATCACCAGATAAAGGAAACAGAAACAGCTTGCAAAACCACTGTGGGTGAAGCAAGAGAGGCTCAGTGGTAGAAACGTCCAGCGGAAATCTCCTTTAGGTGATGTGATTAGGGAGGTTTGTACCATAGAGCTTTGACCTGGGAGATGGGGACCGGCAGTGCCAGCAGGCAGAAGGCCAGCATGTGCAAATGCCCTGAGGTGGCAAAGAGTTAGGCCCCCCCAGGGGTGTACTGGAGGTCAGCGTGATTAGGCTAAAGCCGGCAAGCCCAAGCTAGGCGGGAGAGGAGGCCAGACGCGTGGACAGACACAGATCACGTCAAGCCTCTGTAAGGACGAGGCAAGGACCTGGGATTTTCTTTCAAACGTCAAAGGATGCCATTGCAAAGTTTGGGGGTAGATACGATTTTCGTTTTCTTTTGAATTAACGGGCTTTCTTCTAGCAGTTTCAGGCTTATAGGAAAGTTGAACAGAAAGCCTAGAGTTCCGTATAACCCCACTCCCCCAACATAGGCACCTCGACCGTTAACGTCTTGCACTGGGGGGGGGGGGGTGCACCTGTTACAATTGATGAACCAACCCCGATGCATCATTGTTAACTCAAGACCACAGTACACGTCAGGGTTCGCTCTTGGTAGCGGACTTTCTACGGGTCCTGACAAGCGTGTAATGACCCGTATGCACCATTAGGGTACCACACAGCGTAGTTTCACTGTCCCCCCATCCCCTGTGTTCCACCTACCCACCTTTCTCCCCAAGCCCCGGGAACCGCTAATCTTAACGTCACCCTGTTTTGCCTTTTCCAAAATGTCGTGTCGTTGGGGTCTGACAGCAACTGACCTTTTCAGACTAACTTCTCTCACTTAGCAATAGGCATTCGAGGTCCCTCGCTGTCTCTTTGTGACTTGGTAGCTCAGTTCTTCTTCTTCTTTTTTTTTTTTGTAACGTTTATTTATTATTAAGAGACAGAGAACGAGCAGGGGAGGAGCAGAGAGAGAGGGCGACACAGAATCGGAAGCAGGCTCCGAGCTGTCACCACAGAGTCCGATGTGGGGCTCGATCTCACGAACCTCGAGATCATGACCTGAGCCGAAGTCGGACGCTCCACCGACTGAACCCCCCAGGCGCCCCGGTAGCTCAGTTCTTTTTTGCCGGATAGTATGCCATCGTCTGGCTGTACCAGCTTGCTTGTCCCTGTGACCATGCTGTGTGAGGCGTAGTGAGTTAGGGGACCGATCGATTGGTTGTCGCAGCTGTGAGGCAGGGGAGGAGGTGGGCTGGGCAGAGGGAGAAGCCCGCCTGTCCCCTAGGCGGCTGGTCCACACCCCTCGAGCCATCCCCTCGCTGGATACAGCCCCTGACCCATGGCGATCAGCCTGCGATCCCCGGATTCTCACGGCCTCTACCGACGGTGTCAGAAGCCCGACTTCACACGAGCCCCCGCGGAATGACAACACAATGAAAATACGAATACAAAGGGGGCTCTTTGTGATGAAACCGTCCTCGAAACCATTGCCACATTCGAAAATAAGCCTCAGTCAATTTTTCCGCGCTCGTTCCCAACCCACAATCGTGTCTTGCTGAAAACTCAGAAGACGAGACTTTGAAGATCCCTCTACGGCTCCGGAGGGGGAGTCAGAGTTGGGTTTGGTGACTGTGTGCGAGCGTGTTTTCAGACGGGCCGCCAGAAGTTCTGCATTGTTTCAGGATCCCTTCAAACACAGGCCATAAATCAAACTCGTCCAAGGAGCGCATCGGGGGAAGGCGCGACCCGGTGGGGGCTGCGCTCTTGGCGCTGAGCGGCTCTCATCCCAGGGCTTGAGATCAAGGGCGGCGGGCGGGGGCGGGCTCCCCCTGCTTCTCCATTGCTCAACCCACTTTGTCAGCTTGGGTGTCTGCCACCCAGGCCGGGACGCGGGGCAGGAATGGACGGATTCACAGACAGCTCACTCGGGAGACAGGAAGCAGGGAGGGGCCGCCTCAGACGTCAGGGTCCAGGCCCCTCAGCTGCGAAGAACCCGCTCCAGACAGACAGCGGGTCCCAGCCGAGCGGGGACCGGCTCCAGGGCAGGGAGGTGGCCTTAAGGAAGCGAGGGATCTTCTCTGAGCCTTGGCTCTCTGGTCTGTGACTAGGAATAATGACAGTGGTCCCTGCCTCCTGGCACTTGATTGTTCGGGAGGAGGGATTTTGTCTCCCCACCGCCCCCCGCCAAAGAGTTTTATTGAGATATATAATGAAGATACCATAAAATCCAGGGGCGCCTGGGTGGCTCAGCCGGTGGAGCGTCCGACTTCGGCTCAGGTCATGATCTCGCGGTCCGTGGGTTCGAGCCCCGCGTCGGGCTCTGGGCTGACCGCTCGGAACCTGGAGCCTGCCTCGGATTCTGTGTCTCCCTCTCTCTCTGCCCCTCCCCTGCTCGTGCTCTGTCTCTCTCTGTCTCTCAAAAATAAATAAACGTTAAAAAAAAATTTTAATAAATTAAAAAAAAAAGGACACCATAAAACTCATCCATTCTAAGCGTGTAGTTCAATGAGCTTTAGTACATTTGGGCAGTTGTGCAGACACCCAGTGCTCACTCCCACATGCTTGGGGCGCGATCACTATGTCTGCGGGTACATTTTGAAAGTGTCTAGAATTTGCAGTGTCTTCTTTCAGGTAGGACCATTTGCACCGTAGCTCCTAGGTTTGTGCAGTGTGCAACCTTGTTTGCGTGCCTCCGTCACTGTCAGTAATTTGTCCCTAAAAATCCTATTTTCTCAAAAATAAAAAAATAAAATAAAATCGTGTTTTCTGCGGAAAATGATCAGGATGCAATAGAAAAGGGCAGGCGACAGATTTAGGTTTGGGGTTAATTTTGTGTACTTTTCTGCATCCTGTAAGATACACACGGTAAGATACCACAATATTTATAATGAATGACTTAGGCGGTTGGAGGATGAACGTAACGCATTCAAGTCTCCTCTTCCTTTTTTGAAATAGGTGGATTGACTCCTATGGGGACACAGGCGAAACAAACAAAGAAACAAAGAAAACAAACAAACAAAAACCCACAAAACTCTGAGGATCCTCACCTCGCTTTTTGTGGAGAAAAACAGGAAATAATAAATAAAATAGCCCCCGCCTCTGTTCTGCACACGTAAACGTGCACACACACGCAAGCACCCTGTACTAAGGCAGGCTTTTTCACAAGATGACTTATCGTGTTTGGCGAAATGAGACTCTGCGAGACAAATCTAATTTGTCCACTTGTGTTAAATGTTCTCCCATTTATGGATTCTCCCAGACAAGACCAAGGACAAAAGCCTTCGTCGTTCTTCACAAGTCACCTCTCCATTAGGAGGAAATTAGCAACTGTCTCATGATAAACTGTCTGCATTTGGCATACTTTCATTAAAACCAGTAGGCCATCCAATGAATAAATTCCTATTTCTTTTTTTATTATTTAAATATCGGTTTCAGGAGTAGAATTCAGGGGTTCACCACTGACATCCAACACCCAGTGCTCATCACAAGCGCCCTCCTTAATGCCCGGCGCCCATCCAGCCCATCCCCCACCTCCCTCCCTCCATCAACCCTCAATTTGTTCTCTATCCTTGAGTCTCTTGGTGTTTGTTTTGCTTCCCTCTTTTCTCTCCCCTCCCCTTCCTCTATGCTCCTCTGTTGTGTTTCTTAAACTCCACATATGAGTGAAATTATACAAAAATACTGATTTCTGAACTGTCTCAAAGGCCATCATTATCTCCTGTTAGGGTATTCCTATCTGTGACTTTCTGGGGCAATTCTTCAAGGGCTATTCTCTATTCATCAACAACTATTTTTCAAGTCCGTCGGGAAAGCTCTCTTTACACAGAATATGGAATAGTATCCCTCAGTCAGGAAACTGGTCATTTAAAAAAAAAAAAAAGAATAAGAAGCTTCAGTTCCCCCAAAGTTCCCTTTTTTATTAAATAAAATTAGTGACATAATAGCAAAAGAAATGCAATGCTAATTGTAATTAAATGCAGTGGATGTTAAAATGTGAGAACGTACACACGAACGTCAACCACATGAAATATAACATTAGCGGTGTTATTCCCGCTAGCCCTCCTGCTTAATTGGCTGTTTTCTTAAGTAGGGACCGTTAAAAAACACCATCACGGGGACGCCTGGGTGGCTCAGCTGATGAAGCATCCGACTTCAGCTCAGGTCATGATCTCTCAGCTCGTGAGTTCGAGCCCCACATCAGCCTCTGTGCTGACAGCTCGGAGCCTGGAGCCTGCTTCGGATCCTCTCTCTCTCTCTCTCTCTCTCTCAAAAATAAAATAAACATTAAAAAAATAAAAAACTCACTGTCACATAGAGTTTAATATCATAAATTGTCATTCAGGCTCTGTGGATGCTTGGGGAGATTGTATCTTCCGAGAACTTTCTAGAACAGTGGTTTCTCCACAGGTGGCGGTTTTGTTCCCCAGGAACACTCATCTGTAGATGATTTGGGGTTGTCGTGGGGTGGGGTGGGGGGTGAGGAGAGGTTTCTGCTGGCATCTCGTGGGTGGAGGCCAGGGAGGCCTGTTGGATGACCTCTAGCGCTCAGCGCGACCCCACAAAGAACCTTTGTGTGGCCCAGAGGTCAAAGCGCTGAGGTTGAGAAGCCATGTTGTCGAAGAGATAGAAATTAATATTGCAAAAAACAGTAAAATATTCGCAGTTTGACCGCCAGAATGCCGATTTCCTGGAAAACAAAACTTTCTCCTCTTGAAAAGTACCAAAATGACAACCGGCCTGTTTGGGGGGAGGGTCAAGTATGCTTTGGGGACGCATCTCAGCACCGCTCGTGAATCTGATGGGGACCCCGGCTTCGTCCGAGTCCTCAAAATTCAGAAACAAAGACAACCTCATTCTCTTCTCACCTCACCTCTCCTTCGGCCCCCAAACCAAGAACAGCTGTGTTTTCTTGGGGCCAAACCACACACGTGCAGCTGACACGGTGACCTGTGGTCTCATCCCTTCACCTGCGGGCTTGTGACTCAGGTCCAACAAGAGACCCCCCCCCCCCGCCCCCAAATGCCTCTGGTTATGTCTGGGAGGCAGGCTAAGGATGCTGTTGAGTTTTTCTTTCTAGTTATCTGCATTTCCGAAACTGACTGCCACGGACGTGTTACTTGTTAAAAAGAAAACGAAAAGAAAGCTGTTTGTTGACATAAACCCATCCCTGCCTCTGACGGCCTCAGAGCCCTCCAAGGACCGTCTCCGCCGACACAAGAAAGAAACGCCATAAAAACTTGTCCCCGGCTGGGTCCCAGGGGGCTAGTCTCCTTTTCACAGGCGACAAGGTTAGAATGGGGACACTTTCAAGTTCAGCTGTGAAAGGCAAAGGCCCAGTGACAACTTGGGCTTTGCCTCCAAGTCATAAACTAGGGAAAATCCAAAGACGGTTGCCATGGAGACGATGCTTGGGACCCGCTCCCTGACAGACCTCAGACCTAGGCGATGCCTCGGTTAGCCGACCCAGGGGCGTTTCACAACACCTTACAACGCAGGTCTCGTGGACCCCGCTGACAGCCGAGGACCCCCGGACTCAGGGCGGAAGGGATGTGTCATCGGGCTTTGAGGACAAAAGGGCCTTTTCTAAAGTGTTCTCAAGACGTTGAACACATCAGGAAGCCCAGGGTGGGTCCTCGTTCCCACCTTTTCTACGAGAACTCAGTCCAGCCTGAGCCTCTCATGGGGCCCCAGCCCCAGACGCACCTCCTGAGCCAGAACCCCCGGGGGGGCCTGAGGACACGCACAAGTGAACGAGCCCCGCAGGTGATGTTGACGTGGGCTCAAGTCTGAGACCCCCCCCACACACACACCTCACCCTGTCTCCAATACTTCTAGTGTGTTTTCCTTTCCAGCCCAAATTTCCTGGACCTGTGATGTATGTGTGCCTCAGTTTCCCTGCCTGTGAAACGGGGGTGACAACATCCACCCTGGAGAATCCCTGCAAGAACACGGTAGATGATCACATATCCTCCACTCTGATGGGGCCTGGCCCACGGTTAAGGGTTCCTCACGAATCAACGCGGCTGCTTTAATATTGCTGTTCTAGGAGCTTCCTCCGGGGAATGAAAGACCAGCTTCCAAAGGGGCTGATGCACAGACTGTCCTCTCAGCCCCTCTCCTTCCCTCCTGTCCCTTCTCTCTCCCCAGGCAGGGAGAGAGAGTCTCTTTCAAGCAGGACTCAGGTCCCCTGCGCGGGTCTGCCCCGGGCCATCTCAGCCCAGCTCCCGGCCCCCGTCCGTCCCCTTCCTGCCCGCCTTCAGGTAGTTCTTAAAAAACAAAAACAAAAACAAAGCATCCTTCCCAGTAGGGACAACCCAGGCGCCTCTGGAGGAATGAGCCGGTGTGGTGGATCCATACAGGGGAACAGCGTTCAGCCCGGAAAAGGAAGGACGTTCTGTTCACGTGCTGCAACGTGGCTCAAGCTGGTGGCGAAACAAGCCAGCCGCGGAAGGACAGACAGTGCATGATTCCCCTTGTAGGACATCCCGAGAGAAGCCGGCTTCACGGGCACAGAAAGTAGAGGGTGGGTGCCAGGGCCTGGGGTGGGAATGGGGAACGTTGGTTCCCGTGGGGCAAGACAACGGAGAATTCGGGAGATTGCACAGCAACGTGAATGTGCTTAACGCTAACCAACTGTCCGCTTAGAGACAGTTAAGGGGCACCTGCGGGGCTCAGTCGGTTGAGCGTCCGACTTCGGCTCGGGTCATGATCTCACGGCTCGTGGGTTCGGGCCCCGCATCGGGCTCTGTGCCGACAGCTCGGAGCCTGGAGCCTGCTTCGGCTTCTGTGTCTCCCTCTCTCTCTCTGCCCCTCCCCTGCTGGCTCCCTGTCTCTCTCTCTCTCTCTCTCTCAAAAATAAATAAGCATTAAAAATTAAAAAAAAAAAAAAAAGAAAGAAAGAAACAGTTAAGATGGTTGGGGCGCCTGGGTGACTCAGTCTTGATTTCAGCTCAGGTCATGATCTTGAGTTTCGTGGGTTCGAGCCCCCAGTTGGGCTCTGTGCTGACAGTGTGGAGCCTGCTTGGGATTCTCTCTCCCTCTCCCTCTCCCTCGCTGCCTCCCCTCCCCACCCCCTGCCGCTCACGCACGTACTCCCTCTCTCTCTCAAAATAAATAAACTTAAAAAAAATCGTTACGATGGTTAAAATTTATATGTCACGTACGTTACCTCAAATAAATGTAAAACTGAAAACAAAACCAAACTTCCCACCAGATGCAAACCCATGGCCGACAGCAAAGGACCTCACCGCTCCTGGCAGACGTATGGGCATATGTGGGGGTCCTAGGACGGACCCTCATTTCCCCAACAGACACTGCTCTCCCGGGGGCAACCTGGGGCCCCTGCAGGGAGTGGGGACACAGTGACGTTTCTGCAGGGGCAGAGGAAGCCCCTGTGTGGGTGGATCTAGACGTGGGGCTGAAACCAGCTCCCCGGGAGGAAAGGGGAGCCACAGATGGGGAAAGAGAGGCGGAGAAAGTCAGACGGTCCAAGTGGGTGGGATCGAGCCTGTTTGGGCCCGTTTCAGGGTTGGCCTGGGACTCACGGGGTTCCCAGGACATGGGACTCTCGGTGCAAAAATGCGCAGGAAAGTCTCAGCCACACCAGGACGGATGGGTCACCTTCCTTGGTGAAAGTCACGGTGCTTTCCCAGAGAGAGGTGGCTTACAGCCGGTCCCGACCTGCCTCTCTCCACTGCCCTGGAAGAGGTTGTCCAGCCCCAGCCTGTGGGAATTCCCACGTGGGGGTAAAGCTGTGTCTCCTAATTTCTGCTCTCTTGAAAACCCTCTCTGTGATCTGTGCGCCGCCTTGGGCTCTGTCCCCGTCACTTCTTAACAGAGCTCATTTAAACCCACTCTGAGGAACTTTAACGAATTTAGCCTTGCCCGTGAAGACAAGTAGATAATTGTTGGATGAAAATAGAAACATCTGTACAGCGGCTCCATTGTTTCCCCTCCCCCCAGAGGGGGCTGCCCCACACTTAGGGGCCCCAGTGAAAGTTCCCCCCCACCAGCATCCCCCCCGCCCCCCCAGCAGCCAAAGGGCCCAGCGAGGGGGTAACATGACACTATGATCATGGGAATCAGCTCATAAGCTGGAAGCTGGTGGGATGAAAGTGAGGTCCAGAGGGTCCCGGCAGGGGGGGTCTGGGAGGGCCTCGAGGGTGTTGGGTGGGGGTGAGGCAGGGAGCAGGAAGGGAGAAAAGGCAGGAGGGTGGAGGGCCCCGGAAATCCCAGGCAAGCGGGGGGGGGGGGGGCCCAGCTTCCTCAGATGAAGTCAGAACGACGAGGGAGGCTGGGAATCTGTTCCTGAGCTGGGGAGGGGACGGACGGAGGGGGTTTCCTTACCCGACAAGCACTTCCCTTCCGACGGGCTCTCAGAAGGGCCCTGATCTCTTTCAGTGGTGGGGCCGGCCAGGCGATTGCAAATAGCGCCCAGGAGGGAATGAGTTGGAAGGGGGTGGGCTTGGGGGTGCCTTCGTGGGTAGTCTGGGGGGGAGGATTCCCCCTTCTCCCCCGCCAGGGGACTGCCATTTGAACTGAGGCTTGAAGGATGGTGAGTGGGTCCGGTTAGAGCCGAGGGGTGGGAGGATGGGCCGCCGTCCAGGCTCAGGGTCCTCTGTCCACGAGACAGAGGCACAGGAAGAAGGCCGTGAGCAGCGAGGAGGGAGAGAAGGAGGGTGGGGCCAGGCAGAGGGGAGTCCGGGGTGCTGACAGAACCGCCACACGGTTCAAATGATCCAGAGCGAACTTAAAGTGCCGACCCCTGGGGAAGCTTGGGAGGAACTTCAAAGCCGAGCCCACAGAGCGTTTACAGCACGCGTGGGGTTTTCCTGAGCACCGGCCCCTGCGATCGGCTTGTCTGTCCACGAACCTGGTTCTGGGAACAGGCCCCTAGGGTTGTGCCAGCTCAGGAGGGTGATTTTGATTAAGGACACCGGGAGCCCTTGGAGGAGGCAGAAAGGCAGGGGCAGGACCTGACTTGATGTAAACCAGGAGAGCTTCCTGGAGGCTGGGGCTTTTGCAGGGTGAGAGGCAACAGTAAGCTTGACTTTGACCTTGAACCTGCTGACAGGTGGGCAGGCCGGTGTGCAACCAACCACATCCAGAGACGCTTGAGGGTGGAACCCCTCTCCACACAGCATTCCGGGGGCCCCAGGGTTCCACAGGGTCCACTTTGGGAAACCTAGAATTGGCACACCTGTGCTAAGAAACCCCTTAAAGGCCACTATTCTCTCGTGTCAGAAGGGGGGAAACTGAGGCCCAGACGGGGGCCGGAGGTCAGCTGAGGGCACACAAACGTACGTGACAGAGGCAAGAGCAGGGCGGTTGCCCTCTGGGCCCCCACTTGGAGTCCTTTCCTGAGCCCAAAGCCAGCGCCCACAGAGCAGGTGCGGACACAGAGCCTGGAAACCGGCCAGGTGGCCCCAAATGTCACAGTGGCGAGGCCATGAGCTCAGATGGGGGGAAGGGGAGGGGGTCATGGAGCATCTGAGCCTCGGGACCTCTGAGAACAGACAGATGTGCGTGTTCCGCTCGGAAAGAGGCTCCAGCCCTTTTCTTCAGAGTGAGCCTGGTGTGTAATTTAAATCTTATTAAATCATGAATCTGGGTCAGTGGTAATTTATAGATTACCTTCATTAACTGGATAAAAATAATCACCAACTCAACAGTGAGTCATAACAGCAATTTAAAAAAAAAAAAAAAAAGGGCACAGCTTAGCACTGGTTGGGGTGTGAGGACATGTCTCCAATTATTTCCCGAAGATTCTGGAGATTGGCAAAAATCAACATGCACTTGGCCCGAGACAACTCCCCACCCCCCACCCCCGCTGTCTTTCCCCCCTTAATTTTTAAACCCTTTAGGAGCAGTGTAATCCATATGTTTCGAATTTGCTTATGTTTAAATCATCAAAACAGTGTTTCTAAAACAGCATTTGATGTCCACGAACCCTTTTCCCATCTTTTTTTTTTTCAAGGCCTTTGGTCTTTGAACCAGGATGCCGTCTGGGGCGGAGAGGAGAACGGGCTGTTCCCGGTAAGAATGCTGAATGGGTTTCCTCTCCCACCTTCCCACCTGCCTTCCTGCCCTGGGGGTCGGCCAGGGTCCCAGGGCCTGCTCCCCCTTGGGAAGGTGGCCCCAGAGCGGCTGGTCTCCATGGAAACGTCCACTAGGCTCCTGTCCGCTGGGGAAGAAAGGCAGCCTGAGCTTATGAGGCACCTACTAAGTGCCCAGCGTGGTCCTGAGGATTATCGACTCAGTGAGGCAGGTGCCCTTATCATCCCTGGTTTTTTAAATTGGGAAACCGGGGCCAAGAGAGATCAAGCCCGTCAGCACAAAGCCAGAGGGTGGCCCAGATCGGGATCAGAGGTCTTAAACATTTGAGGGAAGGTATCTGAAGCTGAGACTTTATTAAAACTGCCAAATGGATTGGGATAAAGGACGTAAATATTCTGGAGGGTATTAAGCTCTCCACACACAGCGGATTAATGTCACCGCGATGACTGGCATGCCCCGCCCCCTCTCCCTCCTTCCTCCTGCCCTGTATTTATGGATTTAAATTGCTTTCCTATGACTTTTTCTTGGTGTTTTCTTTCAGCCTTTTTTTTCCTACATTTACTTCCACACGATCGTAACCATTCCACACATACAATTTCATATCCTCCTTTAGCCTCTTCGCCTCTGCACGGAGAATGTTTTCACACCATCGGATGCTCCCTGAGTGCCCTTCGTGGGCACACCTCCCTCACACCCGGACGTGCGTCGCTCTGCCCCTTTGGGCGAATACAGGCTCGTTTCCACGTCTTGGCTGCCGTCGTATGACCCGTGCCCCACGAACATCTCTGTGCCCAGAACCCGAGCGATGGTTTTGGGCCTCAGTCTGGAACCTGACTCAGGACCCCTGGGGACACGTTTTGGATTGCTAGAAGAATAAACATCGTTAACCAAAAATCTATGGAGCCCGTACCAGGTGGCAGGCCCCCAGCGAGTTCTTGCCCTTGTTACTTCATTTAATCGTGCCCACGACACGGTGTAGATATGGCTGGAATCCCCAGTCGGCAGATGAGGAAACCGAGGCTCCGGGCAGAGGTCACCCTACGGCAGTGTGAGCCGTACTGCCCGCACCGTCTTAGCTGGGACGCTGTGTCCATCTCCCGAGGCTGCCGTAGGAAATTGCCAGGTGCTCGGTGGCTTGAAACAACGGACGTTTTTCTCTCTCACGGTTCTGGAGACCGGAAGTCGAAAAGCAAGATGTTGGCAGCTTTGGCACTTTCTGGAGACTCCGAGGGAGACTCGGGCGGGTGCCTCCCTCCGGCCGCTGGTGGCTGAGGGCTCCCTGAGTCGGAGACATGTGCCCCCGCTCTCTGCCTCCATCACCACCTGGCCCTCCCCTCCGTGTCTCTGCTTTTTCTCCTCTCCTGTCTTGTGTAAAGATACTCGTGTCCAGATTTAGGGCCGCTCTAATCGAGGATGATCTCTTCTCGGGATCCTTCCCATAATGGCATCTGCAAAGACCCTTCCACATAAATCCTGCTCCGAGGTTCCAGATGGATGTGTCTTCTGGGAGGTACCATTCAACCCACCAAAGCTGCATCGTTCCACAGGGGGTCCTATCGGAGAAGCGGACCCCACGATGCAATTGACCCACCACTTACCCTGTGGCTTTCCTCCCGCGGATGTGCAAGGACTCGTGTGATCTCTCCTGTCCATCTGAGTGCTGGTTAAAGAGCAAGTCCCACTCAGCCACCTAGAAAGATGTGACCTTGACAAGCCACATAACCTCTTTGATCTTGATTTCCCTGCCTGTAAAACAGGGTAATAATAGATCCCACCTGCCAGGGTTGTTGGGAGGGTTTACCTGAGTTAATAAAAGTAAGGCATTCACAGAAAGGCCTGGCACACAGGAGGGACTCAAACAATGCCAGCTCTGACTCTGAAATATGGACAACAGACAGAGGGTTGCCGGAAGGGTTGTGGGAGGGGGGATGGGCCGAATGGGGAAGGGGCACTGAGGAATCTACTCCTGAAATCATTGTTGCACTAGAGGCTAACTAACTTGGATGTAAATTTAAAAATAAATAAATAAATACATACATTTTTTAAAAGGCTAGCTCTGGTCTAGGGTATTTACTAACTCAACATACATTTGTTGAGCGCCTGCCGTGTGTTGAACATTATCCTCTGCCAAGAAATGCAGAAGAGAGTCAAACAAAGTCGCTGCCCTCAAGGACCTTCCACTCCAGGGCGGGAGACGGGAAATAGCCAAACAGTGTGCGATGCGATGTCTGGGAGCACTGAGTCCAGTAAAGGAAAAGGAGAGAGGGTACGAGGTGGAGAGTGCTGGATGGGGGTGGCATTTTCGGCGGTGTGGGCGAGGAGGGCCACTCAGGAGGTGAAATTTGAGCAGAAACTGGAAGGAAGGAAGGAAGGAAGGAAGGAAGGAAGGAAGGGAAGGTGGGAGGGAGGGAGGGAAGGAAGGAAGGAAAGAAGGAAGGAAGGCAAGGTGTGTGCATGCATGCACAAAATAAATAGATAAACTTTAAAAAATAAAGAAACTTTAAAACTTTAAAACTTTAAAAAATAAAGAAAATGAGACTCCTCCTCACATCATGTGCTAAAATGTACTCATCATGAACCAAAGATTAAAATGTTACGTAACTAAGTAAGCAAATAAATAAGTGAAAGGACTGGGCAAGTAGATACCAATGAACATTTTATGATCTTAGGGATGGACAGAACCTTTTGAGGTTTGCAGATTGAAACAAAAGAACAGTTCTGACTGCCTAAAAATGGAAATTAAAAAAACTGTGAACAGCACATAGAATATTATAAACAGGTTGAAAGGGAACAAAACTGGTAAAAATACGAAAAATGCAACATACGGTATAGAGCCTTAATATATAAAGAGCAATCGCGATTCAGTAAGAAAAAATGTCAAATATACCAATAGGCTATACATCGGTCGCTATCCAAACAAAAAATGCGAACGACAAAGAAACATAAGCCCACTTCATCTGGTTCGGTGCTTTCCACATTGTAGCTGCTCGGTGAAATGGTTGTTTGATCCTGAACGTGTCATGAGTCACATGATAAGAGCTCACTAAGCCCTAACTCGGGGACCACAGAGTCAGGACAAGCCGAGAACTCGGCTCTGTCCTCAGGTCAGCAGAAAGCCAGTGTAGTCACGGCGGCCACCGGGGAAGATCCTCCCACTTGTGAACTGTGTGACTTTGGCCGCGTGCCTCAACCTTCCCTTTGCCTGATAAGCTAAGTGAGGATAAACGAGGGCAGTGTTCATACCTGGTCAAGTACGTGCCGGGCATTAGCACAGCAACGACAGGTGCCCCTTAAATAGTAAAACAGAAGCCTGAGGCAGGCACAGTAAGCGGGGAGGCGAGCCGAGTCGGGGGGAAACACCTAACTGCCCGGGGAGGGTGTCTGGCGTCGGCACTTGTCGAGCTCAGCCTGGAGGGAGGGGTCGCTTTCCGAGCTGAGGTTGTTCCGGGAAGAGAAAGCAGGCAAGGTCCAGACTCTCCGGGGTGCAAGTGAACGCAAAATAGTTTCAGCCCGTGTTTTCTCACGGTGAAGCCCTGCCATTACTTAGGAGCCTTGGTGGCACGAGGCCGGCCTTCCCAGCTCGTTTTCAGGACGATTCGACATCAGGTGGCTCGCCACTGACTGACATCTGGAACCAGATCATCCTTCTTTTCCTTCTTCTTTTTTTTTTTTTTTCTTTTTGGGAAGCGAACTCTACCCCTAACGTGGGTCTCGAATCCGTGACCCCGAGATCAGGAGCCACGTGCTCTGCCGACTGAGCCCGCCAGGCCCCCTCCCGCCCCCACCGCCCGGATCATATTCTTTATCATGGGAGAGGGAGGCTGGCTTGTGCATCGCAGACATGTAGCGGCATCCCCGGCCTCTCCCCAGCTGCCGGGAACACCCAGTTTTGATCATCAAAAAGGTCTCCAGACGTTGCCAAGTGTCCCCCGGGGCGCGAACTCGCTTCCCTAGGAACCGCTGCTCTGGGTCAGTGCGGGGCTTTCTGGGAACAGCCCAGGCTGGCAGGGAAGTCCCCTCTCCACCAGAGAAAATATATACACTCCACCGGGCGCTCACGGGCCAGATTCCAGCCTTGGGTGTGTTTTGTTTGATCCGGGAGACATGTTAAATCTCCTTGATGAGCTGACAACAGAGTCTTAAAACTCAGGACCTTGCAGGTAAAACCCCAGCTTTCTGGCTTCGCCTGAAAAATGGGACTGTCCGGTCACCCAGGGCGCCCATCCCAACACGCAGCCACTGGGGACCGCAGGGCTGCACCTGTGCCCTTCGGACGGGCGTGGCTTCCCGCTTGGCACAGGCCCCCCCCACTCCCAACTGTCCCCCCCCTTCTGAGGACTCTCCACCTGCCCCCTTGCATTTTCACGGCCCTGCCGGTGTTCGAATTTGGAACTTGGTCTAATGTGCCTGCACACGCGCACACACGCGCACACACGCACACACACCCAGGTACGAATGTTCTCACGCACCCACACGCATGCCTGCACATCCACAGGCACGCGCATTCACACATGGGCGTATGCACACATCCCCCAGACACACACGAGCTCACGCACCCACACACGCGGGAGGCCGGATTGATCGATGGGAAGCCGGGCGCTCAAAACGGCCGCCAGTGTTTATTACGGCGATGAGTGTGGGCCAGGCCGCTTCTGGCTTCTGTAAGCGTCAACTGGTGACAATATGTGCTCTACAGAAGGCAGATGTCAAAGCGGACGGGGCAGCCGATGGCCGCCCGCGTGCCGAGACCACCCAGGGTCAGGGCTCAGGCTGGCCGGGACTCTGGCCACCGCGGTGCTTCCGCGGCCTCTGGCGAGACAGCCGCGGAGTAGAGAAAGTGACCCCCGGCCAGACGTGGGGCCCCTGGGGCCCAGGCCAGCCCCGGAGGAGCCCCGGGGGCCTGCCCGCTCCTCCGTTCTGCCCTCTGGAAGGTCCTCAGGCCCCACTCCAGCCCCCGTGAGGCCACAGGCTCAGACGGCCCGATCTCCTCCCCGCTGTTTGAACAGTGATAACCGCACGCTGAGGTCCGAGTAGGTGCCAGACATTTTCTGTTCGTTTCAAAGACGCCGCCTTGCTGAATGTTTGCCGTAAGCTCGTAAAGGTGGCTTGTTATCCCAAATTCGCTCCAAAGGTTGTATCAACAGCTGACACTTACTGACCGCCAAGAATGCGCTGAGTGCAATGCTGAGCTCCCAGCACATCCCGCCAATTGATCTTTGCCACAATCTTATGAAGGAGGGTCTATGATTCCTACTTTATAATTCAAGAAATCAAAGCTCAGACGATCTCTTTCTTCTCCTCCCCCGTGTTCCCCTGCTCCTCCTCCTCTCCCCCTCCCATCTTCCCCCTCCTCCCCTCCCCCTCTCCCTCCTCCCCCTCCCCCCTCCTCCCCATCTTCCCCTTCTTCCCCTCATGCCCTCATCCCCCTCCTCCCCTCACCCCCTCTCCCCCTCCTCCTCATCCCCCTCCCCCTCCCCCTCCTCCCCATCTTCCCCTTCTTCCCCTCATGCCCTCCTCCTCCTCCTCCCCTCACCCTTTCTTCCCCCTCCTCCCCCTCCTCCTCTTTCTCCTTCTCCCCCTGTCTCCCCACAGTCACTCTGCAGCCTGAGCTTGACTGAGCCCCTATATATGCCAGGCCCTTTGTCAGGCACTTGGCTGCCACCACCTCAGTCAACGTCCCCTCCCCCAAGCCCTGTTGTCTGGCCGTTGTCACAGATTCACAGATGAAGGAACCAAGGCCGGGCCTCAGCAATTGGAGGGACTGTCCACCCCGATGGCCTCGGGAGATGCGCATTTTCACCAACATGACATGCACAGCATAGGCCGAACCTGAGCCGACCCCAGAAGCCCCCGGTGCCCGGCAGCCAGGAGCACCTGGCAGAGGGTCACCGGGCCTCCGGGAGGCCTCTCCCCTGTGACACAGCCTTGGATTCCCGGAACTTCTGCCTGGGAAGTCGCCGTGGGTCTCTTTATAAGGTGCTAAAACTCGCCTTGCCACTTCTAATCTGTGAAATGGGGCCTGGAAAACTGGGCAGCGACAGGAAGAGAGACCGTATGCCCAGCAATCGAGAGAAATAGGCAGAAATAGCGACACACGGTGACGTTTGTTATGTTAACGACGTGGGGCGCTTTACATGGCTCGATGCGTCCCGAAACAGAAATTGCCGGGAGTTACTGTTCGCCGTCCTTCCTTCGCCTCTCCGGGCGCTGCTGAGACCGACCTGGGTGGAGCCAGGCGTCCTCACCGCCTCTCCTTCTTTCCTGTTCCCACAAACCCCTAGCGGCTTGGCTAAAGCCAGAAGGCAGCCCAGAGGAACCAGACCCTAGAACAATCCAGACGTGGGTTCAGACCCCAGCCTCCCCTCCTACTCCCTCGTGAACGTAGAGAATGATTTGGCCTCCTGAGTCCTGAGTGTCCTCGGCTGGAACGTGAGTGTAGGATCACGGGGGGGGGTGAAAAAGACTGAGTTCACGCCTGCTGGGAAGCCATGTCCGCTATCCCAAAGACGGGCGCGTCCCATTCTCCACCGTCTACGTCTTTCCTCCGGACCTGGAGGTTGGCAGAAGCCCGTTAGCTTATCATTGAAACGAACAGCGCAAACCAGAGTTTTAGACTCTAAAACAACGCCCGGCTGAACTCAGGAAACGTTGCCCTCGAAGGGAACAGCGTGCAGAGAAAACTCGGGAGCCTGACTTGATTCCTAATTGAGGCCGAGTTTTCTCAGCCTGGTAGATACGCATCAAATAATTATAGCTCAACTGCTGTAATTTAGCACCTGGGCTCTGGTGGAAGTAGTTTTTTAACGCGTCACCCGGGCTGTTTGATGTTTGATTTATGCCTGGATGTCAAGGTACTAGACGCCGTGTTCCTAAGGAGGCTGCCAGGGCTGAGCGAGGAGGCCGGTGTGCGGGAGACTCAAGGTTCCTTAGCGACAGGGTGACCGGCCCTCCCAGTCGCCGGAGCCGAGCATTCCCCGGGATGCTGGACCTTCGGCACGAAACCGGGAAAGTTCCGGGCAAACCCGGATGACAGGCCACTCAACCTACCACAGACGTATTCTGGCCTGCCTCCAAACAAAGAAAACCACATTTGTAATGAGGGCAGCAATGCATCCTGCTTAAAAAAATATTTCTCGGGGCGCCTGGGTGGCTCAGTCGGTTAAGCGGCCGACTTCGGCTCAGGTCACGATCTCGCGGTCCGTGGGTTCGAGCCCCGCGTCGGGCTCTGTGCTGACAGCTCGGAGCCTGGAGCCTGCTTTGGATTCTGTGTCTCCCTCTCTCTCTGCCCCTCCCCTGTTCATGCTCTGTCTCTCTCTGTCTCAAAAATAAATAAACGTTAAAAAAAAAAATTTAAAAAAATAAAAAAAAAAAGATATTTCTCCTGTAGCTAGGGATGGTCATGTGAGACAGGTGTGGCCAATGAGAAGGGAGTAGAAGTCTCAACTAGGGCTTCCAGAGAAGTTCCTTAAAGGGGCTCATTCGACAGGCACCTGTCCCTTTTAGCCTTCCACCTGTCTGTGTCCTCCCTGCCTGGGATGTGCGTAGGATGGCTGGGGCGGCCGCCTCCATCTTGCAGCCGTGAGGTGAGCCTGAGGACCGAGCCCTGATTTTAGGACGGCAGGACAGAAAGCAAGGAGCTCGGACCGGCCCCAGACGTTTTCTTTTCCATAAGAAAGAAGGAAACCTCACATTTCTCTGAGCCACTCTTTTACAGGCATCCGTTAACAGCAGCCGGATCAGTAAAGTGGGCAAGCATCCTGGTTTCCCCGAGGTGGCCCCATCTTTACCTCTGAAAGCCCCCCATCCCAGGCAAAGCAGGGTAGTCGGTCATCCGAGAATGAGATTACTAATGGACGCGGCTAGGATTTGGGGGCTCGGGAGGTCGGCCTTCACGCGGGGGGAGGTTTCTGGAGAAAAGATGATCCCAGAGGAGGCCCACGGGTGTGACAGAACAGTATAGCTTCCTCTGTCCTCAGCAAAGGGCCAGAGGGACAAGCCAGGGAGAGCACACTTCGGCCTGCACGGGCACGAAAGCAAAACTTATGAGCGGACCCTGGTCCGCACAGCACAGTATTAGTACGACGGGCCCCCCGAGTAGGGCGTAAGAGCTCTGGCTTCCCTCCTCGGCACATGTGAGCACCTGTCTCGTGCCAAGCCGTGCTCGGGTCTGGGAACTGAACGGGATTTAGAAAAAGCCAAAGGTTCCTGCCCTCTCGGGAAATACGGCGACTGAAGGATCAACGAGTGAATAAATACCTAATCATACTTTGTGACGGTGGTCCTGAAGGAAAGGATAGAGAAGAAGCGGGGAGTGGGGGCCCCCACTAAGATGGAGAGCGCAGGGAAGCCCCCCTCCCAGACGAGAGCAGGCCAACGGAGATGGGAGGAGTCTGTGAACGGGGCTCTGGGCAGAGCGACTGGCACAGGCAAAGGCCCGGGGGCAGGAAGCCGCTTTCAGAGTCCACGCGGCTGGCGCTACGAGGGGGGGGGGGTGGGGGCATGAGGTTGGACGGGGCCAGCGGGGGCGGCGTCCCGCCCGACGTGAAGGTCTGGCCTTGAATTACCGCTGTGCCGCTTTAGCAGCTGTGTGGCCGTGGGTAAGTGACTGAACCACTCTGAGCCTCGATTTTCTTACTCGCGAAAGGGAATCACTGCAGGTGGGGTTTTAGGTGACGAAAGGAAGCTAAGAACTGCTTGGCCTGCGGAGGAAATGGTACCCGTTGTTACCGTCAGCCCCTGGGGTCCAACTGGCTTCCCAGATGATCACCGTTTTCGCCAGCGACACGGAGGAATAAAACGGCCCGGCCCCGGACGCAGCCTTGCCAAAGGAAGAGAGCTTCCGCGCAAAGAACCTTTTAGAAACACGGGAGTTCGTTTCTCCAGCCCTGCTCCCCCCACCCTGCTCGGCCCAAACCGTGGGAGGCAATAGCTGAGCAGGTGATTACGGCTGTGGAGACAAAGGGTGGACATTGTCTCGTTTCTGCAGTGTCTGCCCCGCCCCCTCATGACTCACCTCCGCGGCAGCAAGTGACAGATTTTCCACCAGTCATCAAACGAGCACGGGGAGTGGCCAGGCTGTCATGCGGCTGATGGCTTTGACATCCCCGATGCCCGGCCCCACGCTGCACCTTCCGGCTCTCCCAGACACGACCTGAGGGCCGAGCGGCCTCCCCGCGGGAGCAAGAAGTCACAGATTTATTCCTTATTTTTTTAAAGAGAGAGAGAGAGGGCCGTCTGGGTGGCTCAGTCGGTTAAGCGTCGGCTTCGGCTCAGGTCGTCATCTCACGGTTCTGTGGGTTCGAGCCCCGCGTGGGGCTCTGGGCCGACCGCTCGGAGCCTGGAGCCTGCTTGGGAGTCTGTCTCCTTCTCTCTCTGCCCCTCCCCACTTGTGCTCTCTCTGTCTCTCAAAAATAAATAAATGTAAAGAATAAAAATTAAAAGAGAGAGAGAGAGAACGCAAGCGGGGGGGCAGAGAGAGAGAGACAGACAGAGAGAATCTCAAGCAGGCTCTATGCTCAGCACGGAGCCTGACGTGGGGCTCGATCCCACGACCCTGGGATCACGACCTGAGCCGAAACCAAGAGTCTGGACGCCCAACCAACCGAGCCACCCAAGTGCCCCTCTCGCATTTTACGTATAGTGTCTGCTGGGCTGTGTGCAACCACGACAAAAGTCCAGAATAAGCGATGAGCCAAAATACTCTTTAACGCTTTCTCCGTAAAGGACTTTATTAAACATCTCTGAAAGGACGCGTGTTGCTTTTGCGTCCGGAGGCTAGATCCTGCTTTCTGGGGGACAAGAGGCTGGGGGAGGGCCTGCGTGGGGACCTCTCTGGTCAACCCCAAGATAGTGACCCCACCGACCCTCAGAACTCACTATTCCTGTCCCTGGCCCTCCACCCCACTCTCCTCGTGTCCCCTCTGAGCTCCTGCAGATGGCTTCTGTCTTAGGTCGGGGTCCCCAGAAGCAGAGCCTGACCTGAGAATTCAGGGGGCACACGACCCACTCAGGACGCCTGCCCGGGGAAGAGAAGGATCAGGACGACAGGTAGCGGGTCCTGGGCGGGAAGAGAAGTGAGGTGTGATTTTAGGGGGGCCCGGGGAGGGTGGTTTCGGGGTGACTTTGGCCTGACCCCGCAGGGAACTCTGGAGGGTACGTCGCACCAGGAGGTTTACCTGACCTGGGGCCAGGGGACCAGGCTTTCGTAAGGCCCACCAGACCCCCTCTGGCTAAGGGCCGTGCTGCGTGTCCACACTCCTCTTACTTCCGGACCTATTCACTCTCATCTCAAGTAGGTCACAGGCCCCGGCTTGCCAGGTGCACACCAGACACGCTCGTTTTGTCCACCCCAGAGCCTAGCGGGCCCCCAGCCCCCAGCCCGCAGTGGCCGAGTACAGGAATGAGCCACCGAGGGGCTTAACCCCGTGACAACTGGCTGCGGACCATCTCTGTGTTGGGATGCCCCTCCCCCCCCGCCCCGCCCAAGCCTGCCTGACCCCACTAAGCTCTTGTCACACCTTCCCACTCTCCGTCCGTTCCACAGCTGGACCACGATGGCCGTGGGGGCCACCAGCCCTCACTCACATCCTCCAGCACCGTGGTTCGCTAAGCGGGTCCCCGACCAGCAACAGCCATCAGCCCTGCCGGGGAACTTGTTAGAAATGGAAACTCTCGGCCTCAACCCAGACTAAAGAATCAGAAACCCTGGGCGTGGGTTCAGCAGTCCAAGCTTTAACCAGCCCCCAGGGATTAAGGACCATGGCTCCAGGATGGTCGTCATCAGAGCCCCGCACGGGGCGAGGGACAAAGAGGGCGCGCAGTCAGACTATTGCGGCTGAGGCATCTGCACGGTACGTGTTGGGGGCAATGGCCCCGTGTGGACCCTGCCTTTCTGCGTTTCTTCAAGGCCACGGCCCATCCCCCTCCTTCGCTCGGTCACCCATTCATTCATCCTGTGCTTTCTAACCTCACACTCCGTGCCAGGATCTGTCCTGGGTGCCGGGGACACAGCATGAACAACACCAGGTCCGGTTCTAGGTGTTCCGGTCACAGAACAGACTTCGGAGGACAAGCAGAAACCCACTCAAGCCAGCTCAAGTGAGAGGGGGGGTTGTGGCAGGAACACACAAGACCCTCAGAGACGCCGAGGGTAAGAAGCACCCTAGGATTCCGGAATTGGGGCTGGGTGCCTGGAGCCAGCGTCCTGGCCCGAGCCCCAGAGCAAAGGCTCTCAGCTCTGCCAGGGTCTCCCTGGGACCCCAGTTCTTCCTCCACTGCATCCTGCCAGCACGGGGTCCCGGCTTTGCCCTCAAACAGTCCCCTCCAGAGGTCACAAAACGCACATTGTGGTTCTGGACAAGCACGGAAGAGGAAGGGCCACCTCTTGTGTGCATGTCTTTCTAAAATTTTTTTAACGTTTATTTATTTTTGAGAGAGAGACAGACAGAGCATGAGTGGGGGAGGGGCAGAGAGAGAGGGAGACACAGAATCGGAAGCAGGCTCCAGGCTTCGAGCCATCAGCACAGATCCCAATGCAGGGCTCGAACTCACGGACCGCGAGATCGTGACCTGAGCCGAAGTCGGACGCTTAACCAACTGAGCCACCCAGGCACCCCGTGTGCGTCTTTCTAGCAGCGTGCAAGGTTTTCCGGGAGCCCGGAGGCTCGATGGCAGGATCGGACCACACGCCCGCTCCTTAACCAGGTTGCAAGGACAGCAGGACCCAGGACCCACGCCACAGGCCTATCCTGTTTCTCCCAGCGCTTCCCAAAGCCCCACACTTACCACCTGGACTGTCCCTCCAAAGGCCTCGTCCTGCCTTCCGTCTGCCCTCACCTGCATCCATCTAGAAATAGCTACAGAAGATACAAGAGTATCATTTTCTACATGCCACTCCCCTGCTCAAGAACCAATGATGACTCCCTATTACTCGCTGCATCCAATTGTAACACCCTTGTCTAGTGACCCTCAGACACCCCGGTCTAGTGTCAATGACTCCTGACACATCCTAACCTCTACCGTTTGGTCAAATCAGACGATTCCTGCCTAGCGTCCAAACACCATGCCAACTCCTACTACCTCCTTGACTTTTCTCAAGTCTGCTGCCAGTTGAAATGCCCTCTCCCCTTTTCTATCTAATAAAGACCTACCCGTACTTCAGATATGGTTATAGGAGGTGCTGGATACAGGGCCAGCAGCTGGGTACGACCCGAGGACAACAGAGGAGACTTTGGGGCACATGACTTGGGTTCAAGTCCTGTTTCTACCAGGATTGTGTGAGCTTCACATGGCCACAGCCTACCTGTCAGTGTTCTCATATTTAAAATAGCAAGAGCAACAACAAAAAAATTAAAATAAAATAAAAAATAAAATAGCAACATAAGACATATCTCATGGTGCTGCCTTGACAGTTAAGAAGGCAAAATACACAAGGCAGCTGGGTGGCTCAGTCGGTCAAGCAGCCGACTTCGGCTCAGGTCATGATCTTGCAGTTCATGGGTTCGAGCCCTGCAGCAGGCTCTGTGCTGATGGCTCAGAGCCTGGAGCTTGCTTTGCATTCTGTGTCTCCCTCTCTCTCTGCCCCTCCCTTGCTCATGCCCTGTCTCTCTCTCTCTCTCCTAAAAATAAATAAACATTTTATTTATTTATTTATTTATTTTAATTTTTTTTAACATTTATTTATTTTGAGACAGAGAGAGACAGAGCATGAACAGGGGAGGGGCAGAGAGAGAGGGAGACACAGAATCTGAAACAGGCTCCAGGCTCTGAGCCGTCAGCACAGAGCCCGACGCGGGGCTCGAACTCACGGACCGTGAGATCGTGACCTGAGCCAAAGTCAGTTGCTCAACCGACTAAGCCACCCAGGCGCCCCATAAACATTAAAAAAAAAACTTTTTAAAATAAAAAATAGAAAGGCTCTCTGTCAGTTATAAATGCATGAGGAAATGAAAAATAATAGCAAAGTCATAGTTATTTAATCCACTGTAATTCAAAATGCTGGAAATAGTACGAAATAAAACGTTTCATTTCTTTGTACAACAAACGTTCAGTACCACACGTTGGAGGGTCATCAATCACACTTCGTTCTAAGTTTGGAAAGGCTTCCGATACTTTGCTCTTAGTGTTTTCAATGTCACGAACTCCCTGAGATTCCTAAATGTGAAGTCTTTGATGGTGTCACTTCCTCCGGGACGCCTCCCTCCTTGTCACAAACACTTCCCTCGTTTCTTGACACGTTTGTCCCCACGAAGTTCCTCCGGCAGCACATCGAGAGCCTCTCCGGCAGTGGCCGTGGCGACCGCCTGTCCCATAACTGCATTGACGTCCGATGTGCGTTTCACTCCCGGGGTCAACTTTCATTTCTTGGCTGTACTTTTAAGTTAGTTGGACGGTGCCCTCCTTTGACGGGTCAGTTGCATAAAATGCTACGTGGGTTTTCCACTGGGAGGCAAGGAGGCGACGCGGCCACATGCTTTGCTGTCTGTGTGTGGACCGCACACAGATGCGCAGAAACCAGTCGCCGACAGACCGAGGAAGGGACGAGAAGGGTCCCCGGGGGGGGGGGGGGGGGGTGCGCCACGGCTCCCTGCGTGGCGATCTGTGGCCTGAAGGGCCGCAGTGAAGTTTGTACTGCACGCCATTACTCACAGTGAATATACGGTGATAACCCAGAATTGAATCGTGTTGTTGGGAGACTGGTGTGGGTTAACTAAAACATGGTAACGGAAATCCGTGCGTAGCAGAGCCATGCAGAGCCAGGGATTTTCCCAAAAGAGCTCACGAAGAAAGACCCCTTCCAGAAGCAGATCAGTCAGTGAAGGCTCCGTTTTCTGCTCTGCCTGTCCACACTCTGCCCTGACTCCAAGGCCATCCAAGCCCTGCCTCCTCCAGGAAGGCCCCCTGGCCTTTTCGATGACGTCTCCTTCCTCATAGTTCTACAACTACTTCCATTGAGAAGCGTCTGGTGTTCTCGAGGGTGGGCTCACTTTTCTTCGATCCCCCCCCCCCCCCCCGACTCAACACACACCTCGTCTGGAGCGTAGGGCAAGGCGGGTGCCGCACACCTGAGGGGCTTCTCTAGATCGCACACGGATGGACGATTTCTTTCTTGTAACTTCTTGATTTTTATGGCTGGCTTCCGTGCATGGAAACGGACACCGATTTCCCACCTACAGGGCTGATCGAGAGGTTCTTCTCAAATGAACGCATTTGCCTGAGAAGAGGGAGTCAATCATTGCTACGGGTTGTATTGGGAATACACCAAAATTTGGTGCGTGAATCACCCCGTGACGTCGTCACCCAGCTGTGTGTCGGCAGGCTCTGACTCAAGGTTCGTGCGCGCCAGGGGGAGGGCACAACCCAGCGCGTGGATTTATCAGGACTCGCATGGCGAGGAATAGAAACCCAAGTCGAATTCCCCAGGAAGGAGGAAATTAAAAGTGTGTGTGTCGCGGGGGCTGGTGAGGGAGGCCAGGAGTGTATTTGTTGTTGACTCAAATAGCTGAAATGTCGAGTGGCCGCCCTGGCTTGGTGTAATCCCATTCCTGAGATGTGGTCTCCCTCCCTGGCTCCGCTCGACAGCCCTTGGCTTTTTTTACCCTTAGTCAGTCTCCCCCACTGCGGAGGCTCCTGACAGTTCCAGGCTTAACTTCCATACCGTGTGTTGTCTCCCAAATATCCGTTCCTCCGACTTCCTTGCAAACAGATCTCTGAGTTTACCTCGATTTCCCATGTGCCCGACTATAAATATCAACCTGCCCAGACTTACTGGCAATTAGGGGTGCCATGTGACCTAGCTGACCGGTAAGATATAAGGAGACATCTATAAGGTGGGACCACAGGAAAGCTTTCTTTTATGCAGATTAAAATGGGGATAGAATTTAACAACTGCCTTTCCCCTTCGCTCTTCCTTTTCTTTATCCCTAGGGTACGGATGCAATCGCTGGAGGTCTGGCAGCCATATTGCAATCGTGAGTATAAGAGATGCTTGGGAAGGATGGAAGAGGAGGAAGCCAGTAGGGGCCTGGGCCCTTGATGGGTTTCTTTGATGTAGTTTCACCAGCCTAGACTGCTGACCTCCAGTGGGAATGAGAAAAATAAACACTCCTTAGTTAATCCACTGTGGTTTCTGTGCGTGCAGCCAAAAGAATTCAAAAGAGAACGTCCTCTTCCCAAGAGTCCCAGCCAAAATTCCAGGGCGGTTATTCATCAGATCACCTTAAACTGCCCCAGGGCATACATCCACCCTTAAACCAATTGTTGCAGCCAAGGGTGTGGAGGGTGCTAATTGGCCAGACCAGGGATACAAGCTCACTCTGGGGTATGGTCAGCCCCACTGGGTCCCCCTGGAAAAGTGGAGAGCTCATCCTGAGATGGAAGTGACGGATGAATGCCAGGCCAAGGCCAAGGAGCTGCTCCAGGACAGAGCAGGGGGCAACTTGAGTTCTAGAAAGTTCTTCGGTGTCACATAGCCTCCTGATGCAGGCCCCACGTTCTCAATGATTTCTCCCCCAGCCCCGCCACTGGGGGTTTCTTCCTGGCTCTTCCTTCTCCCCAGATCCTGGAATATGGCCGCATGGCCCTACTTTCTTCTTTCCTCTGTTCCCCTCTTCCCTTAGCAGACCTACACGCACGACCCTCGTCCTTTATTTTGTCAAGTAAGCCCACTGTCCATCACCACCCTGAAACGGACCTCCAGCCCATCTTGGTTTATACCGAAAAATGTACGAGAGTTTCCTTTCCAACCAAACGGGCTCTACTACGGGTCTCCACACCTGGGAACCGGCAGAAGCTTTGACAAGAAAGTTCCTTCCTCTTGTCCATCGGTATCTTCCATCAGTCTTGGGCTGACCCCTCTCCCATCAGCCTCTAGAAGCAGAGGGGACGAGGTATCACAGCAGCAAAAAGTAGTCTGGGAGCCATACCGTTTCGCTTTTAGTCCTGATCTTAACAGCTGTCAGGGCAATACATTTGCCAGTGAGCACATAATAAGGACATCCAGTCAAATGTGAGTTCCAGATAAATAACGAGGAACTCCAGATTGCCTGTGTCCTGTATCTCTTCTGGCAGAGTTCTGGAAAGTGCTTCAGTGTCACAGGGGCTCCTTCCCAGATCTGGAAATGTAGCCGAATGGAGTGAATTCCCAATCTGGTGAAGTGATGTGATGTCACGGTCCCCGGCACATAGTAGGTGCTCAGGACGGTCTTGATAATGCTGCCACAACCAGAGTAAGTCCTGGGAGGTTGTGGGTCGGTTTTCTCTCCTTTCCAGGTACACAAAATGGTTCATTCAGCATATATTGCTTGACGCCTTGGGTGGTTTTCGTAAGGAACGGGGACCATAGCCTCCTGCCCGGCGAGAACTTAGGGAGACGATCATAAAATAGTAGGTGAAAGGCTACCAGCCCATTTTTCCAGTTACCAGCATAGAACAACCAGCCCCTATAGGACCCTGCCCGTGACGACAGGACCAGAATTATCACGTCACTGGGCATGAGGAGGCAGGAAAGAATGTGGGGGGAACAAGCACAGGAGACCCAGATTCCACACATAATGAGCTCCTTGGCCTTGGGCAAATCGTTTCAACCTCTATGGTCCTCAGTGTTCTCATCTGTCAAACGGGGATAAACGGGGGTTGCTCAGCCGGTCAAGCAGCTCAGACAGCAGAAATGAAGATTGCCCCAGAGGGTAGAGGTGAAAGCATTTTGGAAAATAAATGTGCTGACCGCGTCCCTTACCATCGGTCCCCTGTGAGAGGGGTGGGCAGAAACCCCGTGGCCTCTGAGGAGTTGGAACCGTCATCTGCTTCAAGAATCTCTAACCTTGACCACGTAAGATTCGGGAACTTACCAAGAGAGGCACCGCTGTTTGCCCCAGAGCCCCGCACCCTGCCTGGCGGGGCGGAACAGGGGAATGATACATAATAACAGCAAGGATTCAGGGGCAGAGCAGCCAGAAGCATCCAGAGCCTTCGGGATCACCTGTTCCGAGGCTGCGGGTCTGCTCTGGGAGAAACGGAAACCCAGAGCGGGTTGCGTGCTTATTCACGATGGTCCAGTTTGCTACGAAGAGCTGTCCGAGCAGCATCCTGGTGCCCGGAAGGCAGCACGGCTTCAGAAGCGGAATCATAATCACGGTGGTCCTAACAGCCGGCTTTTCACCGGGGTGGACCGGGTGGCTGGCGTGCTGGGCCGAGCTTGACATGGATGATGTCCTTTAACCCTCAAATCCCACTTCGAGGAAGGACCCGTTACTGTCCTCACTTTCCAGGCGAGGAGACAGAAGCCCAGAGGGCGGACACAGTCACTTGCCCCAGGCCGTCCCACTGGAAAGCCGTGCTTGAGACCCAGAACCCCCCTGTTTTGCACCTGTTCTCGGCTCCTCCTTCCTCCTGGAGCCAGGAGGCCACGCGGGGTCATGACTCCACCCTTTGTCACCAGGTGCCTCCAGCTGGATGGGACCCTCTGCGTCTCTATCCCCTCGCCTGTACGGCTGGACCACAGAAATGCTCCCAGAGCAAAAGCATCCCTCAAGCATGGGACCACAGCGGGACGCGCTGGGATGAAACCCCAGTTTCGCCATTTTCCTGCTGTGTGACTTCAGGCGTGTGACTTGATCTCTCTGAGCGTCTCTCTCCCCCCCTGTAGAAATACAGACCATAATGAGAGCCCACCCCAGGAACTCTCCTGAGGACTCAGCGAGATGCTGCCGTAGCTAACGCACGAGCCTTGTTACCAGAAGGCCAACTGGGCAGTGCAACCAGCTCACAAAATAGGAGACAAGATACTGCCTTCAGCCCCCTCTCATCTTTCCAGGCTTCTCAGCCAAAGCTCTTTCCTTACGGCATCCTGCCTCCCCCGAGGGGGACACAATTCCCATCCACCTCTTCTATTCAGTCTGTGGACGTACAATGTGCATTTCTGCACAAAAGCACATGTCCCCCCATGGCGAACTCGCTGGGCGTCTTCGTTACAATTGCTACAGGGAAAGCTGACAGTCAGATCTGCCTTGGTACGCTCAGAATACAGAATTTTTTTAGTTATTAAAAAAAAAAAAAAAAGAGAGAGCATATCTATGCTCTTCCATCAACCAGGTAATTTTAATTGTTTAAGAGCAAAGCAAAATAGCCTCGAAATGCAGCACCACGGAATCGGAAGGCTTTTAATCTGGATTCGTTGTAATTCCTATGGAAACAATGTTCTCCATTCCAGCCCGGCTTTCTTCTAATTAGCACCGAATAACAAAAGTATAACAGTAGCACCTCTCCTCCCAACTTCTCTAACAGCCTGTCAGAGGCAGAACAGTGTGAAAAACAGCTCGGTTTATGAGCGACTTTGTCATTTTTTTTTTTTTTTCTGTTTAGAATAAAATGCACCCACCGGGGTGGGGAGGGAAAAAGGCCCCGAGGATGTCACTCAAGGAAAATGGGCCGAGGGTGGAAGCTGGGAGGCTGGAGGGTAGGAAGGGATCCACAGGAGGCAAGGGAAGGGTTTTACTGACTCTATCAGAAAATCCCGACTAGCTGTGTGGCCTCGAGCCGGGTACCTGCGTTCTGGGGTAACAGAAGAACGACGGAATCTCAGGGTTAGCAAATAGCAGACCCGAGGCCCCAGCTCGGCCCCGTCTGGCTTCAAAGTGGATGCCATCACCACCTCCAGTCATGCCTTCTCACGCTGGGGAGACGGGAGGCCACCCGGCAATGGCAGGTGTGGCCAGGAGGCTGAGAAACGGGGCCCCACGCAGATGTCTCTGTTGCCCTGGGTTCCTCGGGGACTAGCACGGCCTTAAACATCATTCATTCATTCATTCATTCGGGGCACCTGGGAGGCCCAGTCGGTTGGGTGTCTGACTGTTGGTTTCAGCTCGAGGCACACGAGAGCCCATTTCCTGGTGGCCTCGGTTGGGCCGCTTGGGCCGGGCCTGGCAGAAACCCCAACTCGAACCGGTGTGGGTAAAGAGGGGATTTATTGGCTTATGCAAAAATATAAATCAATCAATCAATCAATCAATCAAACTCCAGAGGTGGAGATGGCTTTAGGGGTACTCCACCAGGAACAGGCTGCTTCTCCCCTTCCCTCAGCTCTGCTTTACTCCCCATCAGCTGCCCCGCCCCCCCAAAGCCACCAGCAGCCTGCAACATCAGGTTCAAGAAGCTAAGAGCCAGGCTCTGAAAAGGCCCCGCAAAAATCCACATGGTCTCCCCTTGGCTCCATTCGGGTCACATGGGGCTCCGTGAGCCAATCCGGTGCCTGGAGGAACGTGATCCTCGGATTGGCCAAGCCTAGGGCCGGGCTCCGCTCCGTGCCCCCCGGGCCCCAGGAGGGATGCTCCTCGGGGAGCTGGGGTTTGGCGGCTGCACAGCTCGGAATGGATTCAGGCGCTCACCTGCCCGGGGAAGCCTAGTGTCGTTGAAGCCTCTAAACAATGACACGGGGCCAGACACCATGACCCCGTTTTGCACAGAAAAAAAAAGAAGTTTCCAAGAATGTAAATGGTTTTTCTGAGATAATATGGCGAAGAAGAAACCAGAGAGAGTTATTCTCACCTGTTTTTTCCCCCAGCCAGTGGGTCTCAAGGAAGATGGGGGGGTCAGGGGTGGCTACTGTCTTCCAGGTAGGATTGCCGTACTTGGCAAAAAAATACACAGGATGCTCAGTTATGTTCGAATTTCAGATACGCAAAAAATAATTTCTCGGCGTGTTCCAAAGAGTACACAAGATGCAGTATAGGTAAAAGTTGCTTATCTGAATCTCAAATTTCACCAGGCGTGGCAACTCTACCCTCCTCCCCAGGGGATATTCAGCAATTTCTAGAAACATTTTCTATTGTCGTGACTTGGGAGGTGGTGGGAGAGTGGGTTGTACTGTTGGCTTCTAGTAGGTAGAGGTCAGGGATGTGGCTACCTGTCCTGTAACGTCCGGGGCGGCCACACAGCAAAAGATCCTCCTGCCCATATCGTCAACAGTCCTGAGACGGAAAAAGACCCTGCCCTAAGTGAGACGGCGGCCTTCCATCCCTAGCATTGACCGTGTAGAAGCAGCCGGCAAAGTAGCAACTCTTGGACAACCTGGGCGGACCCACAAGGGCGCGTGCATTTGTGTGAACACTGCCCACGGCCAGCAACCAACGAGCCTGAGGAACGAAGGCGTCACAGTCGCAGGCATAAGCCTCACCGTGAGTGCAAACCTCGGCTTCCCTGTTTGGGATCCAATTTGGAAGCGTGCAGAAGTCAGCCAGAAGGTGCGAACCGGGGGGTTGGCATCCACATCCAGCAGACACAGAGAAATACGACCTGCTAATACTCATTGGAGAAAGGAGAACACCGAAAGAAAATTAGAAAAAAAAAAAAATCGTGCTTTCTCTATTTGTTGTCAGAATCTCTAAGAGACGGCTCTGAAAATGAATCACCGTTTGCGAAGGGACGTGCCCCAGCCTCTCCCTCCTGCATTCATCACAAGCCCCTGTTGTCAGCATAGATGTGCTGTGCCTTGTCCCAGGGCCGGGCCAGACAGGGAAGGTGGCAGGTCACCATGGCCCGCTCCTCCCCTCCCCGCCCAACCCACCTGGCCAGCTCTGCTTCGGGGAAGAACAAGGGAGCCGACCTCTCAGGCAAGGCTGGCTTCACCCCTCTTGAGGGCTGGAGAAATAGTTATCACGTCTCCGATCAGACCTACTAATTTTGCCCCACGTTTCACAATGCACAAAAGCCTCGTGTTGTAACCGGGCGGGACTGTGGCATCACAGATCGTGGCCACAGCGTTTCAACCCGCCAACCATCCAGGGCCATCCCCGGGTTGTTAAATGAACTTTTATTACTTTGGGGTTTGGGCTTTTTTTGTTTTGTTTCGGTTTGTTTTGTGTTGGGTTGTGTCTGAGGAGGGAGGGGACGGAGAGACACGTTGGCTGTGTGTGCGTGCGTGTGTGTGTGTGTGTGTGTGTGTGTGTGTTTCATCGATGTAGCTTCGTCTTTGAAGTTTAAGAGCAGTTGTAAATTCCTTGAAGTCCGTCCTACTTCCTTTTATATTAGCATGTTAACAAGCTTTGGAAAACTGACAGAGCTTACAGGAAAACACAGCTGGGTTGATCCTTCCAGCCTGGGTTTTAATTCAAACCAGAGCTCAGCCTTGCTCTGTGGCCGGGCTGGTGTTTACAAATGCAGCAGGAAGAGCCCACTGCACGGGGATGAAGCCATCAACTGTGGGTGCTTCCTCTAGACGCAGCCCCAGTTGGAATTAATTAAGAAAGGAAATGCCACAATGCTCTAAATTACTTCTCCACCAGAAACCTCCGCATCAGATGAAATTCAACAATAAAAATGGAAGAAGGGAAAAAGGGGGAAAAAAAAACCCACCTCCCAGAAATGGGTTTCATGTGAATTCAGGTCTTCGTTGGCGAAGGCGACCGAGGAGATCCGCTCCCCGCTCCCCGCGAGCGGATCGTGTGACGTTTCCCGCCGGCCAGAAAGGAGCAGGGGCTGAGTACACTGTGGTGGGAGGGAGTCAAGGCGTGAAGTCTTCATTGCGCAGCAAGTCCGAAGGAAAGATGGTCTTGTCTGAAGGTCACTGTTCCTTGCTGACCTGGCAAGGGGGACTTTTAAGAAAGACACGTGGCGGGGCGCCTGGGTGGCGCAGTCAGTTAAGCGGCCGACTTCGGCTCAGGTCATGATCTCGCAGTCCGTGAGTTCAAGCCCCGTGTCGGGCTCTGTGCTGACGGCTCAGAGCCTGGAGCCTGTTTCGGATTCTGTGTCTCCCTCTCTCTCTGCCCCTCCCCTGTACGTGCTCTGTCTCTCTCTGTCTCTCTCTCTCTTTCTCAAAAATAAATAACATAAAAAAAAAAAAAGGAAAGGAGAAAAGGTCCCCTTCCCTCCCAATAACGGCCCATCCACCCTGTGCCACCACGTTCCCATTCTGCTGCTGGCTGTTCCCCCGACAGGAAATGATGTCCAGGGCACCTCCCACACATAGAAGGGGCCTAAGGGCAACACGGTTGATTTTTATTTTGATGGGATTTCAGGAAAAATAAATAAGTAAAACGTAAACACTGATGATGAACATATACTTTCCATACGGCCCGAACTTAGCCAACATGTGGTGAGTTTTCACACACCCTTCGACTTTCTGATTGTTACCAAAATGCCACGTGCACCTGGTTATGGGACCAAAATATCCCGCCAGAAATATAAACAATGGCAGTGGAGATTCAAGCTCATTGGAACCATCTTGTTGAACAGGGACCGCATTTGGGGAGACCGAGAGGGGAGGTCACGTTCAGGCGAGCAGCGCCCGTCATCAGGTCTCTACTGTGACGAGTCAGGGGTGGGCGGTTAACCCGGGGCCCCAGTCACACAGGTCTGGATTCGACCCCAACGTTCCTTCAGCGGCTGGGTGACATGTGATCTTCTCTGCCTGGGCCTCACATTTCAAAGGGCGGCAGAGACAGAACCTACTTCAGAGGACTGTTATTTTGAAGACTATGTCAGGGCACATGTGGAATCGTCCCCAGGGCCGGCCACCGAGTGAGCACCCAGTAAATGGGAGCCACTGCCAGGCAAGCCAGTCGGACAGCCGGACAGTCACGGAATCCACAGACGCTCATCAAGATCGAACATTCTAGAAGTAAGACCGTCTTGATGTCCCCAGAAACCTGGAGGGGATTCTAATTTTTCCGTGCTGTTGACTCTGCATTCTGAATTGAGAGGTTAATTTCAAGCCTATGTATGCGAGATGAAGTTAGAGTAAGTTACCTGAACTTCCCTTGCCTCCTCCTGCCCACCACAGAGTTAACCTTTCACCGTGTGTGTGTGTGTGTGTGTGTGTGTGTGCGTGTTTGAAATATCTTCACTGAACTTTGTATTACAAAAGTCTTGCCCGCGCACAGTAAAAATCTCAAAACATTAACAGAACTGGGAACGATTCCCTCCCACTCCGTGCCTTAGCCCCAAACTCAACATGACCACTTCTGGGGGGTGCGATGGGCATCTTTTCAGACTCTGTTCATCCTTCCGTGAACACACAATCACGTATCTTGAATTATCCATAAACTTCTACGTCATTTTCTGGAACAGACATCATTTTTTTTTTAGGACAGGTTTAGATTTACAGAAAAGTCGCAAGGGTAGTACGGAGATACGCCCCCCACGTAGCTGCTTTTGTTGTTCTTGTTAGCGACTAACTGATGAGCCATTATTGATACGTTGATTTTTAAACAGCCACAAAATGTCCTAGTGTTGGGAAGTATAATCATTTCTTTAATCGGCTGAGGGTTGGGGCGCCTTGGGAGGGCTCAGTCGGTTCAGCGTCCGACTCTGGCTCAGGTCACGATCTCACGGATCGTGAGTTCAAGCCCCTCATCAGGCTCTGTGCGGACAGCTCAGAGCCCGGAGCCTGCTTCGGCTTCTGTGTCTCCCTCTCTCTCTGCCCCTCCCCCATTCACGCGCTGTCTCTCTCTCTCTCAAAAATAAATAAACATTAAAAAAAATCAGCTGAGGGTTAATTGAGGTAACGCGTGGATACAGAACGGACACACGTATACGAAACCAAGCCCAGACGCATCCTCGTGCTCAGTGTCTCAGAGGTTTTCTGCGATAGGATTCCCGAAAGTCAGTGCTGAGCTGGAAGGGTAAGCTCGCTTTAAGTTCTGCCAAACTGCCATCAGAGAAGGGGTTCCCGTTCATCCAGCCTCCAACAGATGTCAGTTTGCCACGTGTTCCCCGACAGCATTCGTTGTCTCTTTCATCTCTGTTCGTGTCATGGGAGGAAATAAATCATATTGCTGAGTCTGTGGCTTTCCCGGAATTCCAGTACTCGGGCTGGAACCCCCAAGTCTCATTTCAGAAAAGAGTGAATTGTTGGACCCAGTGCTCACCGCTGAGTATCTGAAAGACACGGGGAAACCTTGAGAGTTAAAATCAACTTGCGTTTTTTATTTTTAATTTTTTTTAGCGTTTATTTATTTTTGAGAGAGAGAGAGTACGAGCAGGGGAGGGGCAGAGAGAGAGAGGGAGACACAGAATCGGAAGCAGGCTCCAGGCTCCGAGCTGTCAGCACAGAGCCCGTCGCGGGGCTCGAACTCACGAACCGTGAGATCGTGACCTGAGCCGAAGTCGGCTGCTTCACCGACTGAGCCACCCGGGGGCCCCTCAAATTGCATCTTTTATCTAAGACTTCGAAAGCACCAAATCTCTCTTCCTGAGCGTTCCTGCCTTTCTCAGGGGAACACGTGTCTGTTGCAGGCGGGACATGTTTGATCTTTTCTTGGTTATATCCCCCTTCATCTGAGCTCGTCGCCACCTTCGGAATTCGCTCCCGTCCGAAAGGTTTGTGCCTTTGAAATGCAGGCCTGTCCCTCATGTGGAGAGACCTGGTTTTCCACGCGTGCGGCCTCATCTCTGTTCCAAAACTTATACAAATCACGGGGAACCAGCCCTTTCAAACTTGAAGATCTGACAACTATTTACAGGCTGAATGGGAGCCAAGCTACATCCACTTTTAAATGTTTATAGCGGCTCAACAGCTGCTCCAAAGCAAAGGCAACGTGGGCACCCTGGGGGCCAGAGCCCAGAGACCGCCAGCCTGGACGCCCCCTGCCCCCACTGCTCGACGCATGGTGCCGTGGGCCGCCCACACTGAATTCTCTGCCGCCCCCCGGGCCGGGCCTCCGTCGACGGTCTCCGGGACGACGCCTTAGCCGCGAATAACGCCCACCACCCCCTCTGCCCTTCTGCGCTGTTTTTCTTTATAGCCCTTACTGAATTCGACGTCTCATATGGAACCTGTTCGCCGGTTTAGTTGATTATCGTCGGTGTCCCTGCCAGAATGCAAGGGCCCCTGGCTCTGGTCGCACCTGCCTCCCCGATGCCTAGAGCAGTGCCTGGCACACGATGAATACATGCCTCCCTCCAAACCGTTCTCCTGGCTGCTGCTGGCATCATGTTGCCCGAATGCAAAACTGACCCCGAGGTCTCCCACTCACTGATGCCTCCCTGTTGCCCCGAGGGTGCATTTCCCGCTCCGGAGCCAGAGTCTCGGGGTCCTGTGGGACCGGACCCTGGCTACATCTTCGGGTCCTCACCCCTGCACGCGCCCCACACGCTGGGGGCGAGTTGGGTTGTTTGAAGGCGAAGCACCTCCGGCTGCCCCACCTCCACACCGCGTCCCTGACTGACCCCAACTTCTGCACGGTCACCCTGCGGAGGCCAGGGAGGGGAGCACCTGCTCCGGGAAGCCCTCCCCTCAGCCCTCTCCAGCCGGTCAGGGGCCGCGGGGGCCAGGCTCCTCCCGTTCGTGCTCTGGGACAAACACGGGAGAAGCACCGGCAGGCGGAGACGGGGAGTTAGAACTGGGCTCCGCTGGTCTCAAAACACCTTGGAAAGTTCTCCGAGCCCCTGTCTCCTCCTCTGCAAAATGGGACTAACGATCTCTTCCTCGTGGGATGATGAAGATTAATGTGGGGTGTTTTTTTTTGTTTTTTTTTTCAGGTGCCTCTTTCAAAACAGTCAACACGTATGGACTCATGTTCCAGAAGGAGAACTAATTCAAGCCCGGACCCACGTCCTGGCGCTGAGCTAGGCAACGTTTCGGCTGCCGGCACCCAGCACCCCACTCTCCACGGTTTGGTGACAGACCCCACCGCGTAACAGGTGACTCAGGCCGGACCACGCACAGTGGCTTATTTCGTGGGCTCACCGTTGGCTGCGAGACGTGCCTGTGATCCAAGCAGAGCCACGAGGATTCCTCCCATGGGAGACAGGGGCTGGCCCAGAGCGGTGCAGCGCTGGTGATGGAAGGCTGGGATCCGGGCTGGGATCCGGGCTGGGATCCGGGCTGGGATCCGGGCTGGGAGGCAGTCATCTGGGGAGGAGGCCGGGAGGAGGGAGAGGCTGGCGGCGGGGGCCCCGCTTCGCTTCTGCTCTAACCTGTTTTTGAACTTCACAGGAAAGGTGCCCGTCTTCTGAGCCAGTCCCTTTAGTAAACCGGGCTCTTTTAGGTTCACGACACGCGTGGCCGAGAAAGCCCCAAACCCCTCTCGTTGTAAGAAAGCCGCTCTGAGACTCAGTGTTCCCATCCTTAAAGCGGGCGTTGGTTCTCAGCTGTAAATGCAGGCGTGTAAAGGTTCCTGGGTAGAGCTTGGGAGCACGCGATGCCCCGTCTCCGCGGGTTCACTTAAAATTGGTATTAGTTTACTATTTTTATGCCGAGACCGCAGAAGCTTACAACGTGATGTTCCAGACCTGCTTTGTGGAAGGAAGAGAACGGTAATGCTTTTCTCCCGCCCCCACAATTCCGTGGCACCGTGACACGTCAGAAACTTCGAGTTCGTTACTCGGACTGCAGCCTGGGTTGCCTTTTTGCTTTGTACCCCGCATTGCCGCTGACTGCGGGTTCTTAAGAAGACACGGTCTCCCTCATGGCCGCGCCCCCTGACGGCTGAATACCTTACTGAAAGTCGGGGGGCACCCGGCGAGCTGCCCCCAGTCCCATCCCGACTCCCTAACCCGGGAGGTTGCTGATTGCACCGAGCCGTGTTTCTCACCCCGGGGGGACTTTGTCCCCGGTCGAGGACGGGGCAGGACATCCAGTAGTGTCGCAGACGTTTTTGTCGTTACAAGCAAGTCAGCGCCACCGGCGTGCAGCAGACGGAGCCCAAGGTTGTTGCCACCCGTTCTGTCGTGCAGGGGACAGGACGCCCACCACAGAGAATACTCCAGCCCCCGCCGTTACCAGCGTCGTGACCGACAAACTCCGGCAAAGAGCATCCTGGCCCCAGACGCTCCGTTTAGCCCGAGACCTTGGCCATCAGTTAATGAATCACAACAGAAAGGATCCGAATACGGCAGTCCCTCCCCCCCACCCCCAACCCGCAGGCGGTACGTCCCCAGTGGATTCCCAGCACCACGGGTGGTACCCGTGACCCACTAGGTTTCTGCCCCAGATGCACGTGCCTGTGCTCAAGACTAACTGACAAATCAGGCACATTGAGAGGTTAAACGATAACCCACAACACGGCACTTATACCAACAGGCTGTGACGCAAGTCACGTGTCTCTCTCAACACCTGCTTGTGCTGTACTCGCCCTTCCTGCGATGACGCGAGGGGAGGCAACGCCCAGGTGACAAGATGTGTGGTGACGTGAGGCGTCGTGACGCAGCGTGAGGCTGCTGTGGGCCTTCTAATCACCAGCGTGAAGAAGGGTCACCTGCTCCCGGACCCGCCGGGCCGCAGATCACGGCGACTGTGGCCAGTGTGACCGCGGGTTAAGTCATCTCGGTGGGCGGAGTGGGAGCGTGGGGGACGCTCCGGTCCCAGGAGACTCAGGATCCAAAAGCAAGCGTGAGCTACGGGCAGAAAACGAAGCCGGTCAGAGAACAAAGTCTCCTCTGGCTTGGCCAGGATGACGCCTTCCCGCCTGGCAAGGCTGTGGCTTTCTCGGCAAACAAGGTTAATGGCACCAGCAAAGACGGGGCCTGGAAAACCTGCGGTTCATCTCACAGGTACAGGTGCAAGCCTGCTGCGCATAGAGCTCGGTTTTAGGAAGCGACGATCTCACGGCGACCACGCCACAGTTGACAGGCCCGACCGTCTCGTTGGTGGCCTTTGGGGGAAGTGAGGGGCGGGGTGACTCTTAATGGACAGCGGGGGGTGGATGGGGGTGGTCACCAAAGTCTTCTTCTCTGGGGAGGTGACGGGCACAGAGACCCGGAGGTAGAGCAGGAACAAGCCATGCAGATATTTGGGGGAGTTATCTGGGCAAATAGAGCAGCCAGTGCAAAGGCCCTGCGGGGGCCTGTGGCTGTTCCAGGACTAGCCAGAGGCAGCCGGCCTGGACAGGGCAAGAAGGGACAGCAAGGTGGAGTGGGAGAGAGAGCAGGCTCCCTGGGGAGGGAGTAGCGCAGGGGACGCAGCTCTGCTCTCAGGTCTTTGGTTTTGACTCCGGGTGAAATGAGAGCCGCAGGGGGGTTGGAGCCACACGTCGGGAATGACTTATATTGTTTTGTTTTGTTTTGTTTTAATTTTTTTTTAATGTTTATTTATTATTGAGAGAGAGACAGAGCATGAGCAGGGAAGGGGCAGAGAGAGGGAGACACAGAATCCGAAACAGGCTCCAGGCTCTGAGCGGTCAGCCCAGAGCCCGACGCGGGGCTCGAACTCACAGACCGCGAGATCGTGACCTGAGCCGAAGTCGGACGCTCAACCGACTGAGCCACCCAGGCGCCCCTGACTTATATTGTTTTTAAAAGGCCTCTCTGGGGGCTGTGTGACTAGCCTGGGGCCTGGCTGGGCAAGGGCAAAGCTGGGAGACTCTCGGGAGGTACCGGGGCGGCCCGGGAGAGGCGAGGGTGGCTCCGACCAGGCAGCGGAAGTGGTGACAAGTGACGGGATTCACACGAGTCTCAGGAGAGCAGGGCAGGATTTGCCAAAGGATCAGACGCCGGACGCGAAGGACTGAAAAGCATCAGGTCAGACCTCATATTGTCGCTGATTATTGAAGGAGCGCAGGAGCGTCGATTTTGTTCGCTCAGGCGCTCCTGACACCCAGCGTGGCACTGGGCACGTTGTGACGCAGAAGACGTTTTATGAGAGGCATCTCTTCTCTCCTGTCTGCTGCCTGGAATGCGGGTGTGATGGCCGGAGCTCCAGCAGCCATCGTGGACCATCAGGTGGTGTCGTTCAGAAGCTGCCTATTAAGGGCGGTGGAGCAAACAGATGGAGCCAGAGTCCCTGACGACCACGGAGCCTGCATCCCAGCCCTCGGTTGCTCATCCTCAGGATTCTTTCACACAAGGGAGAAATACATTTGTTTCCTTTGTTTTACTCCGCTCTCGGTTCCTAGTAACTGAATGCAACGCTCACCTGATTTAATTCTATATCCAGTTGTTCGTTCTTTCTGCAAACAAGGCTGCAGCGGAGTTGTGTCGAGGTTGACACAACTTTGTCTTTCTGGCCCTCAATTCCCTTCTCTATAACAACCAGATAATAAGAGGTCTACCTCGCAGAAGTGGGAGGAGAGTTAGATCGGTCAAGATTGTGTCAATAGAGCGATCCAGCAGAACACAATAAACGTTGGCTTCTTGGGGCACCCGGATGGCTCAATCGGTTGAGCGTCTGGCTCTTGACTTCAAGATCTCACCGCTCATGAGTTCCAGCCCCGCGTCGGGCTCTGTGCTGGGAACACGGAGCCTGCTGGGGACTCTCTCTCTCTTTCTCTGTCTCTCTCTGCCCCTCCCCCACTCACTCCGTCTCTGTCTCCCTAAAAATCAATAAATAAACTTACAAAAAAATAAATAAAGGTTCGCCCCTCTTCTTTTCTCCATGAGTAAACTAGAACTTTAGAACCAGAAGCATCTGGGTCACATGAAGTCACAAATTGGATGACACGACATCCTCTACGGAAGCGCGGCTCAAACTTTTTTCATCGACGGTCTCCTGGGGAAACTTGTTTCTAATGACCGTCCTCCCGAGACACGTGTTTCTGCCCCATGGCCTTCTGGAAAGCTACACACCGCTGTAATCTCGAAGATGGTTTTTACCACATTCACACTACGGTCCCTCCTGGGAGGGCACGACTTGGAGTGGGGGTTAGCAAACGTTTCCCACGAAGGGCCAGGTGGTAAATATTCTCGGCGTTGGGCAAGCGAACGTGGCTGTGTGCCACTAAACCTTTCTTTGTGGATGCTGAAATGTCAATCTCGTCCACTTTTCATGTCGCAAGATCCTCTTCCTTAGGTTTTTTTTGTTTTTTTCCTGACCATTTTACCAAAGCAAAAAGCCGCGTTTGGCTCACAAGCTCTACAAAAACAGATGGCCCGCCGTGGTTTGCCGCCCATCGCTCTGGGCCGGCACCGTCCGATCGAAACCCAGCGTTGGCCACCGATGCAAGTCAGTTCTGTATCATTTAGGTTTTTCCGGTAGCCACAATAAGAAGTAAGAAGAAGCGATTGAGCTTAATTCTAGTAACAAACGTAACCCAACATATGCCAAATATTACCATTTCAACGCGCAATTACTGCTAAAAATTATGGGTCGGTTGACTGGCACCCCTGGCCTAAAACTAGGAGCTTCACTTTACCCAAGCAAACGGACGGTTCCAGTTGGATAGGTGAGCGCAGGGCAGAATGGAAAAGACGAGGTCAAAGGAGGCGGAAACCGAGCCCCGGCCACGCAGGGCGCTGGCTAAAGAGCCTGACTCAATTTCAGAGGCAATGGTGAGCCATAGAAGGTTCCGAAGGGAGGGAGTCACGGGCTCAGATCTGCCTCCTCGGAAACCGGGCAAGGAGACCGTTTAGGAAGCAGCTGCGGTCGTTCGGCGGCATTTAAAGATCTCACCGGGGGGCGTGCTTCACCCTTCCTGTGGGTCGAGTGTATTTTTTTTTTAATATCCATTTGATGCATTTGACGAGGCAGTAGCCCTCACCTCCCCCAGCGTAGCATCCGACCACGGCCCCTGAGACCCCTCGGTTTGCTTTAGAGGAGCTGGGAAACCGGAGGGCGCGTCCAACTGCCCCCTTCCTCTCCGTGCCCCTGGGGAGCCGGGCTGGGCTCGTTGCTAAACTCGGCCCTCACGAGGCCCCGGCGTCCAGAACAAAAGCCCCAGACCATTTCCAGTAATGCAATTTCATGCTCTGAAGTCTTTCACCACCCTTGGAGCCTTTTGATTCCAAAAAGAGCATGTTCTGGGGAAAGACAAAACAAAGTTCAGCATTTCTGTTTAGTTCCAGTAAGCTCTTTGAAAAGTCCCAGCCCTCTTTCTGACAACTGCACTTCCTTTGTGAGCTGCTGCTCGCCAGACCTAATTGGGCTTTTTCTTCCTCCCCCTCTGTTGAACATGAGTTTCCGTGGCTGAAAACTTTTTTAAGAAAATTATTAATCCTCCTCGCCTTTCCTTACCGCTTGGATTCCAACAGAACCCTAGCTTGTTCTCACTCTTTTCTGAAGCCGAGGACCCGGGCCGGGGGGTGGGGGGGGACGGGAGGGGACGAGCAGAGGGCTGGGGTGCCACGCTCTTGTGGGACTCTTGGCTTCTGACGCATCGGCCCTGGGAACAGCCCAACGTCCCTCCACGGGGCTCTGGATCAACAAGCCGCGGTCTATACGTACACAAGAATATTACTGAGCCTTCCAAGGGGGGAGATGCTGACCCACCACGACATGGATGAGCCTTGAGGACGTTACGCTCAGTGAACCAACTGGGCACCCGAAAAGACGAACACCGTACGATCTCCCTTCCGCGCCGTAGCTCGGAGGGGCCGGTCTGTAGACACAGAAAGAAGGCTGGGCGCCGGGGCTGACGGAGGAGACCAGACGGGGACTTTGTGCTTCATGGGTACCGAGCTTCGCTCCGGGAAGATACCACGTTCTGGGGGCGGTGGCGACGGCCACACAACAACGTCGATGTGCCTGACGCCGCGTAAACACGGCTGAAATCGTTGGCGAGCCTCGCGTCCCGCGTGGTTGTCGAGCCGCCACGGTGAGCGCCTGAGACGGACACTGCGAGCCGACGACACCCCGCGAAAGCAGATCTGTTCTACGGGGACAGCGGTGCATCTTACGTGAGGCGCACGGGACCACGATTGTGCTCTTCACCAAGTCGTCTGCCCTTGCCAAGCTTCCCCCCCCGGAGAGGCGAATGTAGCGCGGGGCTTACCTTCTGGAGAGGCGCCTCTCTCGGGGGTAAGTGCAGGGGGCTGGTGGCGATGACTGTCGGAAGTGGTTACCGTAGACGCGATGGTCCGTCGAGTAGTTGCGCCGCTTCTCCTCGCGAGAGACCCTCATTGGAGGTTTTCCTTGAAGCCTCCCCCACAACACGCACACACTCACTGCTGAAAGGCTAGGATAGAGGGCTGCGCCTGCTTGTAATCATAAAGGACAAAGAGACAGAAGATAGACAGAGATCAAGTCCTGATGGTACCATCTGAGCCCCCTGGATCCAGCCATGCCTGAAGCCATTATTCTTTTACCTTTCAGGGACCAGAGCCAAAGAAGTCACGGTTTTGCTTAAGCCGGTCTGAACTGAGTTTCTGTGCTGACGACTAGTAAAGTCCTGACGGAGTTCCTCTATAACAACCCTTTGGGATGGGCATTGTTACCACCTTTCCCTGTTTTACACTTAGGAAACTGAGGCTCAAAGCACTGAAGCAATTTGCCGGAGATCACCCAGGTAGAAAGGAATGGAATCAGGACGTCTGTCCCGTGTGGCCTCGTGGGACGATGCAAGGAATCACAGAGCGGGACGGAGGATGTCTTGCAACCCTGAACCCTTTCCCACTTTGCCCCTGCCCTTCTCTGTCCTGTTTCTTTTTTCTTACTTCCCTTGACCTCCCTGAATGATCTTCTCCGGCTCACCCCTCCCTGGTCCTTGCTCTGGATTTGCGTTCTTCTTTTCCTGACCTGTTTTCTCCACCATCGGACCTCTGGAAGTCCCATTCTGTGTCCCGCTTGCTCTTGATGTCAGAGGAGAAGCAGGCAGGAAACCCTCCTCTGCGTATCAGAGATTCTCAAGCCCTCCCAGCCCCAAACTCAGAGATGATCCAGGGCAGGAGAAAGGCAGGGTGTGAGGGAAAAGAAGCCATATCACTTAGAAAGTAACAGAAGGTCAAACTCAACATGCTTTGAACAGTAGGGGCTTTGTTATGTCACAGAAATAGGGTGGGCGCGAGAGTGGATCATCAGCGTCTCACAACATAGGGACCAAGCTTCTCTCTCTCTTCCGGTCACTCCCTCAAGCTCACAAAATGGCTGCAGTTGCCCACGCATTACCTCCTCACAGAACCTCATCTAGAGGCAGAAAAAGCCTGTAACCTCTTCATAATTTTCTTTCAAAATCAGAGAAACTTCCCCAGATGTTACCTCCATAAATGTCCCCTTACTTCTCATTGGTCAGGATTGGGTCCCAAATCAACCCCCCCCAAACCAATCCTGCCAACTGCGATGGGCTTATCAGACAAGTCACGATTTCCCAGAGTGACCCGGTGCCTGTGGGTCTGTGACAACAAGCCCAAAACTTGCTGGCACAAAACACCATTTCTCACGATCACGGATTCTACGAGTGGAGAATTCAGACAGAGCACTGAGGGACCAGCCTGGCTCTGCTTCGGGATGTGTGAGACCGTCGCCGGAAGTCCCGAAGGTCGGGGGCTGGGGTCGGCTGGTTCACCCATGTCTGGTGGGCGATGAGGACCAGGAAACAGACTCTGCCGCTTTATGGGGCGAGGCAACGTACCGGAAGAACACGTGAGACCAGGTATCTGGGAAAATATCAGAGTTGGGACCTGCCTCCCCTGCAGCAGAGCCTCACTTGTGGGGTGCTCTCGGTCAGGAGGAGGACAGGTGAATGACTGTGGTGTCCGCTAAGGAAAGGGACACGATTTGTGCGCCAGGCTCCGGCCACAGGGACCTTCTTGCATTCTGTCAATACGCCAAGTTCTTGCTGCCTCAGGACCTTGGCACCTGCTGTTCCCTCTTCCTGGAATACACTTCTTCCCATTCCTTACCTGTCCGATTCCTCCCCTCTTCCCAAGGGCAGCATCAGGGGCATTTCCCGAGACACTCTGGCTGACCTCCAGCTCAAGTCAGGTCCCCTTTCTAGAATCGCCCGGAGCATCACCCGCCACTCTCACGGCCTTCTCACAGAAAGAACACATCACTGGGGGTGTACAGGCTCGTGGTTACAGGTGTGGCCTCTGGAGCCAGGAGCCTGGGGCTCAACTCCGGGCTCCGCTCCTCGTGAGCTGTGTGGCCTTGGGCAAGTCACGGCGCCTCTCCCAGCCTCAGTTCCCCAAATGGAAATAACCGGAATCAAGCCACCAGATTGGGTTTTCACGAAGGCGAAACGGGGGCCCAGGTCCTCCCTGTTCTTCGTCTAATGCCTCCTCCCTCTCCCTTGGCAAGCTAGGTGGGGGTCCCGTTTTACTCACCTCGCTGTGCTCAGTCCCTAGCTTGGCCCAGCGACCCACACGATGTCAACAGTCCGACACTTCAAAAGGCGGGGCCGAGTGGGTAAGTGGAGGCACGTCCCCCCTTTACGACCCGGTGGGCTCCCCGACTTTTACAGCGCACTTCGGACTTACTGCCCCCTTGGGTGGGGGATGCGGGAGGAGGCCGGCGACCGAGGGGGCAGGGCGAGAAGAGCCCCCCCCCCCCACCCCCGCACCAGCACACGGAAGCGATGGCACATGACCCCGCCCGCCCCGCCATAAATGAGGGAAGAAGGTTTTCTGAGCAAACAAGTTCTTCCACAGGGTGAAGGTTTGCGAAACGGGCAGATAAGCATCTGCACGGAACCGAGGATCGCACTCCTCCCGGCCCTCCCGCCCGCTCCTCCCCCGCGCGCCTTCCCAGGCCAGACAACCGGCAGGCTGTGCCAGAAGCCCGGGGAGCAGGAGCAGGGAGAGAGCCTGGGAGACGAGGCTGACGCCCCCCCCCCCCCCCCCCTGCAGGCCTGAGAGGCTGCAGTCCCCAGGGATGGGAGGGCCAGCACGTCCCTTCTCTGATCCGACTCCTTTAACTCAGCAGCTACTGTGTGCTCAGCGCCCGAGGCCTGCGGACCCGTCCGTAGGCCACCGGGGGAGACCGAGGACGGATACGCGCTCACCCGTCGAGGACGCCAGAGAGCCTGGCCAGGAGTAACCGCGCTCGCCTTTGGCCCGGCCCACGGCCACCCCGGCCGCCTCCTCCCCGCCTCGGGCTCCCGCTCTGCCTTGGACCGAACCCGTGGCACTGAACCGCCTCCCCGCCACTGCTCCGCGCAGGAGATCTTCCTGTTCCCCGGAGGTGAGAGAAATGAAGAGCAGAAGCTCTCAACAGCCGTGTTGGGCACGTTAATGCCACCTCCCCCGTCCCTTCGTCTGTCAACCGGTGGTTAGGAGAAGCCCAGGCACTGTGGTCCCATTTTGCAGATGAATAAATAGAGGCTAAAGGTGCAGGGGTGTTTTGGAACCGGAGACTCACATCCAGTCGGAGAGGTGGCTGCAGGACAGGAGTTATTCCAGAGGGAGCCGGTGAGCCCCTGAGGTCACTCGTCAAGCGAGCGAGAGGCGAGTCAGAGCTCCCGGGGTCGAATCTGGCCGAAGGGGTTTCGGAATCTCTGCGAGGGGCAAGGGGTGCTCCTGGAGGGGTGCTCCCGAGGGGTGCTCAGGAATCAGGGGTGGCAGGGCAGGTGGGCTTGTCCAAAGACTGTGCTTCAGAGAAAGCCCTTTGTACTTAGAGAGTATGTTCATTAGCGGAGGCCAGAGGAAGGTGCTGGTGTGAGTGTGCACGGTACCACAGACGTGGGTGCTGGGGAGTAGGGTGTGGGGTCTTGGGGGGGCCCCCATTCGGCCTCCCGTGGTGACCAGCGCCAGTGTGCATGTCTATCCATCGTCCCGATGGAGGACTTTTCTGTTGCTTCCACTCTTCCCTGTTTGATTAGGAGTTTCTTCCTTCTAGCCCTTTCTCTCGGTGGGCGGCCAGGGAACACCCTTCTCAGCGCCTCCTGCTTAGCGCACAGAAGGGGCCGCCCTGTGTGCCCAGAGGCCTCGGCCAGCTGGTAGGGGTGAGTGCCTGCCCGCCGGGCACTGCCCTGAGGAGGAAACCGTCCGCCCACAGCCAGAATGAGAAAGTGCCAGTGTCTTCTCTGAAGCAGCAGAAAAGAGAGCCCAGGGCGCCGGGGGGGCAGCGCCAGCGGCCACATCCCTGTGACTGTCTTTGCTGCTCCAAATCTCCCAATGAGCAAGGTGACCCAAAACCAGTCCTGGGCCTTGAACATCAACCCCCTTGAGAGTCACAAGAATCCCTTCCCTGCAAAATACAGATTTTCACAAGGAAGAATTAAGAGGCTGTGGAAGCTTCTCCTCATCCGGTTGGGGGTTACAATTCCGTTCTCCACACTGGAGTCAGCCGGGCGTGTCCACGGCACACTTGATCCCGTCCCTCCCGCGAGGCAACGTCGTAAATGGCTCGCCACGGTTCCCCGGATGAACCACATCTCTGGCGCGGTGTGCACGCGTGTGTCCAGTGTGCCCCAAACAGGCCACGGCGGCCGTTGTCCGGTGGGACGGGCGACAGCCTCTCCCTGCGCCCTGAGAATGTCCGGCTGGGCCCCCTCCGAAGCCACTCTCTAGGGACACCCACTTTCCCACCCCCCCAGACCCTCCCTCGGTTCTTCAAGGATCCTCTTCCGGGCCTCAGGACGCTCACACATTCTGTTCCCTCGGCCCAGCATGCTCTTCCGGGTGCTCCTCACCTGGCTCACGTGGGGCCGTCCAGCCTCCGAGAGGAGGCGTGTCTGACCCACGGTAAGGTGGTCCCCGCCACGCCCGCCACACAGCCGACGTGGCCGCAGGACCCTCCTCCCGGGCACTTTCCGGTTCAACGCCCGTCTCCACTGGCTGCCAGCCGGATGTCGCAGGCGCGGGACGTGGCCTGCGGTCCCAGCTGCACAGAGCCTGGCGCATGGGAGCCGAGGAATTGTGATCTGGGGAGGACTGGGGGGGTGGGGGGTGCTGTGGACCAACCCTGGGTTTCCCACCCCGGGGCCTCCTCCTGAAGAGCTTCGCGCCCCGTGTCCTCCGTGCAGAAGAGCTTGGCTCTCTTCCCATCAGGGTCACCGCAGAGCTCCGCGGCCCGGAAATACTGAGGGCCTACTATGTGCCGCGTGTGCCGCGGGGCCCCGGGGAGACGCCGCGGCGAGCAGTTGGGAGACGTGGGTCCTGGTCGCCGCGAGTCTGTGCCCTTCAGACCTCGTCGGCGGCGTCTCTCCTGCTTCTCCCCGCGTGGAGCCTGGTCCCGGGCAGAGGCTTTTTGATGAATGGGACTGGATTCAGGGGACCCGGGACTGGCCGACGCTAAAACTCACCCTGCCTCTCATGCCGTCCCGCGAGGTCCCCTCGGCCTTGACCCCGAATTCCAAATACCCACACGCGGTGACCGCTTTAGGGGTGTGTGTGAGCGTGTGTTCGTGAGAGGGTGTGTGAGGGTGTGTGTGTGCACGTGTGTGGGTGTACGTGGTGCGGACCTGTTTTCCAGGCTACTAGACGGGTCTGGGTTGTGAACGGGCCAGTCAAGACCCCAAAGGGACAGAAGGACAGCGGCTTTGTCCTGAACAGAGACTGACCGGTAGGAGTTGAATATTTTAAAGAGCTCATTTGGGGGTGGGGGGGGGGTGGGCAGGGACCTCGTCCCTCGTCCCCACTGCCGACACCTCTCCTGAGACTTCATACGTGAATGACAATGTGGTTGCCTAAGAACTGACCCCACGGAAGGCGGGATGTTTTCTAAACCGTATTTGATCCAATTGTCTAGATTTTACGTACACCATTATTTCCCAAATGTAGAAACACAGGCTTTTCTGGAAGAGGGCTGGTCAGCTTGACTTCGATGAGCACGATTTAAATCAGCAACATTTAAGGAAAAGGACCAAGGAAAAGGAGCGATTAATCAGCAGGTTCCCGCTGCCCACGTACCTGGGACGGCACGTGTGGTGGGAAAGCAGCTGAATGTCTCGTTACCGTGTTATAAACTTCCCAAACTGGGGTGATTTGGCATTAGTTTCCTCATCTGTCACGTGGGGGTGCTGGTAGCCCTTCAAAGAACTCTCAAGGCTTAAAAGAAATACGGTGAAACCTTGGATCGTGAGTAACTTGTGCCGCGAGACGAGCAAACGTTTGTCACAAACTTCAACTTGATAAAGGAGTGGTGTTAAAGCAGTGATGCCAGACGTCACGTGATCACAGCTGAGCCAACGGGCTCGCTCGCTCGCTGCGGGACTGTGGGTGGTCGACTCCCATGCCCGGATGGCCCGTCTCAGGCCAAGGTGACCGCTGGCGAACTCCCGGATCTGCATCGAGACCTGCAGCAGGAGGTTACGGAGGCGATCTCGTCTGCAGAGGAGGAGGAGGACGAGGAAAAGGCGGAGGCACCCCTCGCCTCAAGTGAGACCAGGGAGACGTGTACAATGTGGGAAACGGTGCGAGATTTTGCAGGAAAGCACCACCCGGATAAGGCTGCAGCAGTGTGAGTGACGAATTAGATATACACGTGTATATATACGTGTGTGTGTATATACATGCATATCTGTGTGTGCACGCGGGCCCAGGATACACCCAGGAATGCAAGCGTGCACGCCCACTTACCACTTAGCAGTGTACCCGGCTTGCAGCAGTCTCCGCCATGAGGGATGGTTGTTATTTCTATCAGAAAAAATTTAACCAAGTCTCAGGACCATGGCCTTGGAGTGCTAATGGCGTTTTCGCTGATGGGCATTTTTCTGAATGAAAACCGGTCCATCTGGGCACTCCTCCAAATCCCACTGCGGTTCCCAGGGGCCGTTTAAAGACCACCCCGGGGACGGGCGGCCTGTGGGACCGTGGGCCCAGGGGAGGCAGGTGCCAGCTTCCCAAGAGCAGGCTTTGGCAGTGTTACCATCCCGAGTCTTGCCTGGATCCACTCGACTGCCCTCATCTGACCCTCTTCTGTCCCGCACCTCCGGGCCCTCGTGCGGCCACCCCCGGGCCCCAGCTGTCTGCTCCTGTTAGCGTGTCCTTCTGCAGCCGAGTCGCCAGAGCGGACTGAAGGCCCTGTCAGTCCCTTTGCCACTGCACTGAGCCGGAGGATGAGTCACTTCTGATTTCCCGCCCCCCTCGCTTGCACATCGAAGCTGTCAGCGCTTGACTCAGAACACTGCCAAGGGGGCCGTCCACGGGGCGGCAGGTGCCGTCAGGGCAGCGGGCCTGTTGCCAAGGGGACCGCGGCCCCCAACCCCGCTGGTAGGGTCCGGTCCCGGCCCCCAACAAAGGCTCTGGCCAATGGCATCCTCTTAGGGAGCACGTGATGGAGGCATCACATTCACGGGCAGGATGCATCGCAGGTGAGTCAGTCTCATCGCGGCCGAAAATTCTTCCCCGTCACCGGAGCCGCTTTCTCAGTCACCCCCTCCTTGGCCAAACAAATCTCTTCATGTGCCTCTAAGTCTAACAATCACATTTAAATATTTGATTCCCTGCCATGAGCCGAGGGGGAAAAGACTCTCCTGATGGATGCTCCGACGAGCTATTCGGGGAATGTCCCCTCACTATTCACCCGGCACGATTGTGGACAAGCCTCTCCCCACTCGTGCGCTTTCGAGAAAGAAAAGCAAATAAAATGCCAAGGAGCTCAAAGTGTGCGGGCTGCTGGCAGGGAGGAAGGTGCACAGTTCACAAAGAAGTCGCTGAATGATCTATTTTATCCAGATTGTGTCTGTTGATTTTACGCAGGGACTTTTTTTTTTTTTTTTTTTTTTTTTTTCAGTAAACATCATTACATGGCGATGTGTGTTTTCATTTCTTTCTGGAGAAATGAAAGATGTTTGTAACCAAAGAGATAAAATGACCAGGCTTTTTCCCCCCCTTTCTCCTCCCTCTCTGTCTCTCTGTCTCTCTCTCCCTCTCTCTCTCTGGTACCGAGGGACACCATCAGGGAGAAATAAACCGAAATGCCCACAACTCCTATTCCCTCCCTGGACCCACAAGGTCCCACAGTGTCACTGTAGGCAAGAAGAAAGCTCCAAGTGGCAGGTGAACCAATGCAAAATCTCTCCCCAAGACTTCACAATGAGATGCCATGTCAGGACACCCAGCAGTTAGCTTTCTGTTCACTTAATCCTAGTGGCCACACGTAAGATTTCCCTCTTCCACCAAAAATCATCCCAAAGCATGTATCGCGTTATTAAAATTGCACAACTGAGCAGAAAATCCATAGGGAAAGCTGATATTTGTTTTTCCTGTATTGAATATGGCTGGAAGTATTTTTCTCTTTCCTTTTCTTTTTTTTTCCTGACGGGACGTTCTCGATGGCGATTAGACTCCATACACACGCTGCCTGGGAAACTGTCGGCCTGCTCCCGGCCACCCGCTCCCGGCCGGCCGCAAGAGCCCCCGGGAGCACGTACTCACCCTGGGGACTCGCACAAACCCCCAAAGAAACAAGTAGGAGGCTGTTGGTGGCAAATAGCTACGAATAATCTAAATGTCCATCCACAACAGTGTTTTGTATTTTTTGTGTGAAATGGTCAGGCAGGTGCAACCCCATGAGGAAACAGAAGAAAGCCTCAGGGAAACAAAATGTATTATACTCCCAAACTCCCGAGACAGGAAGCACGGCGCCCCACCCACGCGGGGCCACACGGAGAAGCACCGGGTGGTCAGGAGCCACGGGGGTGTGCCTAGGCCAGGACCTCTACCAGGATTTCCACAGGAAAAGCAGGCCAGGGCAGGCAGAGCAGCTTACGACTGGCCAGTCTGAATACTTCTAGAAGGTTCTGGGCTGTCGGAGCCATCTCTGAGGGTCCTGGTACCTGACCCTGGGACGATCCATTGCCTCCTGGAGTGCCGGAACCAAATGGACGAGGCAAGACCCTGGATGGGTGAGTTTGCTTACGAAAGCCTGCTCGTGGCAGGAGGGGGGCCCTTTGCCCTCTAGAAGCTGGCTCCCCCGGGGAGGGCCATCTCTCCCCAGCCAGAAAGGATTTTTAAGATGTCAAAAGGTAATAAAATCTGTATACAATGAGATGTACAAGCAAATGCTACAAACTGAGATTTGTCAATACCTGGCAATACTTTGAAAGAAGAAGAAAGAGGTGATGATGATGATGAAGAAGAAAGAAGAAAAAAGAAAGAAAACGGAAGAAGGAGGAGGAGGAAGGGGGAGGAGCAGAAGGAGGAGGGGATTTATCGAGTGTTTACTGAACAGCAGCTCTGTTCTCAGAGCTTTAGGTACCTCAAGTAACCTGTAGAACACCAGTCGGGAGAAACTATTTCCATTCCTAGTCTACAGATAAGAAATTGTGGCTTACATAATAGCTGCTTAAGTAGCCCATGGTCCTGAGGGTCAGTGTCCTGGGCCAGGCTCTGCTGGGCAGTGCGGCTGACCTTGGCCGGGCTCATCCATTTCTCAGTAGCTTCCACCAGGTAGCGCAGTGACTCCTGGGGTTGCCCGGCTGTTGGCTGGGAGGCAGGAGCGATGGGTTATCTGCCTCTCGTCACCCAGCAGGCTAGTCTGGGCCTTCTTCCGTGAGGGTGGGAGCAACCGTGTGTGTGTGTCGCTGCCCCGTCGGCCAAAGCCAGTCACGTGTCCCACCCAGATCCATGGCGGGGCGGCGGGGGAGGGGGCACCCTTTATGGAAGTCACTGCGAAGTCACACCGCCAAGGGGCACAAATACGGGATGAGAAGAATCGGTGGCTATTTTGGGGTCACCACGTAGATGCAATCAAAAATAGACACCCTGAGAAAGATTGGACAAATGGTACATAGATGATGGGGAGCTTCTCAGGGCCAGCCTTCGGCCCCACCCTAACGGGTGACGGACCGTCTGCACCCCCTTCCTCTGGGCCATCTCCAGCCACGTTCCAGCCAGCGCCCTCACGCGATTCCTTGCTCGTCCTGGTCTCCACCCCGCCAGGCAAAGACCATCAACAGCAACTGAGACCCCTGACGGCTTCTTCCTTCCGGGGCTCCTCCTGGCTTTCCTCCTACCTCGCTGGCAAACTTCTCCGTCTCCTTTGCAAACTTACGTCCTGCTATCCAGAAACCTCACGTATTTCTTTCCTTCCCCTCCAACCTCTGGTCTGAGTTCCATCTTTTGTCTATCCAGCCGTCTGATTGCTTCCTCTCCTCTTTATTCGGCGGGCTCAAGATAGTGTAGCGGCTGTTGCCAGAGGGTCAACCACCCCAAATTTAGCCATGGACTTTCTTTCCAAAAGCCATTTCTGTAGCTTGCGATTCTGTAGGTCATCGGCCTAGGCTGGAATCAGCCGGAGGGTTCTTTTGATCTTGGCCGAGGTCAGCTGGCTGGTCCAGGACGGGCTCAGCTAGGATGACCCCTCCTGCTCCACGTGGCCTGTCGTCCAACGGGCTGGCCCAGGCCCGTTCCCTGGGAGGCTCCGGAGAGCGCTAGGACGATGAGCACGAATATGCCGGGAGCCTGGGCTGGAAGCCAGTAGGGTGTCCCTTCTGCTGCATCGCAGAGGTCAAACGTGTCACAAGGCCAGCCCCGGGATGCAGAAATCAGCTCTCCTTCCTCCCCTCGACGGAGGAGCTGCAAAGTCACATTGCGAAGGGGCTTGCGCACAGGAAGGACGAGAATCGGGGCCATTTTTGCTTCCGAGATCAGACGAGACCAGGCGCATTCAGAGTGGCCTGGCTGTAGCCTAAGGGGGCCATTTGGGGAAGCGATGGACCACAGGTACCTCAAAGTCAACGGGTTCAGAGCCGAACTTGGCATCTTCCCCCCAGACCTGCACCTCTACCAGTATCCACATCCCAGTCAGCTTTCACAGCAAAGGGAGACACGTGGGAGTTGTCCCTGGCCCCTCTCCCCTCGCTCTCCAGATCAAATGCATCATCTCTAAACGCCCTTTGCACCTGTTCCCCGTCTCCAACCTCTCGTCCCCCAGGCTCACATGCCAGCATCTCGTCCCACGGCCTCAGGAGCCTCCTAACCGACCTCCTCGGGCCCACGGTGACTTTCCCTGCACGTCGTGCGAGCCGCGGCCATTGTCCTCTTTCTAAGGAACCCATCAGATCCTGCCACTTTCCTGCCAGAAGCCTGGCCGTGGCTTCCTGTCCCCGCATCCTGGCCTCATGCCTGGGAGATCTGGCCCAGCCCACGCCAGGACCCAGGTCCTTATCCTCCATGCACACAGGTCTTCTTTGTATCCCTGGGGCTCGGCGGACCAAGGAGCCTGATGTCCTCGAGCAAAGATGTGCGCAAGTCCAGTCCTGCGGACGTGACCTGATTCGGAGGAAGGGTCTTTGCGGGCATAACGAAGTTAAAGACCTCAAGGTGAGACCATCCTACTCAATCCGATGACTTGTGTCTTTGCAAGAGAGAGAAGAGAGCTATCTGGGACTCAGAGACACACAGGGGAGGAGGCCACCTGAAGGCAGAGGCAGAGGCTGGAGCTCTGTGTCTCCAAGCCAGGGACCTCCAAGGACTGCCAGCGGCCACAGAAGCTGGAAGAGTGAGGGAGGATGCTTCCCCCAGGGCCTTCAGGGGCCACAGAGCCTTGCTGACACCTTGACTTTGGACTTCTGGCCTGCGGAGCTGGGAGAGAATGAGTGCCCCTTGCTTTAAAATACCAAGGTTGTGGGGCACCTGGGTGGCTCAGTCGGTTAAGCGGCTGACTTCGGCTCAGGGCGTGATCTCGCGGTCCATGAGTTCAAGCCCCGCGTCGGGCTCTGTGCTGACAGCTCAGAGCCTGGAGCCTGTTTCAGATTCTGTGTCTCCCTCTCTCTCTGTCCCCTTCCCCGCTGATGCCCTGTCTCTCTCTGTCTCAGAAACAAATAAACATTAAAAACCTGCATATCAAGATAATCCCTTCTTATAAAATAAAATAAAATAAAATAAAATAAAATAAAATAAAATAAAATACCAAGGTTGTGGGAATGCGTTACAGAAGCCCAAGAACCTGCTTCCCTCAGCCTGTCATGCGCCCATCGGGGTCTTTGCCACGTGGTCCCACTGCCCGGAACACACAACCCCAGCCCCTTCCCCTGCTTGACTCCTGTTCTCCTTCTTCTCTGGACTCCGCGATGACCGCCTCCGGGGAGCCTCTTCTAACCTCCCTCCTCCTGGGAAAGCCCTTCTGTGACCACCCCCCCCCCGCCCCCAGCACCCTTTCTCCCTTCTCATAGGACTGTGGTACTTGTCATTTTATGTATGTCTTGACTAATGCCTCTGTCTGTCTCCCAAACCCCACTGCAGCCCCCGAGGGAGCAAAGACGGCCTCCGTTTTTCGTTCGCCCCTGCAACTCTAGCCTCACACTTTAATAGGCACTCCACAAAGACGCACAGAATGAAAACACGATGTAACTTTCAGTCTTGCAGGAAAACATTGGTAAAGCCCGAGGTAAAATAACTTGGTCAATAAATGGGGCAAAATGAGGACACCCAGACGTCCCACTTGGCAGGTAGGAGTGAGGGGATGCGGGGCAGGGGGCACCCAGCCCTCTGTCCTGGGGAACCTCAGGACCGCGATCCTCCCAGAGCCCGGGGGGCAGCGGGCCAGGAGCAGCTGTGCTATCTCAGAACTGCTCTGCATACAGATCGGCTGTGTGCACACAGCTTCCTCTCCTTATCAACCCGCTGTGACAGAGGTGCAATTGAAACTCCGGTGGACCTGTTCCAGAAACCCAGGCTGGGTAGAAAACGTGCCAAAACAGAAGCGGCCACGGCTGGGGAAGCAGATGGCTAAAGGAGTCTGTCCTCCCCCCATGGAGGCAAGAAAGGTCCTGGGCCAGACGGGGTCAGGGCCCCCCTGTGCTCTGGGAAGAATTATTTGGTGGCAGTTAGTGAGTCAACAAAATAAGTATTGAAGGCCCACTGTGTGCCAGGCCCCGTAGTAGGGGCGGGAGAAGCAGGAGTGAACTCACTAAACTCCCAGCCCAAAGAAGCCATCAGATACCCACAATGAATTATACCAGTAAATTAATAAATTACGGTTGGGATAAGGGTATGAAGCAGAGACACAAGGTGCCAGGAAAGCATATAATAGGCGTATCTGACCTGGTCTAGGGAATCAGGGGAAGCTTCTAGGAGGAAGCGAAATTCTAGCCAACACTTGAAGGCCATCTTCAGGGACCTCTATTCTGCCTACTGTAAGAGGCAGTCGATGTCCGTTGTTCGCATTCAAAGGATTCCGGATAGTACGGCGAAAGTTACAAACCCAAGGTCTAAAGATATTTCATTTTGTTTGTAATTTGAATTAGGCTTTAGGAGGGGCTTGAAGCCCCTAGTTCACTGAAACCCTGGGTCTCTTTCGCTTTTAGTTACTTAAGTTACCTGCCTAAACCCCCGGTCCCTAGGTTTGTTCTCCCTGTAGTCAGTTCACAGCTATGGATTGGGAAAATTAACCCCAGGTCACTACGTGAATGTTTAAAGACTTGGCAGATGGATACAGGGGAATCTGTGTCCCTCCAGGCAACTCCAGGGGAAAATAGAAGGATGCATCTAGATAGAAGGAGGATGGGATGGATGGATGGATGGATGGATGGATGGATGGATGGTTGGATGGATGGATGGGGACTGGGATGGATGGATAGATGGAAGGAAGGAAGGGAGGGAGGGAGGGAGGAAGGGACAGGTAGAAAGAAATGGGCTTACCAGGATGAGGCCCCAGAAGTAGGAAAGATCGGGGGGTGAGGGGGAGAAATAGGATGTGTTTAAGGCAGACACCAGAATAAAAGGAGATGGAAACTGCTGTTTCGAATTGTGTTGGAAATAGAAATTCTCTTGAAAATAAACCTCCGGTCAGTTTTGTTTCTGCAAATCAAACAACAGGCCGCTGCTCACAACCCATTACAGAAAGAGTCCATGCCACCCACCCTCCGCCTCCCTAGTCCATTTGGAAGATCTGGTCCAATGAACCAAGAACCCAGGAAGGAGGCCAGGAGTAAGAAGAGGGCAGAATCAAACGCTGTCGAATAGCTATTAAAAAAAACTCGAGGTTCGGGAGAAAAAGTAATCATCCCGTAATTGGCTGTTTGCTAATGGAATCTATTAATTTATAGCCACAGAAGAATCAGCTAATTTGTGGTTAATGGTGTTTAAAAGATAAACAACATAGATTAACTCTGTGGAGCACAGCCCAGCTCTCCCGAATCTGCAGGCGGCTCTCCGCGCGCGGGGGGAGGGAGGACGTGGTGGGAGAGAGCTGTGCGCCTCCCTCCTGGAGCCAACACCTCCCTTCCCGTGCAAATAATACGGGTCAGGAAGAGCTGGGTGTGCGCTCGCTTGCACCAGATACCACGCTAAGGGCCTCACGTACAACCTCTGTCTCGGGGATTCCGTGAAATCTTCTGCGGAACTGGTCCTCGTCCCAGCCCCATTCGACAGGTAAGAAAACTGAGGTCTGGAAAAGCGATGCCACGTGCCCAGAGTCTCGCTGTGCGCCTGGTGGGTCCCGGGCTCGAGTCCGAGGCTGCGTGATCCTGGACCTCAGGCTCTCCACCAGCGTTTCCCAAGCCTCGCCTTTCAATCGCCCCTTCTCCTCTTCCCACCCCCTTTTATGTGGTTAATTTCAGCTTTATCCGTAACCGTGTTATCCAGGTCTGATAAGGTAAGAATAGATTTGTTTCTAAGACAAATTCGGAATAAATACCTGACTACTAAAATACACATTTGCCTGTGTCCCACCTTGGGATCTTGAAAACCAGCAGTGATCTCCGACCTACGCAAATTCGAACCGTGTATCCCCAGAACCATAATCACGTGGCTGTACGTGAGCCAGGATCCTGCATGCATGGTCGCATTTTACCCTCCCTGATACACCGCCCCCGCCCCCCTTTGAAATGCACTGGAACCTTCCCTCATTCCGGAGCCCGCCTTGACTTCTCCACCCCACAGACATCCTTCCCTTTGATGACAGAAAATTCATGTCATTAGCAAACCACAAAAAGGCAGGATGAAAATAAGGATATAGGATAGGTTTCCTCAATTACACTGTAAGATCCTGGAGGGCCAAAAAAGCATCTGTGTCTTGAAATCTAAGATCTGTGAGGCACAGAGTGGGAAGCATATACAGCAGGTGCCCAGTAAAGCCTGGGGAGGTGGTTGATGGGGCCACGGCATGGAGAGGCGGGAAGGTGTCACGGTCATGGCCGGGTTGGGGCCAGCCCGAACCCACCCTCCTCTGGCCAACAGGGCTCAGAGACCACCCGGGAAGCCACGCTCCCTTCTCTCAGCCTCGTGCTCCATGGTGGGCCTGTGACCTGATCATCCCTTGAGCCATTGCGATTGGTTCAGAAATGAGTCCATGCCCCCAAGTTGGCCAGGACTTTCGTTAAAGCCACTGGGGAAGAAGCGGCCTTTGTGACTTGGGTTTTCTGTTACTTGCGACCAAAACACCCTGGAGAGGCCTTTGAGTAGGAGTCGAGAAACCAGACTGAGTGCACCTCTCCGTGGTCCTGCTGAGTCATTTCATCCCACACGACTCTGCCTCAAAAGTGCTTCCCCCCCTCCTCCTTTCCCCGTCCCTCCCCACCCCCATCACTTCCTGCCTCAGTCCGGGCCCCATCATGTCTCCACGTTGGATTCTGTGTTCAGATCTTGTTTGCCAGTCACCTGTCCCACTCACTGGTGGAGCCCAGGGCTCGCAACCCCCAGGCACGTGGGAGGCCCTTGCTAATATTTGCTGATATTTGCTGCATGGTCCCACCCCGCCTTCTCCACCTGCAAAGCGGAAGGGAGGCCTTTCCTCTCAGGATCCTTCCAGCAGGTCTGGGCTCTGCTACTGGGGGAGTGTGGCAGGAGGGTGTCACCCAAAGGCACCGGCGTGCCTCCCAGCGAATCAGCACTCACCCACAGGGAAGGAAGTCCCGTGATCCTCCTCCTTTGCTCCTTCCTCTGCTACACGACCTCGCCAGCCAGGAAGTCCCTCCTGATGTCTAACCAATCTGCCCTGCTGCCAGCCGAGACTCTCTCAGGCCTGGGGGTCAGCAGACAGCCCAGGCCCTGTAAGAGCAGGAAAAAAAAAAAAAAAAAAAAAACAGTTTAGAGTGAAAAAAGACCCTGAAAGAAAATAAAAACTCCCTCGCCTCAAAGATGCCTTCATTTTCTCCCCGTGCCCAGCATCTGACTTTGCAGAAAGTTCCTTTCCTGTCCACGCGGACGAACAAAGCTCTTCTGGAGATGTGGGTACAAAGGGTGAGAATATATATCTGTTTAGTAACCCCTGTTTTGTCAAAACAGTGGCTGGGGCTGATATCTCTTCTCTGATTCATCCCAACGGCCATCCCTTGGAGGTCCAGGGGGCCCAGGGGGTGAACGTTTCTAAACCCGTTTTCCAGATGAGCTCAGAGAGGCTGGGAGGTTCTGCGGTGAAAAAGCCCACAGCAGACAGCAGAAGGGAAGCCACGCCCTTGCCAGGGTCAGGCATTCTGCCTCCTTTTAATTTTGCAAGGAAGGCACCCCTGCCGCCCAGGATGGAGGTCCTTCGTTCCTTCATTCATTGGCTCGTTCGTTCCAGAAGATAAAAAGCCTGGACTGAGCCCCTCCCCCAAGCTCCAGGCTTCCCGGAGGCTCTCTCGGAGGGAAGGGCAGGAATTATCTGCCCCGTGGCTGAAGGAGTCGATGGTCGAAAATAGTTTTTCCTAGTTTCCTCTTTCTCTCTTGATTTTATTTGTGGTGTTTCCTGACATCCAGGGATTTTCTTATAGGAATTGTTTTTTGTCTTTCTTTGGGATGGCTGGCCTCATAGGCCTAGAAAGGGCTTCCCTGGGGAGTGATGTTCAGGGCCCTATTTAAGGTCATAGGTCACGATCTGGCAGGAATGGAAGGGGCATATCCTGGCCATTCCTTCATTTTACAAATGAGGAAACCGAGGCTCCACGGTGAGTAAGCAGCCCTGACGCTCTGCCCGGTGTTGTCTCTGCCACAGGACTAGTAAGGAGCAGAGTCCTCACGAAAAGGAAGCACAGACGCAGGACCCTAGGCTGCCCAGGCTACGGCTGCATTGCCACGGCGACTGTCACCGCGCCTCCAAAGTTCAGAGCCTACCGTCGTCCCCTCTGGGTGTCTGGCCAACCCCACACCATGGCAGTGAGCCCTAAAACTCAGTCCCCCGAGAGGCTTTTCCAGGCTGATGAGGCAGACACCACAAAGGAAAACTAGCAGAGATTCGACATAAACACCAAAAACCCCTGGACGTCAACAACCACAACTAATAGGGGCGCCTGGGCAGCTCAGTCGGCTGAGCGTCCAACTCTTGATTTCAGCTCAGGTCACTAGGGTCTTGAGATCGAAGCCCGAGTGGGGCTCTGCACTGACAGAATGGAGCCTGCTTGGGATTCTCTCTTAATCTCTCTCTTCGATAAATTCTTTTAAAGAAAACCACAACTAATAAAACTAAAAGACACATAACAACTAGGATAAATATTTCCAACATATATAAGAAAGCAGCAAGGGGCGCCTGGGTGGCTCAGTCGGTTAAGCGTCCGACTTCGGCTCAGGTCATGATCTCACAGTCCGTGAGTTCGAGCCCCGTGTCAGGCTCTGTGCTGACAGCTCGGAGCCTGGAGCCTGTTTCAGATTCTGTGTCTCCCTCTCTCTCTGCCCCTCCCCTGTTCATGCTCTGTCTCTCTCTGTCTCAATAAACGTTAAAAAAAATTAAAAAAAAAAAAAAAGAAAGCAGCAAGACTCTTAAAATATGTAAAGCTCTTACAGATCAAGAAAAGTGGCTAAAGACAAAAGAGAGACAAGTCACAAAAGTGGAAATGCAAACAGGCAACGTGCTTATGAGAAATATTTAGTAACCAAAACAACTGAAGTAGAAACTATCACACGAGAACTCTTCGCGCCTTGCAGGGCAGAGACGTTAAAAAAAGAAAGGAAGGGCGCCTGGGGGGCTCAGCTGAGTGTCTGACTCTTGATTTCAGCTCAGGTCATCATCTCACCGTTCCTGAGTTCAAGCCCTGCGTCAGGTGCTGTGCTTGCCGTGTGGATCCTGCCTGAGATTCTCTCTCTCCCCTTCAATCTGCCCCTTCCCCCCAAATAAGTAATTAAACTTAAAAAAAAAAAAAAAAAAAGGAAGAGAAACACACAGTGTCTGCAAGGATGAGAGAAACGGCACATTCCCAAGCTCCTGGAGGAGACAGGCTGGTCTCTCTGAGTGTTGTAATATACATTAAAATCCTTAAAGTTTGCGTTTCTTTCCTGGTCTGGCATTTCCCATTTCTAAGGGATTATTTAGAAACTATGGGCAAGAAAAGAAATGTATTCCCCTGCCATGTGCATGGGAAAAGTTGGAAGCAGCCTTTACATGCGGGATGAAGGAATCTGTGAGACACATTGAGGCACAGAATTGCGGTGTGATGTCATGGGGAAGAGAACAAGGCTTCACACAGGTCATGACAACATACAGTGAAATTTGAAAATTGGCACAAAGCAATCTGCATATGTGGTCCCAGCTCTGAAAAAAAACACGTACACATGCATGAATGCATATGCTCAGAAAACAATCGGGAGGAAATAGCCACCAAATTGTTAACAGGGGTTTTCACCAGGAGGTAGGTTTACATATGTAGATATACATGATATATTTATAATATATTATAATAAATATATCTAGCTTTTCTTTTTTTTTTAATGTTTAGTTTTGAGAGAGAAAGAGAGAGAGAAGGGAGGGAGGGGCAGAGAGAGAGGGAGACACAGAATCCGAAGCAGGCTCCAGGCTCTGAGCCATCAGCACAGAGCCCGACGCGGGGCTCGAACTCCCGAACCGCGAGATCGTGACCTGAGCCGAAGTCGGATGCTTAACCGACTGAGCCACCCAGGCGCCCCCTGGATTGTTCTCAGTTGACATCTACCAGAACTGGCTTGGGTAAGGAGGCACCAGAGAGAAGAGATCTGTGCTGCTGTTGGGAATGTTAATTGCCATAAACTTTCTAGGCTAATATGACAATACTTCTCAAAAGCTTAATATGTGTGAAACATTTCAGCAGAAATTTTACTTCTAGGAATTTACCCTAAGGAAAGAGTCAGAGATGTGTGCAAAGATTCAGGTACAAGGATGTCCACTGTAGGGCTATTTACAATAGCGAAAGGCCGGAATCAGCCTGCATATCCAACAATGGAGAATTGTCCAAGTAAGCGTTGGTTAAGTGAAGGGCTATGCAGTCATTCACAGTGATGTCGAATATCGAAGAAGATGACAAAGTGGTCCTGACATAAAGCAAAAAAAAAAAAAAAAAAAAAAAGAAGTCTAAAATGGCAGAGAAGTATGATGGCAGTGTTGTAGAATACCATACACAATAAATTAGGAACAGTATGTACAAAAGAGGCCCGATATTTGCGGTGAGAATCACAGGGTGATGAGATTCTGGGTTTTATTTCATGTGTGTGCTTTCCTACATTTTGCAATTCCAGTACAATAAACATGTTACTATCACAATCAGACTTCGTTTAAAGGGGAAAAAAACATCCCAGGAACATTTACACTAAAGCAAACTCATCATTCATGTCCGTAAATTGCAATTCCCCAGGCAGGTTGCTCGGTGTGGACAGTCATAGGGCTACTGGGGGAATCAAAAGGCCAGGTTCGCGATGAAAATATGTCCCCTCCAGACATCCTCTGGTGCCACCTACAATCGGGCCTGCCCTTGGAGCCAGGCCCAGCCAACCCACACATCTTCGGAGGGCTGAGAAGAAAAGTGACCTGTTTTTAATATTCGAGACAAAATCCAGTCGAAGCCAGCTGGCGTTCACGGCGGCCCACACTTGCCCAATCATCCTTCTGTTGTGTAATGATGGAGACTCAGCCGTGTTCTCAGAAAGCCCTTGGTCAGGACAGGACGGAGGTTTCCAAATATGTGTTCTGGGGCTCATCCCTTTTTCCTGGGGGGATGATCAACCCGTTTGCTGAAGATGATTAAAGTCACAGAGAGCCTGGGACCACTTCCTGTTGTCTGGATTCCGATCCCAGAGGATCCTGGCCCAGATGGCTGGACGTAAAAATCGAACCGAACCTCACCGCGGATGAGGACGACACACGGGCACAGGCTACAAGTGACGGAGTTCCAGAACAAGGGGTTAAGTGACTTACCCACCATCACTCTCAGCCAGGTGGAGGGAGGAGACATGGCAGGACGACCCAGAGGGCCTGGCCAGGGAACCAGGCACAGGGGCAGCTGGGGGAGCTTCTAGAGAGAAGGGGGCTTTCCTTGGCCGCTGCCTTAAAACTGGACTTGGCGGGGGGGGGGGGGGGGTTCTGGGCTCACCAATGAGTCTTTAGGGTCCTGAGGACAGCTCCTGAAAGAATCGACCCTTCCCTCCCTCCCTCCCTCCCTCCCTTCTTTCCTTCCTCCTTCCTCCCTCCCTCCCTCATTTCCTTCCTTCCTCCCTCCTTTCTCTCTTCCCTTTCTTCCTTCCTCCCTTCCTTCTTCCCTCTCTCTCTCCCTTCCTCCTCCCCCTCTCCTTCCTTCCTTCTTCCCTCCCTCCCTCGCTTCCTCCTTCCCTCCTCCCTCCCTTCTGTCCTTCCTTCCTTCCTTCCTTCCTCACTCCCTCCCTCCCTCCCTTCTGTCCTTCCTTCCTTCCTTCCTTCCTTCCTTCCTTCCTTCCTTTCTTCCTCCCTGCCTCCCTCCACAACTGTCTACAGCACACCCAGCATGTGTGAAGATACTCCTTAGTGCTGAATTTATAACGATGGGCAAACCCACACAGACGCACACAGACCCGTTTGCATGGCATGTAGCTTCCAGCACAGCACTGTCCCTTCGAAACAATGCAAACTATATTTGTGACTGAAAACTTTCTCGTAGCCACAATTAAAATCATTAAAAATAGTTAATATTCATCTTCTATCTTGCTTAACCCAATATATCCAACATATTATTCTACATGTAGTCAATATTTTAAAATATTAATGGGAGGGGCGCCTAGGTGGCTCAGTTGGTTAAGGGTCCGACTTCGGCTCAGGTCCTGATCTCATGGTTCAGGAGTTCGAGCCCCGCCTCGGGCTCTGTGCTGACAGTGTGGAGCCTGCCTGGGATTCCCTCTCTCTGCCTCTCTCTCTCTCTCTCTCTCTCTGTCTCTCAAAATAAATAAGTAAACTTTAAAAAAATAATAAAATAAAATACTAATGGGATATTTTGCTTTTTTTTTTTTTTTCCACACTAAGTCTTTGAAACCCAGCGCCTCCGTTCGGTCCAGCTCTCGCCCAAGTGCTCACCAGCCTCTTGTGTCTACGGCAGAAAATTCTCAACGGCGGCACTGCTGACATTTTGCACGGACTCCTGTTCTGCGGGGGGCCGTCCCGCGTGGGGGGGGGGTGTTTAGCCGCACCCCCAGATGCCAGCAGCTGTCCCACCCTCCACCCGTGACCGAACCGTCTGCCGACCTGGCCACACGGAGGCGAGGAGCAGAGTCGTCCGTGCGGTCCAGCGGCTGCCACACTGGTCTAGCGGGAGAAAGAGGCACAGCGGTGAGCAGTGGGGACACGCTGGGGCACGTGCTAGGACAGGGGACAGACAGACGGGGTGAGGGAGGCGCGGCTCACTGAGTCTGGTCCAGGCCCTTCCCAAGCGGAACGACCACACATCGCACGGAACACGGAGCCAGGCTCTGGTGGCCCCAAAAGATCACACTCCCGCTCTGAGCCTTAATCTTCCCGCCTGTAAAATGGGAGCGGCAGAGTCCCTCCTGCCTACAGAGGACCCGTGCACCGGGGGTGGGAGGCTGAGGGCTCTCGCTCGGACTCGGGTGTGAATGCAATCGGTAAAGGATAAATGCCAACAAGCTTAACGAGACACATCAGCAGTGCTGTTCTCGTGGGAATTTGCACACACCCTCTTCTTCATAAGCAGGCCGGGGAGGCGCTGAGAGAGGCCCAGATGGGAGCCATTTTGCAGCGCCATTGTTTACTAGCTGTGTGACCTTGGGGAAGTTACTTTACCTCTCTGAGACTGTTACCTCGTCCCTGCTATGAAGTCAACAATGGAGAGCTGTGGTAGGATCAAAAGAAGAAATGTACATAAAGGCTTCTCAAAACACCGGGCACATAATACAGAAAAAGCCGGACCAGCATTGGCTTTTATTGTATTATTTGAGTCCGTATTCGATGCAACTGTCGTCCATTCGACAGTCATTTATTGCCCGCTTACTGTCTACCACCACTGTTTTAGGCACTCAGGGGTCCAGATAGGGGTCCTAAAAATGGAAGTTGGCTCTGCCGGGGTGGATCAGAAAATACCCAAGCGAAGACATAAATAGATGACACAGCTTCAAGTCGGGGGCGGGTAAGATTACAAAGAAAACAAAACAGGGTCCGGAGAGAGACAGTGACGGAGCAGGGGTGGTCAGGGGTCTCCTGAATGAGGTGACCTCTAACCTCAGGCAGGGAGAAGACGGGGAACACCTCCCCGGGGGAACCCGCCTGTGCCAATCCCCATGACGGCCGGGCCAGTGTGCTTTGTATAAAGCACCCTTTTCGGAACAAAAGCCCTAAAGCCGGCACCGGGCTGGTATGGATCGGGAAGGGCAGGAAGGGCAGGAGAGCAGGGGGGGTGGGTCGAAAGGAGGCTGTGGAGGCCCACGGGGTTGGCGCACGCAAGCCCCTGTGACTCGATTAGTGACGGCTGCCTTTAGGCTTAGCGTGCACTGGGTGCCAGGTGGAAATGCATCCGCTCACTTCACCCTCACCTCAACCCCTGTTAGGAAGGCGGCATCATCGTCCCCACTTGCAGATGAGGATGCCGAGGCCTGGAGAGGTGACATTTCCTGGCCGGGGTCAAGCACTCAGTAGAGGCGAGAAGACGAGACCTCGTAAGCCGGCCGCTCTGGTGACTCTACTGTTAAAGGCAGAACAGGGCAACCAGAAGCCTCCGGAAGGTTGTTCTGCCCCCAACGTCTCCCCCGGAGCAGGCAGGACCTTTGACTCGCAGAGGAGCTGGCTAGCATTCCCGAAGCTCCCTCCCCACCCCTCGGGTCCCGAGCCAGCCGCCAGCCAGAGGTCACACCCAGGTGACTGCACGGCGGCACACCCTCAAAGCCGATTAAAAAAAATAATAAATTATGTCTCTGCAACTGAGCTTGAGAGCCCAGGATCCACACGGCCTCCCTGTTTGAAAAGGCAAATGCACAGAGTCAGCTAGTGGGGTGTAGACCCGGAGGCTCCTGTCTCCAGAACCAGAAAATCAGGGCCGAAAGAAGCAGTTAGAGTCCTGACCCGGTGTTTGGAAGCCGGAGTCCGAGCCCCAGAGCCGGGCCTGGGTATGCCGCCTCTAGAAGCAAAGGTAACCGCTCAGGCAGTCGGGGGTGCCCAGAGACAAGGGAAGGCAAAAAGTCCAGCGCCTTCTCCGGCTTCTCTGCCGTTCTGTTCAGACCCAGGCAAAGCTAAGTCTGGAAGGGAAAAAAATTTAAAAAATTAAAAACCGAAAGATCTCGCACCTGTTGGAGCTCCCGGGGCCTCAGAGCTGCAGGTCCTGTGACCGGGAGGGAAGGGCAGAGGTGGGACTTCCCGGGGGGGAGCAGTAAATTGGAGGCTGACTGAGGCCAGGGGCGGGGAGAGTGGGGGCTAGCTTCACCTCCCTAAGCACATCCCTCCCAGGGCTCAGGGCCGCGGCCTCCCTATCGGCAGAAGGGGATAATGATAGAGGTGCTTAACAGGTGCCAGGGACCCGTTTGTTCCCTTCAACCTTGACGGCAACTCTACGAGGCAAGTGTGGTTTATTTCATTTGCAAGTGAGAAAACCCCGTATTCAGAAATTCAAAGGTTGCGTTTCCAAACCCGGTTCATCTGACGCCAGACCTGCCCTTATGAATTTTCAAACACTTCCAAACACGCTTCCCAAACCGCAACGGTGGCACCCACGATAGTACCCACCTCATGCACAGAGCTCCCTCTGTACCTGGGACTCAGAAGGGCCTGTAGGTTCTTCTGTCAGCTCTCTGAATTGGGCACTGTCATTATCCCCATTGTACAGATGAGGAAACTGAGGCCCAGATGGAAACTAAAACTGTTTTTGCAACCTTCTTATTTTCCTTTTTTTTCCCCCACTCCACTAAAAGAGACTTTCTGGACATGTCCCCCTAGTCCCTGCCTTACCGCCCCCCCCCCACGCCCCCCGGTGAAATCTTAGTACCACAGATACATAATCTGTCTGTTGATGTACCTCTGTGCTTTACACATTAAAAAGGAAGACTTTTCATCCCCCCCCCCCCCCTTTTTTTTAATGTTTGCCCTCTTAGGGGAAATACCACCTTCGTTAGAGAATGCATGAAAATTAAAAGATTTCCCAGATCAACCAAGTATGTAAAATTCTCTTCTGCATTCTTGGGGGTTCCCCACAAGCTTTAGCTTCTAAAGAAGGGAGGGGCAGCTTAACCATCTTCAGGTCAGAATTTTCCAGGCCTACTGACAACGGAAACCTGTGTCCCAGAAGCACCCTGAAACATCTCAGCGGTGGCAGTTTATTTTCTGCCTGACCTGGGCCCTGCTCACTTTCTCGAAGACAGAAAGCTCCTCCCACCGGGAAAAGGCTCCTCCCTTCACTCTGGCCTTGCGCAGTAGAACACGCTGTCAATCACCAGGCTCCGCCCCCTGGCCACAGTGATTGGTGATGGGGCGGGCACCGGACAGAAGCTGGGCCAATCAAAGCCCTTCTCTTTCAAAAGGGCCCAGATGGGAGAAAAACTTCTTGCCATCATCACAAAACTGGAAGAAAGCAGGCATGCGAGTGCCTGAGGCCATGAGCCCACCTTCTGCGGAACAGTCTAAGGAAATAAAGCTAAGCAGAGCAACGCAAGGGCCAGAGACAGCCCTGGCCGGGTCCGTTCTGGATCCAGAGTCCCTGAGTGCCCCTCAACTGCCCACTTCCCAGCTTCCTTCCAGAATCCAACAGATCCCCCTTCTTGGTGTTGGCTGGTTTGAACTGGGTTTCTGTCACTTACAACACCTCAGCAGGATTTGAGGAAACAAACCTATAGTGAAAGAGTTTTTAAGATAATGGGGGAAATTTTGAACGTGGACTGGATATTATGTGATATTAAGAAATTATTGGTGGGGGTGGGGGGCGCCTGGGTGGCTCAGCAGGTTAAGCCTCCGACTTCGGCTCAGGTCATGTGATCTCATGGTTCATGAGTTCGAGCCCCGATTTAGGCTCTGTGACAGCACAGAGCTTGGAGCCTACTTCAGATTCTGTGTCTCCCTCTCTCTCTCTCCCCCTCCCTCACTCACGGTCTGTCTGTCTGTCTGTCTGTCTCTCTGTCTCAAAAATAAACATTTAAAAAAAATTTTTTTAAAGAAATTATTGGGGCACCTGGGTGGCTCAGTTGATTGAGCGTCTGACTCTTGATTTCGGCTCAGGACTGACCCCGGGGTCGTGGGATCAAGCCCTGCAATGGGCTCCTTGCTGAGCCTGGAGTCTGCTTGAGATTCTCTCTCTCTCTCTCTCTCTCTCTCTCTCTCTCTCTCTCTGCCTGTCTCTCTCTCTCTCTCTCACTCTAAAATAAAGAAAAAACATTTTAGAAAATTATTATTTTAGTTAAGTGTGATAGTGGTGTTAAGGTTATTGGAAAATAAAACACTTATTTTTAAGGAAGGAAGGAAGGCTGCCGTCTTCTAAAAGGAAGCAATGATTGCAGACTGATGCCAGAGTAGAAAGCAGAACATCATTCATTCATGATTCATTCTTTCCTCAAATTTTGATTGATCAAATTAACCGTCCGCCCAGGGCAGGCGCTCAGCCTTGTGCTGGACCCACGCGACGAACAGGACGTTGGTCCCCTCGCCCTCAGGGAGCTCCCAGCCAAGCGGAGGCCAGATGACCAGGAGAACATCATTCCAGGTTTGCGCAGCTCCCGGAAGGGCCCGGGCACCGTGAGGACAGAGCGAGTTTCTCTGCAGCCGGGGCCCTTTGAAAGGGCAGGATTTGATTGGCCCAGCTTCTGCCCAGTGCCCACCCCTGCACCAATCACTGGGGCCAGGGGGCGGGGCGGGGGCCTCTGGGGTGGATTCAGAGCAGGGACCCGGGGGAAGCTGGTAGAATCAGGCGCGGCCTGTGTGCAGGGAACAGTGTGCACTGGGAGGAAGAAGGACCTGGATGTGACAGAGCAGCCACTGCCCGGGCCTTTGCCTTCATGAGAGGAAGAAAGCCACGTTGCCAAGAATGACGAGGACTCACAGATTCCGAGAGCTTACCGTCCGCCAGGCACCGTCCGCGTTGGAATCCTCCCAGGGCATCCCCGTGCGCAGAGACTGGCAGTAATCGCCCCCCGACGCTTGGAGAAACCGAGGCACGGAGTGGTCAAACCGCTCTGCCCAGGGTTGCAGCGTTTGTGCCTGGCCGCTAGGTCTTCCGCGCCCAAACTCTCCCGTCTCTACCTTCCACGGCCACACAGGGGCACCTTTGCAAGGAACCGGGCGTGTCCAGAGGCTCTCATCAAGATTCCCGCCCTCAACTTCCCTAAATCCTCCTCCAAGAAAAAAGCGTCCTTGACAAATTAGCGGAAGAGGTGGGGGATGAGGGACACCCAACCCACCAGCTGCCGCGGGCATTTTTGATGCCCAGAAAATTCCCGGAACTGGCTGGCCCTGCTGGGTGGAGAAGCAGGGCAGTTGGTGCTTGGTAGGGTGCAATGCCCTGCGCTGGCGGAGAAACTCCAGCCCCTTCCCTCTGCTTTCTCTCGGAAGGGCTGCTGACAGGGACTGAGGACGTGGTCCCCGGGGGCCCTGAAATGCCCCCTGTCCGCGCCTTGTTGGGCCATGGGATCCACGGGACCCTGGCCACTTCCCCTAGGGCAGTGGCACATGACCGGAGCTAAAACTTGCCCTTTCGCCCCCCTGGACTTCTTTGTCGGTCCAAGGAGAACCCAGAGAAGGGCAGGGAGAGGAAAGGAACCCGCCCATCTCCGAGCCAAGTGGCATCATGCCCGTGAACGTGTCTGTTAGCGGTAAGCGGGCAGGGCCGAATGTGTTGCAGGCACAGGGTCTAGAGCCAAAATGCCAGGACCCTGGTCAGCGCCACTGCTTTCTGGGTGCGTGACCTCGGCCAAGTCAAACAGCCTCTCTTGATGTCAATTCCTCTGCAAACTGGAAGTGATACTAGTCTGTCCCTCACAAGGTTATCGCGAGGATTAAAGAAGCTAATATGTAGCGTGCGCCAGTCGCAGCTCGAGGTTGAAGCAGACGCTCCGGAAAAGATCCCGCAATGATCAGCACCCGCGTGAGTTTACGGGTTTTAGCGCTAAGCCCAGGGCCCCCCACACGTGCAGCGATGAGTTAGGCAATGAAGGAACGAACTAGCGAATCAATCACTGTTTTCTGGATGAAACTGCCTGTTCTTTTATTCAAAACCTCAACCGATGCCAGTGCTTGGTCAGATGGATGGGATCTTCTTTACCAAGTGTGACTCCTTAGGTTCTTAAGGTTCACTGGTCTGCCCCCAAACTAAAACACAAGGTGACCAGTGGCCCCCAGGTTCCCTCCCCTTGCGGTCCAGGCCTCTCCTTGAGCGTGGCAGGATCTGCATGCGTGATGGAACATCACCTCCCTGGTTACTCTGCATCATAGGGCAAAGCGGAGGGGATTTGGTGGATGTAAAGGTCCTGGGTCCTTTGTCTTTGAGTTCATCAAAAGGAGATTATCCTCGTGGGCCTTTTTCATTTATTTTTATTTTAAAGAGACAGAGAGACAGAGAGACAGAGCATGAGTCAGGGAGGGGCAGAGAGAGAGGGAGACACAGGATCCGAAGCGGGCTCCAGGCTCAGAGCTGTCAGCACAGAGCCCGACGCGGGGCTCGAACTCACAGACCGCGAGACAGTGACCTGAGCTGAAGTCGGAGGCTTAACCAACTGACCCACCCAGGCGCCCCTACAATGAATGGGCCTTTTAGAAGAGGGTCCGGGGGTGCAACATGCGAGTCAAGAGACTCCCAGCAGCCCCGCCTCTCTGCTGAGCTGCAACACTCTGGGGTCCACAGCTTGGAGGAAATGAACTTTGCCAACAACGGCGTGAGCGCACAAGAGGCCCCCAGCCCCCAGCGAGACTCCAGCCCCAGCCGGCACCTTGACTGTGGCCCTGTGAGACCCCGAGCAGAGGGCAGAAGTGAGCCGTGCCAGGGACCCTGACCCACACACACCCGTGAGCTGGTAGCTGTGCCCTCGAAGCCATGAGGTTTGTGCGGTCATTCGCTAGGCGAAGTCACGCAGGTCGCACAGAGCTAACTGGTGGTGGAGGCAGATTTTAAACCCAGGCTGTCTGCCCCCAGGGCCTGCCCCCCAGCTGCGGAGGCTTGGGTCTGCCACAAGATCTAGGAGCACAGGCGCAAGAAGCCCCAAAGGGGCGCCGGCCTGCCCACTGGTCATCTGGATGGTGACGTGAGAGGGATGCTCCGCTTTGGGGCTTTTCTCTACAATTGTTCTGTTCGCAGCGCATATTATCTTTTAAAAAATTATAAAAAAGAGAATGAAAGCACTTGCATCCGCAGTGGCCGAGTCTGGGCGGTGGGGCGGCAAGGGACTTTTGAAAGTTGCCCCCTGTTTTCGTATCTCAATTCTCTATTTTTCTTTTCACCATTACTACCAATTCTCCGCAATCGCCTCCACTGTGCACGAGGCAGGTGCTGGCTGGCGTCGTTTTGAAAACGTGTGAGCCAGACAGCGTGCAAGTGACAGCATCTGCGACCCCGAAAGCAGCGGAGAAAAGGTGACCCGCTCGGGGTTGGGGGGGGGTCTGGCGGGGAGAGGGCCGGGGGGGGCTCCGGAGCCTGAGCGAAAGCAGGTCGTGTCCTCACAAAGCGAATTTGCTGGGAAACGTGAAATGTGGCTTCACCGAAACATTTGCAGCTTCCTCTGCAAACCTGGTCACCCGAAACGCGGTTATTGTAGTCGGTAGCCATTCCTGGGGGGTCCTGGGGGGCAGACAGGAGCCGCTAAGAAATCAGCTGCCGCCAGCTTTCCGGGCAGTAGGGGGAGGGAAGGGGAGGCGCGTCGAGCAGCCCCCAGCAGGCGCGCCGGGGAGAGACCCTGCCTGTGGATTCAACACTAACTGTTCGTTACTGAGCGTCTCCTGCAGGCCATGCGGGGCCTTGGCCTTGGCCTTGAGTCTCTGATATCATCTTCCCACCTCTGCACAAGGTGAGGCCCGTCTTGTTCCCATTTTACAGACGAGGACGTGAAGGCCGAAGGAGACCAAGCAGTACCACGCGTCGCGTATGTCATGAAGTCTAAGACACACCGTAGACCCCCTTCTCCGGGGAGACGCGTTCCAAGACCCCTGTGGATGCCGCGGGCCCCAGATGGTACCGACCCCTCCACACGCTGGGGTTTTTTTCCCGTACCTGCAAAGCTCTGACACGGTGTAATTCGCAAATTAGACACAGTAAGGGAGGAACAAAAATAACGAATAAACTAGAACAATTGCAACAATCTACCGCAGCACAAGTCATGTGAATGTGAGCTCTTTCTCTCAAAATATCTTACCGTCCTCGACTCGCCCCTCTGATGCCGGGAGATGATACGGAGCCTCCGTGATGAGGTGAAGGGAGGTGAATGACATAGGCGTTGTGACGCAGCGGGAGGTTACTAGTGACCTTCTGGTGATCCGTCGGAAGTGATCTGACCTATCTGCTTCCAGACTGCTGGTCACTGGACCCGCAGACAGCAGCAGAACCGCGGATACGGGGGGACTCCTGTCCCATAACTTTATGCTGCCACCAGGGAGAAAATACAGCCAGCTCTCGCTGTGAGACCGTATTGGCTTCAGATGAATCCTGATGCTGGAGACGCTAAGCTCTGCATCTAAAAAGCCACGGTAGGGGCGCCTGGGTGGCTCTGTCCATTAAGTGTCGGAGCCTTGGTTTGGGCTCAGGTCATGATCTCACAGTTTCCGTGGGTCCGAGCCCCATGTCAGGCTCCACGCTGACAGTGCAGAGCCTGCTCGAGATTCTCTCTCTCCCTTTCTCTCTCTCTCTCTCTCTCTCTGCTTCTCCCCTCTTGCCCCACTCGCACTGTCTCTCAAAATAAATAAATAAAACTTTAAAAACCCATGGCGAGGGGCGCCTGGGTGGCTCAGTCGGTTAAGCGTTCGACTTCAGCTCAGGTCATGATCTCACGGTCCGTGCGTTCGAGCCCCGCGTCGGGCTCTGTGCTGATGGCTCAGAGCCTGGAGCCTGTTTCAGATTCAGTGTCTCCCTCTCTCTCTGACCCTCCCCATTCATGCTCTGTCTCTCTCTGTTTCAAAAATAAATAAACATTTAAAAAAAAAATTAAAAAAAAAAAAAACCCATGGCGAAATGCAGTGTGGAACCCCGAGTTGGACAGGAACAAAGAAAGAACTTTCTCGTGGGAAACCGGTGAACTCCAGACAGCTTAGTTAAGTTTTGCACCAATGTTAGCGTGCTGGTTTTCACAAGCGTGCCATGGGTGTGTAAAGTGCTAACAGGAGCAGGATGAAAGGGAACTATCTGCACTGCCTTTGCAACTTTTTTGGAATTCTCACTTTATTCCAAAAGAAGGTTGATCTTCTAAATAATTAATAAAATACACTAAGAGCTGACACTGATACAGTACTCCCGTCCGGGCACTGGTGTGGTATTGGTGACAGGATAATACATGCCAATGGAACAGCGGATTCCAGAAAAAGAGCCACACACATAACGTCAACAGATTTTCAACAACAGCGGCAAGGCAGTTCGGTGAAGAAAGGAAAGTCTTTTCAACAAACGGACATCCCTACATAAAAAATAAGTTGAAGAAAAACATGGTAAAATAAAATAAAATAAATACATAAATAAAAATAAGTTGAAGAGGATGCTAGGCCTAAATGGAAAGCCTAAACCTATCAATTTTCTAGAAGGAAACATGGCAGAAACTTTCTGACATTCACAGGACTTTTTTAGCTAGGACACCAAAACCATAAGCCTTAAATTTAAAAATTGATAAACTGAACTTTAATCAAAATTAAAAGCTTCTGCTCTTCAAAAGCTACTCTTCTAGGGGCGCCTGGGTGGCTCAGTGAGTTAAGCGTCTGACTTTGGCTCAGGTCACGATCTCACGGTTCACGAGTTCGAGCCCTGCATCAGGCTCTGTGCTGACAGCTCAGAGCCTGGAGCCTGCTTCGGATTCTGGGTCTCCCTCTCTCTCTGCCCCTCCCCTGCTCATGCTCTGTCTCTCTCTGTCTCAAAAATAAATAAAAACATTAAAAAAATTTTTTTTAAATATGAGCTTCGAGACGGCTCAGTTGGTTAAGCATCTGACTCTTGGTTTCTGCTCAGGTCACCATCTCACAGCTCGTGAGTTCGAGCCCTGCGCTGGCCTCTGTGCTGATGGCTCGAAGCCTGGAGCCTGCTTCGGATTCTGTGTCTCCCTGTCTCTCTGCCCCTCCCCTACACACACACAGACTCTCTCTCTCTCAAAAAAAATAAGTAAACTTTAAATAAATGAGCAAAATATGTGAACTGATACCTTACCAAGACATACACAGGGATGGAAAACAAATGCAAAAATGCTCAGTGTCATTTGAATGGCCACCCAAGCAAAACAACCCCTGGGCCCCCAAACCCTGCTCCCCCAGCAATACCAAGTGTTGGCAAGGATGTGAAGCAACAGGCTTCTTTCACACTGTTGGTAGGAGTGCAAAGCTGCATCCTAGCTATGGCCCAGAGAGTCACCCAGGACCAACGAAAACATATGTCCACCCAAAATCCTGCACGGGCATGTTTATAATGGCTTCATTCACAAGCACCAAAGACTAGAAACAAGCCAGAAGTCGACCAACCGGCGAAAGGAGGGACTGACTGTGGTACGTCTATGCAGGGGCAGGTGTGCGATGCTCTGCGTTGAGCAAAAGAAGCCAGACTCACGCTCGGGGGCGTGTGAGCCCATCCTTGTGAGGCGCCGGAGAAGGCAAAAGCGTAGCAACAGAAAAAGAGCGTCAGTTGCCACGGGCTGAGGGTAGGGGCAGAGGCTGGCTCCAAAGCAAGACAAGGGAACTTTTGGGGCGACGGAAGTGTTCTTCTACGGCTTCACGATGCTGGTGGTTACACACTGGCCTGAGCAGCACAATCGTAGAACCGTACGCCCGAAGGGATAGATTTTATTTGATGCAAAGTAGACCTCGATCAACCTGACTTTTAGAGTGTCAGCTCGTAACTGCGTACTATTTGGTCCACGTGGTTCTTTGGGGGGTAAATCTGAATTCATGATCATCCTTTAAAAATCGGGAGACTTCAGGGCGCCTGGGGGGCTCAGTCTGTTAAGCGCCCGGCTCTTGGTTTCGGCTCAGGTCATGATCTCCCGGTTCGTGAGTTCGAGCCCCATGTCAGGCTCTGTGCTGACAGCTCAGAGCCTGGAGCCTGCTTCACATTCTGTGTCTCCCCCTCTCTCTGCCCCTTCCCTGCTCATGCTCCCTCTCTCAAAAATAAACATTAAAAAACATTTTTTTCAACAATAATAATAAAATCAGATTTCATCTAAAGCTGTATATCCACTTTTCTTGAAAAGTCAGAGGCCCTGGCAAGAGCGGGCTCCTCCTTCTCACTTGGCAAGTGTCAGCGAGATCTGTGAGCCACGGGGAGACAGAGCATGAGGTCTCCAGTTTGCCCCAGTCCCCACCGCTCACTATTGCCTCTCTGCCTCTGAATCCTGCCTCGTGCATTTAAGGCCACTTGCCTGTGGGCACGAGAGTTTGTGGCTCTCGCTTCAAACCCTACATGCGTGATGGCTTCAGAAGGAAACAAACCAACAACAGGAAAAACCTGTGGCATATACACTGCTGGATGCCTTCCCATTATCCAGCCTCCCTCCCCTCTAACAGAAATTCTAAATCACTAAAGCCTGGAACGAGTGTGGATAAAGGAGCACATTTCAGCACCTCCCTTGCAACGTGTGTGGTCAATGCAGTATAAGCAGAAGTCGTGGGTACGGCACCCGTGGGTGTTCTTTGAGGACCTGACTCAGGGTCCTTTTACCACTCCACATTCTTCATTCTCCCTGGCTAGAATATGGATGGGATGGCTGGAGCACCAGCAGCCAACTTGGGACTGAAGGAAAAAGCCTCAGGAGGCACAGCCACCTCAGCCCTGGCACAGGAGAGCCCATAGCTGAATGCCAGTGACTGCTCCCCCCCCCGGCCCATTATGGGAGGAAATACGCCTTACCGACAGTTGACTTTAATCCCGCCTAATACAATAGTGAGCATGAATGGTGTTGGCTGTGTCCCAAGGATGATTCTAAGACTTTTCACATAATTAATCACTTAATCTCTGCCATGATCACATTAGGCAGATGCCATTGCTGACCCCTTTCATAGATGAGGCAACTGAGGCACAGAGCCCAAGGCCACAAACTAACAAGGGGCTTGGGCCAGTAGTGTAACTGTGGGTCCAGAGCTCAAGTTCAGGACACTTGAGTTTAGACACGGTAAGAGCTGGTGCGGCTAATCGTCAGGCGCCCGCATTCCCATTCCAGACCTCCCAGTAACCGTGCCACATACCCTCTCGATTTCCTCCTCTGGAAAAGAGAACGATCATTCAGGTTCCGGTCCCCATAGACTATTCGGAGGCTCTTCTGAGTTTCCAAATTTCAACAGTTTTTAAAAACATCAGGTGCCATGAAAATAGGAAGCATTACTCTCCTTAAACTCCATTAACCACAACACAGATGCCATGTTTTCCTGCCCCAGCTCGTGCCAGCCTTGTCTGAGGGATGGTCCACGTCGGCTTTCAAACATATCTGCTCCCGGAAACCCCAGTTCGGCCAAATGAAACACCCATGAGAATGACCACATAGAATTCCCTTCATCCGTATAGAATTTCCTGCAAAGGGCCCATCCTGGCAACTGATACATCACCATGGTCGACAGTGTAAGGGTCCTGAGTCCCAATCTGCAGCTGTACCAGCCGCAGCCGCCAGGCACATCAGTCCTATGTCCTAAAGGAGGCGGTGCATAGCCCGGATGCAGTGTGCACCTTACCTCTAAGGGGGATGCGTCCAGGTTCAGCCGGTCTGTGTCCCCCTCGTCCGCGAAGAAGGCTTCCCTATGCCTTCCTTAATGCATCCATCCAGGCGGGAATCACTCCCTGCTTCAGGGGTGGCATGGGACAGCAGGCCTGGCTAGTCGGCTTGGTCCACAGCAGGCCAAGGTGATGGGCGCGGGGGTGACATGTGACCTAAGTCTGTGCAATGAGCCTCAGCCTCGGGTTTTTGTATTTGTCGTGGTTGTTTTGAAAAAGACTACGTTTCTTTCTCCTGAGGTTGCTGAACTGGCCGTCATAAACCTGGAGTTGCTTAGGGACACCATGGGAGAAACCTGCCTGAGAAAGAAACTGACCAGTGGAGAGCAGAAGGGGGAAAATGTGGGCTACGGGGAGCCGAGTCCTGCTGACCTTATTCGAATTCCTAGATCTAGCCATTCCTGAACGCCCTGAATTAAAAACACGGGTCCAGAGTCATCCAGATGTGGGCTCAAAACCAGGACCTGCTACGTATTGGCTACGACACGTGGTGTGGCGGTCTTCCGCTGTTTCCCAGCCCCAGGTAGCCCCCTTCCTTCTAATAATAGTCTGACTCGCTTTGGAGAAGCCAGTCCTTTCTTTGGGTCCATGTGGTCCCGTGGGGTTTGACCCGGTTCCCTGGCGCAGAACTGACCTTGAACCAGGGCTCAGCCGTCAGGGGCCCAACGATTGGGTCACAAATGGCACGTGACCCAGCTGGACCAGGAAGAGTCAGCCCCGGGAGTCGGTCGGATGCTCTTTCTGCAGAAAGTGCCAGGCTGGAAACTAAGTCTCAACCATGGAGCGCCATGGAAATCAGGGTCAAGGGCAGAAAAAGACTCTTTCCTATGTCCCTCAAGTACTCAGGGCCTGACTTTTCAGTGTCCAGAGCCAATCTATTCCTTCACCTCCCCCGCCCCCTTTTCTTATCATTTTATTTCTTCCAGTTTGATTGGGATATAATAAACATACAGCGCGGTGTGAGTTCGAGGTGTGGACATCATGACTTGACATACATATATGTTGTGAAATGACCACCATGAGAAGCTGAGTGAACAGCCATCGTTTCGCACAGTTACAAGAAACTTTTTCCTTGCGTGAGAACTTCTGGCATCTAATCTCTCGGCAACTTTCCAAAATACCATCCAGCAGCGTCAGCTACGGCCGTCCTGCTGGGTGATACATCCGCAGCTCTTACGAATCTTGTAGCCGGAGCTCTGTACTTTTTGAGCCACCTTTACCCCATCCCTCCACCGCTCGCCTCCTGCTTCCGGCAACTGTAGACCTGATCTCTCTTGCTTTGAGTTTGCTTCTTGTTAGACCCCACGTGGAAGTGAGATCATACGGTATTTGTCTTTCTCTGTCTGACACATTTCTTTCGTTTGTTTGTTTGCTTGGTTTTTCTTAACGTTTATTTATTTTTGAGAGACAGAGAGAGGCAGAGCACGAGCAGGGGAGGGGCAGAGAGCGAGGGAGACCCAGAATCCGAAGCAGGCTCCAGGCCCCGAGCTGTCCGCACAGAGCCCGACGCGGGGCTCGAACCCACGAACTGTGAGAACATGACCTGAGCCAAAGCAGACGCTTAACTGACTGAGCCCCCCAGGCGCCCCTGTGTGACATATTCCATTTAGCATGGCACCCTCAGGGTCCATCTGGGGCCTTCTTTGATTTGTCTGTTTGACCTGCTTTAAGTCTACTTTCTGTCACCTGTTAGTCGTGACTTGGCTGACCTTCTGCAACTCACCTAGACACTGCCCACCTCCCCCGTGAACGTGCGTTAGCGGGCTCACCGACACATGGGGTGCAGACTCTCTTTGGGGGCTGAGCCTCAGCTGTCCACGCTGGAGGCTGGGAGGAACCAGACGTGCCCAGGAGGGCCCTTCTCAGAATCCCCAGAGGAAGGTAAGGGACCCGTTTCTGCAGCCCCACAGCAGAGACCGCAACCCGGTGAGTCAGAGTTTGCTTGGGGAGAATCCTGCACGGGGAGAGCAGCAGGCTCTCAAACAGCAAACCTCCCTCCTGCAAGAGGTCACTGTGCACCCGGGGCCTGCCTGGACGGGCCACCGCTCACTTAAACACGGCTCTTTTCAGGCCCTGAATAGGGTTCCTTTATTCAAGGCTTTTGAGGGGAAGACACACCCTTTCCTCCTGGCTGTGCCCTTATTTGGATTAAGTCCCCGGCCAGCTCCACACTCGGAGCAGCGAATTGCTCTTGGGACCTAGCCCGGCTCCGCAGAGATGGACCCAGGGGTGACAGCCCGTGTCCTCCAGAACAGCCCGAAACCTGGGCAGAAACCTGGGGCGTGTCCCAGCCTTGCGATCCGGGGGCCCCACAGTGGCCCCCACGCCCCCCGCCCCGTGCCTGTGCTGGCTGCAAAGTCTCTTGTAAACCTTCACGTCGGAAGCCAGCAGCTACAAGACATGAGATTTCACTCCACAAGCAGTATTCCTGCTTTTTCGCGTAGCAAACGCCTGGCGGCGTGGAGTCCACGGACCTACAGGGCCGCCCCCGCTGGGGCTGGGGAGGGGCGGCTCCAGGCGGCCTCGACGTCCCCCCGCCCAGCCCCGTGGGGACCGGGACCTACGGTCCACACTCAGCCAACCTCACCTGGTCCACTTCCCCCCAACCCCCGCCCCGAACCCACCAGGCCCAGTCACGCTTCCCTTGCCTGTTCCCTTAAACAAACCAAGTTCACTGCCACCCCCGCGGCCTTCGCACGGCTGCCCTGCCCGACTGCTCACCCCCCAGGGCGCGTGAGGCCCACACAGCTCTCTGCTCAAGTAGAGACCCTCAGACACACTGCGCTTTCCTTGTTTCCCTTCCTTCTGTTTTGTCTTTGTCTTTTTGTCTTCATTGTTCCTCCCTCCTTTTTCTCTCTCCTCCCTCCCTCCCTCCTCCCTCCTTTTTCTCCCCCTCCCTCCCTCCTCCCTTCTTTATCTCCCCCTCCCTCCTCCCTCCCTCCTTTTTCTCTCTCCCCCTCCCTCTTTTTTCTCCCTCCTCCCTCCCTCCCTCCTCCCTCCTTTTCTCCCCCCCTTCTCCCTCCCTCCTCCCTCCCTCCCCCCTCCTTTTCTCCTCCCTCCCTTCTCCCGCCCTCTTTCCTCCCTCCCTCCTCCCTCCTTTTTCTCTCTCCCCCTCCCTCCTCCCTCCTTTTTCTCCTTCCTCCCTTCCTCCCTTCCTCCTCCCTCCTTTTTCTCTCTCCTCCCTCCTCCCTTCCTCCTCCCTCCCCCCTCCTTTTTCTCTCTCCTCCCTCCTCCCTTCCTCCTCCCTCCCCCCTCCTTTTTCTCTCTCCTCTCTCCTCCCTTCCTCCTCCCTCCTTTTTCTCTCTCCTCCCTCCTCCCTTCCTCCTCCCTCCCCCCCTCCTCCCTCCAATCTTTTCTCCCTTTCTCCATCTTTCCTATTTTTTCCTTCTCCTCCTCCTCATCATCAGAGTCACCGAAAGTACAAAGTTGCCTTCATGTCCGCTCACTGAGGAGACACTCCGTTGTCCCTTGTCCCTCCTGCCACCCACATTCCTCTTTTCTGACTAATAAAACCAAACAGATTCCATTTTTACACAGGCAAATTCCCTTCGCGCAGAAATCATTGTCCTTTGTCTGAACGGTCACCAACTCCCACGGGTGCCCTGGGCCCCTGCACGCCCCCAGATCCTGGGCTCAGGACCTGAGGGAAAGGAGCCTCCCGGAGACCCCCAAAGCCTGTGACCCGGCAAAGGACATGAGCGCCCAGGCACCTTCATGCCACACTCTGTCCCCAAGCACACACATTCAGAGGTTGTGGCTCCAGCTGCTGTCCGGGCCTCACCTCAGGCGACAAGAAGACCCAGGGGGTGGCATGAGCAAGGGGGGGAGCTGGAGAGGGGGGCACCCAGAAGTGAAATGGCGGAGAGCAGGGGAGGGGGCACCTCTTTTCTTTTTTAATTTTTTTTTAATGTTTATTTATTTTTGACAGAGACAGAGAGAGAGACAGAGCATGAGCGGGGGAGGGGCAGAGAGAGGGAGACACAGAATCCAAAGCAGGCTCTTAGCTGTCCGCACAGAGCCCGACACAGGGCGTAAACCCACCGACCATGAGATCATGACCTGAGCCGAAGTCCGACGCTCAACCGACTGAGCCACCCCGATGGGGGGTAGCCCCTTTTCAACAGCGCTCAGTTTATGTCGCTTCTACGAAATGCCAAGCGGTCCCCTGAACGTCCCTTGCTCTCTTGGCCATGCTCTCCCCTCCTGACCACACACGCTTTCCTGTCCCTGACGCAGAAGAAACTCCAGACGCCCTTTTCCCCCCGGGAGCGGGCTGGCCCAGTCCCTGGGGTGCAGGTCTGAGCCCCCCAAATGCTGCCGGGAAGCCAGCACCCGGGCTCGGCTCCCTCGCGGGTCGCAGCCCGTCCACGATGACCGCAAGCTGCACGCTTCTCTTCCAGCTGTGTGAGGGGGCCCGAGGGAAAGCGGCCCACCGCCCCCACGCAGCCTCCCTCCGGCCCAGGCTCTGAGGCGCGGGTGCTCTTCGCGGATGGGGTGGTGCTCCCTGGGCTGGATAGGCCACCCACCCCACCCCCAGCCCAGAGCTCGCCAGAACGACTCCTGGTGAGTCACCACCCTCAGAGGCTCAAAGGCACAGCACAGAGGGGTGAGCAGAACGTCCACAGCCCCAAACGACTGTGACAGCCGCCCCTGGGAGCCGAGGGCCTGTCAGCCGTGCCCTGGCCATGGCCCGGGGCGTCCACGTCATTTCTCTGCACCCCCACTGCCCTGCCTCAGTACAGCGGGTCGAACGGCGTCCTCCTCCGCAAAATCAGCATCCACCTGGGACCTCAGAAATGTGACCTTAGTTGGAAATAGGGCCTTTACAGAAATAATTATGGTAAGGATAGAAACAAGATCGTCCCAGATTAGGGTGGGCCCTAAAGCAAATGGGGGGTGTTGTAGGACACAGAAAGGACACACAGAGACAGGCGGGAAGGCCATGTGAAGATGAAGGCTGAGAATGGAGAGATGTGGCCACGAGACAAGGAAATCTGGGGACCACGGGCCGCCATGAGCAGTTTCTCCCTCAGGGCCTCCAGAATCAACCCTGCCAATGCCCTAATTTCAGACTTCTGACGTCTAGAACTGTGAGACAATAAATGCCTATTGCTTGAAGCCACC